>NC_059167.1:50139117-50442165 GCF_019923935.1 Bubalus bubalis
ATATCTCTGCTTTTTAATATGCTATCTAGGTTGGTCATAGCTTTTCTTCCAAGGAGCAAACGTCTTTTAATTTCATGGCTGCAGTCACCATCTGCAATGATTTTGGAGCCCCCCAAAATAAAGTCTGTCACTGTTTCCATTTTTTCCCCATCTGTTTGCCATGACGTGATGGGACTGGATTCCATGGTCTTAGTTTTCTGAATGTTGAGTTTTAAATGAACTTTTTCACTGTACTCTTTCACTTTCATCAAGAGGCTCTTTAGTTCTTCTTCACTTTCTGCCTTAAGGGTGGTGTCATCTGCATATCTGAGGTTATTGATATTTCTCCTGGTAATTTTGATTCCAGCTTATGCTTCTTCCAGCCCAGCGTTTCTCATGATGTACTATGTGTATGAGTTAAATAAGCTGGGTGACAATATACAGCTTTGACATACTCCTTTCCCAATTTGGAACCAGTCTGTTATTCCATGTCTGTGTATAAATGTTAATTTCATTATTTTGATGGTTGTATTGTAGCTACTTGCACAGTACACAATAGGACATATTATAGAATTGGGGGATTGTGGGGCAGCATGTGTGTTAAAATGGTTCGAGGGGAGAAAAGTTCCTTTTACTGGACTTGCAGCTTTTTGTAAGCTTTGGACTTTTTCCAAAATTAAAACAACATAAAAGTTTAGATTGGAATGTGGAGAACTTGAAATGTCAAAATTTTTTAAAAAGTATTTTGTATTCCACACATTGGGATGTAATGATGAAAGTGCTCTTGAAATATGAGTTTATCAACAATGTGTGGATAGATGAGAGCAAAGAGAGACAAAAGCAGAAGTATCATTTGGGAGTTGTTGGTGTCAATTGCTTAGTTGTTCATCTGCAGAAACTTGAAATGAGATTATAGTCTTGAGGGTGGAAAGAAAGTGATGGATATGAGGCACAAATTAAGGAATTTGGAATTTGTTCACTTTTAAAATGAACAGAAAAATAAACGTGATACTTAATACAAGTAAGATCAAATTCTGGTTAAGAAGCAACAGTTAGAACTGGACATGGAATAACTGACTGGTTCCAAATAGGAAAAAGTGTCTGACAAGGCTGTATGTATATTGTCGCCCTGCTTATTTAAATTTTATACCGAGTACCTCATGGGAAATCCTGGGCTGTATGAATCACAAGCTGGAATCAAGATTTCCTGGGGAAATATCAACAGCCTTAGATATGCAGATGATACCACTCTAATGGCAGAAGGTGAAGAGGAACTAAAGAGCCTCTTGATGAGGGTGAAAGAGGAGAGTGAAAAAGCTGGCTTGAAATGCAACATTAAAAAAACTAAGATCCTGGCATCCAGTCCCATCACTTCATGGCAATCAGAAGGGGAAAAATGGAGCAGTGACAGATTTATTTTGGGGGGCTACAAAATCACTGTGGATGGTGACTGCAGCCATGAAATTAAA
This sequence comes from Bubalus bubalis, assembly GCF_019923935.1. Taxonomy (NCBI): domain Eukaryota; kingdom Metazoa; phylum Chordata; class Mammalia; order Artiodactyla; family Bovidae; genus Bubalus; species Bubalus bubalis. The sequence continues at coordinate 50,140,566 of NC_059167.1, forward strand.
AGCCACTTGCTCCTTGGAAGGTAAACCATGACAGATCTGGACAGTATATGAAAAAGCAGAGACATCTCCTTCCCAACAAAGGTCTTACATAGTCAAAGCTGTGGTTTTTCCAGTAGTCATGTACAGATGTGAGAGCTGGACCATAAAAAAGGCTGAGGGCCGAAGAATTGATGCTTTTGTGATGCTGGAGAAGACTCTTGAGAGTCCTGTGGACTACAGGGAGATCAAACCAGTCAATCCTAAAGAAAATCAACCTTGAATATTCACTGGAAGGATTGATGATGAAGCTCCATTGGCCACCTAATGCGAGGAGCTGACCCACTGGAAAAGACACTGATGGTGGGAAAGATTGAGGTCAGGAGGACAAGGGGATGGCAGATGATGAGATGATTAGATAGTATCACCAACTCAATAGACATGAGTTTGAGCAAACTCTGGAAGAGTCTTTCCCGGGAGGACAGGGAAGCTTGGCGTGCTACAGTCCATGGTGTCACAAAGAGTGGGACACGACTTAGCAACTGAACAACAACTTTAGTCTTCAGCTATGAGAGTCTTCCCCAGAGTGCTCTGTCTAGAGTTGGCTTTTTTCTCCAGTGTTTTACCAGATCCCAATATACTGACCTCAGCTACTGTTAAGAGATGGTGGTGGTTTAGTCGCCAAGTCATGTGCAACTCGTGCGACCCCGTGGGCTGTAGCCTGCCAGACTCCTCTGTCCATGGGATTCTCCAGGCAAGAATACTGGAGTAGGTTGCCATTTCCTTCTCCAGGGGATCTTCCTGACCCAGGAATCGAACCCAGGTCTCCTGCACTGCAGGCAGATTCTTTACCAACTGAGCTACGAGGGAAACCCATAAAGCAACTCATTCATATTAATGAGTAGTGGTAGCATGGTACAAATCAAAGAACCTAAGGCTTGGATTCAGGACTTGTATTTTAGCAGTCTGCTCACTTTTCACTAGTTGTGTGACCTTTAGGTAACTTAGCTGATGTTAGTGATTCTTAGTCACCTTATCTATAAAATGGGAGTAATAGCACTTGCTTGTTGGAGCTGTGGTGAGTGTCATATGAGATAATGTATGGTAAATGTAGATTGTGATATGTAAAAAATTACTAGGCATCATTGATATTGAGTGATGGGCTTTATTATGACCTAATTATTTGCACTTTTATAAGCACTTATCAGCCAAATTAAACTCTTAATTGGCAGAGTTTTAGTTGTTTGTTTCTTTTTCGGGTAATTGAGAAAGTGGAAAAACAGAGCTGTAGGTAGGGATCAGTTCGGTAAAGCAGGCAACCTGGCTTAGGTTATGTATCAGGATTGCCTTCCCAAAGCTATTTCTGATTCTTTTCCTCCCTTAGAATTCACTTAAAAGCTATCTCCCATACCTAGTCAGTCAATTTCCCTCTCCTCTCACTCCCGTAGTGGTTGGAGGTAGGAGGGCAGAGAATTTAGAGCTGTGTCAAGTGTTAAATTTGGGGATCTCACTAAAGTGCAAGTTCAAATTTCAGATCATCTGGGATGGGACCTGAGATTTGATTTCTTAATAAACTTCTCGCCCAAGCTTCTAGTTTGAGTATTACATTTTGAGTGCATTAAAAATGAAACATGGATGTTTTTCTATATGCTTCATTTCTAAAATATATAAGAATTGCTCACATTGTCATTACAGATACTTTTTAAAATTGCGCATTTCCTCCATTTAGTCAAAACTGTTTGATACCTGAGTAAAGCTTGGAACTCACTAGTTGTCCCAAGATAATAATGAAGGTAACTGATGCTAGGATAAAGTGGTTACATAGGAGAACCATTACCAGAGGAAAATGTAACTGATGGTGGTGAGTTTTTCTTTTCATTTTAAAAACTTGGATCTCTCTAACAGTAAATTATATATGAAATTTAAAATAAAAATACTGAATCTGTCTAAAGTCATTACATCTTCTTCATATTGCAGATCATAATGTTAAAATCATTGATATTGAATAGCCAATATATTTATAATTAGAATTTTTGCCTTGGGGAACTGCTAGTTATTAAATCCTTTTTATTTTGGGGATATAAAAATTATATAAACCCATACCATTAACTGTAGGGAAATGAATGTTGGATTTAGACAAGGTAGAAACACCAAGACACAAGGGGGCACTGTTTTACCATAATGTGATTGAATTTAACAGCTTTTTGTTTACTGTGAATGTCTCTCCCAGAGAAAGCTTAAACTTTTATGTTCCTCTAAATCTAATATGTAAACCAACTAATCTTTCAGAATTCACAAATCAAATGTGCTGTTAGCAAAATTCAGAAACTTTTCATTGTATTGGCATGCGTTTGAAAAGGGTGGTTGATTTTAAGATTGGAGATTGTGTAGCACATTTGGTTGTCAGTGTTTAGCTCTAGTGGTAGGGGGAAAATCACTATGAAAACAATTCAGTTCCTTTGGAGAAATATAGTGTCTCTGTTCTACAGAAAGGAGTTGGGATAAAGATTGAACTGTTATAAGCTGCAGCTGCATTTGCCATCAAATACCAAGTTGGTGCTGATGAATGTTTTGTTTTTATTGTCATGGAAACTTGGAGTCAGAGAATGGATATTCTATTCATCTGGGAAAATAGCAGTTCCTTGCATAAAACATAAGGACCTTCCAAAGCCGTTCCTAAAATAGATGTAGGCTGAATGTAATCCAGAAAAGTTGAAGAAGTGAATATGGAATAAATCCTATGGTTTCTGGATCACATCTATTCTCAGTACTAAGAATTTAACTGTATATTTACTTATTAAGCTTATTATTTGCTGCTAGAAAGCTGAATTCCATGGAGCGTACTATTTGTTTAACATCAATATGTTAATTAACCAGCCCTTTAGGAGCTCTTTTATACTTCTTCCTTGATCTTAATATATCTATTAGGAACGCTAAACTTACATCTTATTAAACAGTTATTTCTGATCCATGAATGATTTGTTTTCCATTCATTCTACTTACCTGCTGTAATCATCCATTCAGAATATTTTAAAGCATTTTGTACTTAAAAAAGTGGTTTATTCAGGTTGAGAAACTCTTCCTTGAAATAGTTAGATATTTGTATTGCCTGAAAAAAAGACAGTATAAAATTGTTTTTAAAATGTGAAGATCTCATAAATCCTTAGACATATTTTATAAAATTGTAGAGACATCAGAGGAACAGAAAATGCAAAGAAATTTAAAATTTCAATTATAGCAAATATGATGCTGCAAAATATATTTGAGAAATAATAAAATGTGGATAAAGTAGCAATGTAAATTAAAGCAGTTTCTAAACTTATATTAAGAAAAGGGGAAAATGTGAGTTGAAACAGTAACCAGCTAAGTTATTGTACCTCTGCAGGAAAAACAAGACATATCTTATGACTTAATAAAAAATACTAGAGAAAGAAGAGTTAGAGTGGACTGTTTTAGATAGGATATTCAGAGACGGCTTCTCTGAGGAGGTAACATTTGAGCAGAGGCATGAGTGCTCTTGCACACAAGCATTTCATGCAGAGAGGCTAGCGAGTCCAGCAACTCTTAGTAGGATTTGGCTTAGACTGTTTAAGGGAAATAACAGAATACAAGTTTATGGAAAAGTTGAAAAGAAAAACAATGTCAAATGGACTTTAAAACAATTTGATTAACTAGAACATATGACCAGTTTTCTAACATGAGACAGGTCTAGTATTAAAGCCCTAAATCAAAGTTCAAGTTGCTAGGATTTAGGAATCTCTCAGAAGAATAGGATGGTTTCAAAATAATAATTTTAAGAATAAGTGTTACTGTTACTTAGTATTGGTTTTCAAAATATTTCAATAAAATCAGTGTTTTTTATTGTTGAATATAATCTGATGTAGGAAAGGAGCTATTCAGAAAAATATGTATCAAAATATAGATATGATTTAACTTAAGACTTTAAGAAATAATCTGTAACAATATAGTTTATGGACCCAGCGTGCTCATTCTGTGCTACTTTGCTGGTCCAGAATGTAGTTTAATAACAGCAGTTTTCACAAACGTATTTAATGCCGATATCAGTAACTGTTTTTCAGATAACTAAGTGAATAATTGAATACAAACATTATTCATTACTATCTTAGCTAATGCAATAAAATAGAGGCCTGAGGGGGGAAATGAAAAGTTTCAAGAAAACTAGAGAGACCAAGGGAACATTTCATGCAAAGATGGGCACAATAAAGGACAGATGGAATGGACCTAAGAGAAGCAGAAGATATTAAGAAGAGGCGGCAAGAATACACAGAAGAACTATACAAAAAAGATCTTCATGACCTGGATAACCACGATGGTGTGATCACTCACCTAGAGCCAGACATCCTGGAATGTAAAGTCAAGTGGGCCTGAGGAAGCATCACTACAAACAAAGTTAGTGGAGGTGATGGAATTCCAGTTGAGCTATTTCAATCCGAAAAGATGATGCTGTGAAAGTGCTGCACTCAATATGCCAGCAAATTTGGAAAACTCAGCAGTAGCCACAACACTGCAAAAGGTCAGTTTCCATTCCAACCCCAAAGAAAGGAAATGCCAAAGAAATGTTCAAACTACCACACAATTGCACTCATCTCACACACTAGTAAAGTAATGCTTAAAATTCTCCAAGCCAGGCTTCAACAGTTTGTGAACTGTGAACTTCCAGATGTTCACGCTGGATTAAGAAAAGGCAGAGGAACCAGAGATCAAATTGCCAACATCCATTGGAACATAGAAAAAAGCAAGGGAGTTCCAGAAAAACTTCTGCTTCATTGACTATGCCAAAGCTTTTGACTATGTGGATCACAACAGACTGTGGAGAATTCTTCAAGAGAATTCTTAAAGGGAATACCAGACCACTTGACCTGCCTCCTGAGAAATCTGTATGCGGGTCAAGAAGCAACAATTAGAACTGGACATGGAACAACAGACTGGTTCCAAATCGGGAAAGGAATACATCAAGGCTGTATATTGTCACCCTGCTTATTTAACTTATATGCAGAGTACATCATGCGAAATGTCAGGCTGGATGAGCACAAGCTGGAATCAAGATTGCCAGGAGAAATATCAATACCCTCAGATACACAGATGACACCACCCTTCTAGCAGAAAGCAAAGAACTAAAGAGCCTCTTGATGAAAGTAAAAGAAAAGAGTGAAAAAACTGGCTTAAAACTCAACATTCGAAAAACTAAGATCATGGCATCCGGTCCAATCACTTCATGGCAAATAGATGGGGAAACAGTGGAAAACAGCGACAGACTTTATTTTCCTGGGTTCCAAAATCGCTGCAGATGGTGATTGCAGCCGTGAAATTCAAAGATTCTTTTGCTCCTTGGAAGAAAAGCTATGACCAACCTAAGACAGCATATTAAAAAGCAGAGACATTACTTTGTAGACAAAGTTACGGTTTTTCCAGTAGTCATGTATGGATGTGGGAGAAGGAAATGGCAACCCACTCCAGTATTCTTGCCTAGAAATTCTGTGGACAGAGGAGCCTAGTTGGCTGCTGTCCATGGGATTGCACAGAGTCAGACATGACTGAAGCAACTTAGCATGCATGCATTGGAAAAGGAAATGGCAACCCACTCCAGTATTCTTGCCTGGAGAATCCCAGGGACAGAGGAGCCTGGTGGGCTGCCGTCTATGGGATTGCACAGAGTCGGACACGACTGAAGCGACTTAGCAGCAGTAGCAGCAGCTGTCTGGAGCGTGTGTGTGTGTGTGTGTGTATATAATAGCACATACAATAGGACAAAGAATTGAAGTCCTATACAACAAGATACCTGAGACTGAATTTAGAGAACTAGTCAACACGCCAAAAGAAAATATAGGATAAACTATGAACTGGACATTGTATTCCATAACTTGAACTAATGAGAAAGAACTGGAAAATTGCCAGCTTTTTAACCTTTTAGAAATAACAGTATGTGTAGTTAGTACAGGAGATCATATTCTTAGAACAGTGTGTTCCAGATTTAGATAGCAGAATTGGTAGAATTTAAAGTATTTTAGAAATAAAACATCCGAGGTTAGAAATTAGAGAACTTCTTTACAGTGTCATAAAAACAGAAGTAGTTTAGATTTCCCAAGAGGCTATCAAACCCAATTTTTATTATGGTATAGTTAGGTGAGCTGCTGCTGCTGCTAAGTCACTCAGTCATGTTCAACTCTGTGCGACCCCATAGACGGCAGCCCACCAGGCTCCCCCGTCCCTGGGATTCTCCAGGCAAGAACACTGGAGTGGGTTGCCATTTCCTTCTCCAATGCATGAAAGTGAAAAGTGAAAGTGAAGTCACTCAATCGTGTCCAACTGTTCACGACCCCATGGACTGCAGCCTACCAGGCTCCTCTGTCCATGGGATTTTCCAGGTAAGAGTGCTGGAGTGGGGTGCCATTGCCTTCTCCGAGTTTAGGTGAGCTGGATGTATTTAACTTAGAATACTCAAAATGTAAATATTGTAACAAATTAGGAATCTGTTATGTTATCTTCTACCATATGAACTCCTTTGGGTAGTTTCTTTAGTCAGAATATCTGATTATTAATGGAAATCAAGTTTTGCTGTGTTATTACCTTCCTGATCTATAAAAATAGTTCTGCTAGAGAAAGACTTGGTATAAATGCTTTTTCTTTTTATCCTTTTTTTGGGTTTGGGAAGAGGGACTGGCCGAAGATTTCCAAGAAGTATATAAAAAGCTCAGAAAATTTCATAGTAGTTCTCAATAAACCATTAGTTTTCAGACATTGAACAATAGGCAGTGACTGAGAGAAGGAAAATAATCAAGGTGAGTCCTGCAGCTCTCATTTTACTCCCTGGAGGAAGATTCTAGGCCACACTAGTCGGAAGAGGAAGTCAGACAGAATCCAATAGTCCTACTGAGTTGAGCAGACAAAGGATTCTGGAAGCCCAAATTTGCAGGGCAAAATGAGGGGAGTACAAAGGGATTGAGATCTGCAGAGGGGTTCCTTGGGTTTTTTGGCTAAATACTGTTCTGTGCATGTGTGAGAGGAAACTTAACTTGAAATGAGGAAGGAATCACGAAAGGAGTAGGCTGAAAATTCCTGAAAGTCGCACAAAGCTAGAATTAGTTCTTCCAGCCAACCAAAGTGGAAAAGTTTCTTAATAAATGGCATTGTGTAGAGTCCTCAGAAGGGTATTGTGTTGGTGAGGCTAAAATAGCCCTGGGCTAAAGACTATTCCTGGACCTACTTGAGCAAAGCTTAAAGGCAGCCCTAGAAAAAAATCAAACTGATCTATGTGTCTTAATTGCTTACCAGAACAAAGTCCAACATTGTTTAAAGAAATACAGCAAAATCTAGCACCCCAAAATGTGAACTTCATAAACGTCTGACATCAAAGCAAAAGTTGCTAGGCATGAGAAGAAGCAGGAAACTAAATTCTATAATCAGGAGTAAAACTCATCAGTATAAACAATAGAGCGTCAGCAAACAAAGGTATTAAAATAGCTGTTGTAAATAGGCTCCATAATTCAAAAATATGGACAAATGTGATGAGTATAGGAACAAGTGGTATAAAAAAGAAAAAGAAAATCCTGGAGATGAAAAATATAATATTTAAATGAAAAATACACTGGATGAGATTAACAACAGATTATTCACTTAAAAAGAAAAGGTTGATGAATTTACACACTTGGAAACTATCGAAAATGAAGCTAGAGGATATATAGCTTCTATTTAGGGTACAGAGAGCTCCAGCACATACCATTTTCACTTTTTCTTTTTTAAATAATTTTATGTATTTATGGCTGTGCTGGGTCTTTGCTGTGTGTGAGGTTTTCTCTAGTTGTGCCTAGCGGGGCCTCCTCTCTTGTTTCAGCTCTCAGGCTTCTCATCGTGGTGGCTGCTCCTGCGGGAAGCGTGGGCTCTGGGGCCCACCAGTGTCAGTAGTTGCAGTATGTGGGCTTTAGAGCACGGGCCCAGTAGTTGCGGCGCATGAGCTTAGTTGCTCCATGGCATGTGGGATCTTCCTGTATCAGGGATTGAACCTGTTTCTCCTGCATTCGCAGGTGGATTCTTTGCCATTGAGCAACCAGGGAAACTCCCATTTTCTCTGTTACTGATGAGGAAAAAATGGAAGGACCTAATAAAGTACAGAACTCTTTTTTTAATCCATCAGCGAGCTGAAATTACATGGCAGTCGTATGACCTGAATTTCAGGGAGAAATGGTATATATGAATTGGTATTACTTGTGGCAAAGCATAGGAGGATAAAGTATCACAACACAAGCGGGAAAGAGGAATCAGAAAAAGTTCAACAGAAGTCCAATTGTTAGCAGAAGGCCAAGGACTGACACCATACCAATTTGAAATAACTGGGGGCATCTAACAGAAGAACAGTTCAAAAGGGGACTTCACACTTATTCTCAAACTTTTTCCCCCCCTCAAACCTTTACTGAGTACTCACAAGAAAGATTGGGGTTAGTGCAAGAGACTGAAGATTCCTGTTGATGGTACAGGCTTACAGGTGCTGATCAGCTATTATTATGGGCAAGGCAAGAAACGTATGCCAACTTCCCTGGATCCTAGGTACTTAGCTGCTTTGGGTGGGACAACAAAGCCTTTTGCCCAAAGGACATAAGCTAAGACACATTGTGGTCAAGAGAAGACAAAAATCCCTTCTTAGACCTAAAAACCTATACTATACTAAGTACAAGTCTCCTGCCTATCAGGAAGGGATGAAAAATATGAAAGTTGGGTTGGATGAAAATTCCAGCCCAACTTTAGATATAAAGCAGAGTTTTGCTCTTATAGATAGGAAAGGATGAAGAATAGAAAAGCAGCAGCAATCTACTACTGGGAAAGGGGCAAAAGCATGGAGAGATCCTTCCACTCTGAAGCACAGGTTTATAGGATCTGTTGAAAGTTGAGAATGAAAAACTAACTCTAAGGAACATCCTACAGCAGCCCAGCCATATGCCAGGCGCTAGGCAGAAGCAGCCAATCACTGGAGGATTTGACACTTCTGGTCAAGTGAAGGTAACAGTGGCAACAACAGTCACACCCAGCTAAACGTCTGATTGGATTGACTAGTTTTTCTCACACTAAAGGCCTTATTCTGGAATAGGCACACTCATTTCCAAGCCTAAATGCTATTTACCTCAGTCTCTACTCTTCTACATATGACATTCTGTGTTCAGTCAAAATTATGAGACAGGAACATTAAGAAGAAAAAAAAAAAAAACACTGTCAAGAGGTAAAATAATAGAACAAGACTTAAAGATGACTCAGCTGTTGGAACTATCAGACAAGGGCTTTACAGTAGCTCTGGTTAACATATTAAAAGAATCCAATGGGAAAGGGTGCACAACATGTACAAAGTAATGGAAAATGTTTAGCAGATGGAGGTAGTAACAGTCAAATTGAAATGCTGGAAATAAAAGGCATGATATCAGAGATGAAGAATTCCTTCAGAACTGTCAATAGATAACACAGTTGCAAAAGAAATCAGTAATTTGAGTATGGTTAACATAAATCCAAACCGAAACACAAAGAGAAAAAAGTGATAAAAGATCTGTGGGACGCCGTCAGTCTACAACTAAAGTCTTGGATGGAGATGGAGAGAGAAAAAAAAAAAATCATAGAGGATTTGAAAAAAACAACATGGACACATATCTGTAGAAGTATGTTCCAACTGCTGAAAACCAGCAATGAAGAGAAAATCTTGAGGGCAACCAGAGGCAGAAAAACCATGTATGTACAGAGTGATGAAAATAATGTACAGTAGACTTGTCATTAGAAAAATTGCAAGCATGAAAAGTAAGACATTGCTGTAGTGTTAAACCCTGTCAACCCAGAATTATATATCCATTGAATTTTTTTTCCCCCCAGTGAGGACAAGGTAAAATCTTTTACAGATACGTGAAAAGCTGAATCAGTTCCCAGCAGACTTATGCTGCAATACCTGTTAAACAAAGTTCTTAAGGCATAGAGAATGTGACACCGGGCAGATACTTAGATCTACACCAGTTTTTTTTGTTAAGGGCCAGATACCATGTATTTTAGGCTTTATAGGTCAGACAGTCTCTGTCACAACTGTTCAACTCTGCCTCTGCAGCACAGCCACCATAGATGATGGCTGTATTCCAGTAAAACTTTCTTTAGAAAAATGGGAAGGGCAGCTTTGGTTCATGGCTTATACAAAGAAATCAGGACTCCAAAAATGGTAAAAATAAATACAAAAGGCATGTGTTCCCTCATTTTTAATCACACTATAAAATAACTATATGTCTAAGCAAAAATAGTAATACTGTATGTGGGATACATAAAATATATAAAAGCTAGAGGTATAACAACAATTACCCAAAAGATGGGAGGGAGGATTTTGGAAGTACACTTGTATGAGGTTCTTATCTTAACCCAAGATGGGCGGGTCATGGTGGAGAGATCTGACAGAATGTGGTCCACTAGAGAAGGGAATGGCAAACCACTTCATTATTCTTGCCTTGAGAACCCCATGAACAGTATGAAAAGGCAAAATGATAGGATACTGAAAGAGAAACTCCCCAGGTCAGTAGGTGCCCAGTATGCTACTGGAGATCAATGGAGAAATAACTCCAGAAAGAATGAAGGGATGGAGCCAAAGGAAAAACAATACCCAGCTGTGGATGTGACTGGTGATAGAAGCAAGGTCCGATGCTGTAAAGAGCAGTATTGCATAGGAACCTGGAATGTCAGGTCCATGAATCAAGGCAAATTGGATGTGGTCAAACAAGAGATGGCAAGAGTGAATGTCGACTTTCTAGGAATCAGTGAACTGAAATGGACTGGAATGGGTGAATTTAACTCAGATTATTATATCTACTACTGCGGGCAGGAATCCCTCAGAAGAAATGGAGTGGCCATGATGGTCAACAAAAGAGTCCGAAATGCAGTACTTGGATGCAATCTCAAAAACGACAGAATGATCTCTGTTCGTTTCCAAGGCAAACCATTCAATATCACAGTAATCCCAAGTCTTTGCCCCAACCAGTAACGCTGAAGAAGCTGAAGTTGAACGGTTCTATGAAGACCTACAAGACCTTTTAGAACTAACACCCAAAAAAGATGTCCTTTTCATTATAGGGGACTGGAATGCAAAAGTAGGAAGTCAAGAAACACCTGGAGTAACAGGCAAATTTGGCCTTGGAATACGGAATGAAGCAGGGCAAAGACTAATAGAGTTTTGCCAAGAAAATGCGCTGGTCATAACAAACACCCTCTTCCAACAACACAAGAGAAGACTCTATTCATGGACATCACCAGATGGTCAACACCAAAATCAGACTGATTATATTCTTTGCAGCCAAAGATGGAGAAGCTCTATACAGTCAGCAAAAACAAGACCAGGAGCTGACTGTGGCTCAGACCATGAACTCCTTATTGCCAAATTCAGACTTAAATTGAAGAAAGTAGGGAAAACCACTAGACCATTCAGGTATGACCTAAATCAAATCCCTTATGATTATACAGTAGAAGTGAGAAATAGATTTAAGGGCCTAGATCTGATAGAGTGCCTGATGAGCTATGGAATGAGGTTCGTGACATTGTACAGGAGACAGGGATCAAGACCATCCCCATGGAAAAGAAATGCAAAAAAGCAAAATGGCTGTCTGGGGAGGCCTTACAAATAGCTGTGAAAAGAAGAGGAGCGAAAAGCAAAGGAGAAAAGGAAAGATATTTCTATTTGAATGCAGAGTTCCAAAGAATAGCAAGAAGAGATAAGAAAGCCTTCTTCAGCGATCAGTGCAAAGAAATAGAGGAAAACAACAGAATGGGAAAGACTAGAGATCTCTTCAAGAAAATTAGAGATACCAAAGAAACATTTCATGCAAAGGTGGGCTCGATAAAGGACAGAAATGGTATGGACCTAACAGAAGCAGAAGATATTAAGAAGAGATGGCAAAAATACACAGAACTGTACAAAAAAGATCTTCACGACCCAGATAATCACGATGGTGTGATCACTGACCTAGAGCCAGACATCCTGGAATGTGAAGTCAAGTGGGCCTTAGAAAGCATCACTACGAACAAAGCTAGTGGAGGTGGTAGAATTCTAGTTGAGCTATTCCAAATCCTGAAAGATGATGCTGTGAAAGTGCTGCATTCAATATGCCAGCAAATTTGGAAAACTCAGCAGTGGCCACAGGACTGGAAAAGGTCAGTTTTCATTCCAATTCCAAAGAAAGGCAATGCCAAAGAATACTCAAACTACTGCACAATTGCACTCATCTCACACGCTAGTAAAGTAATGCTCAAAATTCTCCAAGCCAGGCTTCAGCAATATGTGAACCGTGAACTTCCTGATGTTCAAGCTGGTTTTAGAAAAGGCAGAGGAACCAGAGATCAAATTGCCAACGTCCGCTGGATCATGGACAAAGCAAGAGAGTTCCAGAAAAACATCTATTTCTGCTTTATTGACTATGCCAAAGCCTTTGACTGTGTGGATCACAATAAACTGTGGAGAATTCTGAAAGAGATGGGAATACCAGACCACCTGATCTGCTCCTGAGAAATTTGTATGCAGGTCAGGAAGCAACAGTTAGAACTGGACATGGAACAATAGACTGGTTCCAAATAGGAAAAGGAGTTCGTCAAGGCTGTATATTGTCACCCTGTTTATTTAAGTTATGTGCAGAGTACATCATGAGAAACGCTGAACTGGAAGAAACCCAAGCTGGAATCAAGATTGCCGGGAGAAATATTAATAACCTCAGATATGCAGATGACACCACCCTTATGGCAGAAAGTGAAGAGGAACTCAAAAGCCTCTTGATGAAAGTGAAAGTGGAGAGTGAAAAAGTTGGCTTAAAGCTCAACATTCTGAAAACGAAGATCATGGCATCTGGTCACTTCAGTCATGTCCACCCTGTGTGACCCCATAGACGGCAGCCCACCAGGCTCCCCCGTCCCTGGGATTCTCCAGGCAAGAACACTGGAGTGGATTGCCATTTCCTTCTCCACACAATGCTGATTCTTTCTTTTTACCTAATAAAGATGATCTGCTTCTCTGTCTCGTATTAGCTTCAGACAGCAACCAAGCTCTGTTGAACCAATGTCTTAGAACCAAGATAATCTCCCATAACCATTTTTCCCAACTCCTGAGGAAGAAAGGAATAAGCAGGTAAAGGACTACATCTACCATGTATCCTCTATGTTGCAGAATCTACAACTCTGTTAAAATCCACTTTAGGTTGTCCTTATATGCTTTCATATCGCTTCAAATTCTTTATCACCTTTTTCATGCCTTGCATGCTTTTTTTGCTACATCGTTCTCCTTATTCAGTTGTTGAACAGAAACTTGATTGTTTGTGACCCAGTGTGCAAATTGTGCTAGAGAGTTGCCCATTCATTAATGCTAAGGAAAGAAGCCATTAGCTTTTAATGACTTTGAACGAAATGAAAGGCATAAAGAATTTTGAAAATCTTTGAAAGTTTCTACTAGTTCCATTTAAGTTATTTCCCAGGAATCTACCTTCTTTTTCTTCTCTATTTTTCCTCAAGCACTAATATTTAGATATTAGGATATAAATATCCTAAATATTATGGGTCTTTTAGTCAATATATTTTTCTTTAAAATAGTAGCTAATACTTAAATAGTGCTTGTGTTTTTCCCTATTCTAAGCACATTGTATGTTAATACATTTTATCCTCACAAAAACTCAGTGAAGTAAAATTTTATTACACCATTACAGCATTGAGGCAACTAAGGGATAGAGAAGTTAGGTAACAGTGTTAGTAAGAAGTGGAGTAACCTAGTTATCCTGCATCCAGAGTCTCTGTTCTTCACCACTTCCCCATACCTACTCTTTTTTCCTTTGGTGGTTTAGTTGTTAAGTCATGTTCAACTCTTTGCAGCCCTATGGGCTGTAGCTCGTCAGGCCTCTCCGTCCATGAGATTTCCCAGGCAAAAATACTGGAGTCGGTTTCTATTTCCTTCTTCAAGGGATCTTTCTGACACAGGGATTGAACCCAGTTCTCCTACATTGCAGTCAGTCTCCTGCATTGCAGCAGATTCTTTACCAACTGAGCTACCAGGAAGCCCCACTTATTTTCCTTACTTCATTTATTCTTTAATTTCTTTGTTTCTCCCTTCAACAAATGTTTTACATACAGTGAGTAATTTAAATTGATTTGTATAGCCATTTATGAGTCAGAGTGTTTGAAAAAAACTTATTTTGAGTTGTGACTCACAAATGAACTCTGGATTATATCCTATTGAGAATATGAGGCAAGCCTTTACCTGTTTTCAAACTTTTTTTTTTTTTAATTTTTTTGTTGTTTTTGGCTACATACTTTTTATTTTGGATTTTTTTTTTTTTTAGCAATTTGTTGTTTTTTTTTTCCTCCTTTGGTTTCTTTTATTTATTTATTTTTTTGCTTTGCAATATTGTATTGGTTTTGCCATACATCAACATGCATCCGCCACGGGTGTACACATGTTCCCCATCCTGAACCCACCTCCTACCTCCCCCCCATACCATCCCTCTGGGTCATCCCAGTGCACCAGCCCCAAGCTTCCTGTTGGCCGTAAATTGCTGTATAGGAGGCCATTCTGAAAACTGAAATGTCTTATACTCTGCCTTCATAGTTACCCAAATGTAGCAAGAACCTTATTTAAATCTTAGTAGACCGTAAAAGGGATTTAAGGCTTTTATTTGAGGCTTTCTCTGTTTCAAGAAAATAGTCTCCTTTCAGTTGCTCCATATCTGTACATTTTCTCTGGTGTACAAAATGTGTTTACCTTCCTACAGTGTATAGGTGGAGAATGTTCAGCCCTAATGAGAAATTGTATTACCATTTAGTTTTTCTTAATCTGAGTGGGATGAAGTCTTAATAATCCTGAGTATATTAACTTCAGTTTCCTACAGTCAAATACCAACTTCACAATCGAAATACATCAAAGTGTACTAAACAGAGGTATGATGAACTGCCTATATAATTCATTTTTATAACTGCACGTCATCATTACGTAAGTCCCTAAATTTTTTTAGCAGCCTGTCTTCCTTTTAGTGCCAACAGTACCAAAATTTACATTCTGTCAGAAGAGGATGCCTGATTGATGATAACAAAGTAGATGAGGATGTCAGTTTCATAGGCTATTGAAATAAAGATCATCCAGTCCAAACTTGCCCCACCTCACTCCTTTCTTTAGGTAAAGAAACTGATTCCTGGGGAGGTTTAATGATATATGCATGTCACACTGCTAGTTCACACAAAGACAGGACCCTCCTGGCTCTCATTTCCATGCTAGTTTCATTTCACTGCCCTGTTTCTGACTAGATAGTTGGTACATGTTCGCAGTTCCATTGACTAGTTCCTTTTTTTATTCCATTTCTTGCTGTCAAGGGAAACTAGCTAATTAACAGTCATTCATTATCTGCTATTTTAGAGCATGGTTCTCTTAAACTGTCTCTCTGCCTCCACGTGGCTGTATGCCATAGATAGAGCCTTGGAGTAGAATCTGTTCCTGGCATGCAAACAAAACAAGTCTTGAATTCCAGACCAGTGTTCCCTGAACAAGTGGCATCTGCCTTCTGGTCCCTGGGTGCCATAAAAAACAGACTCAGACACTGACCTTGCCTGGTTAAGGTCATGGTTTAAATTAAACAGCCAGAATACAGAAACATCTGAGAAAATCACAGGAATTAGCAATAATGAGCTTAATGTTTTGTTTATCATTCTATATACAAGAAATTTATGTATGTGATTACCAAGATAATTCGATAACATGCTGTATTCTGTCTTCCCCCAGCCCAGTTTTTGATGGTGTGATTTTTACCTGATTCTCTTTTTTTCCTTTATTTTTGGAGTAAGAGGAGTAAACAAGATTGAGGTGTGTTGAAGGATTGGCTCAGTAGAATTGGCTGGAAAGTTGTAAAGCATCAGTTGAATTATTTTGAATCCTTCATTTAAGAAATGGCATAAACATTAGGATATTGTGGTTACTTGATTATTGTTAGAGAATACATATTTACCATGTTTTCTCCTCAAATGCAGCCAAAGGTGAAGAGATAATTCCTGTTTCTATAATTTGTTGGATTATTACAAAAATGAAGTATCTTTTTATCTAAGTTTTAAACTTCATGAGGTTGGAGAAATGAGGAAACACCCTTAAAATCTGAATCTAAGGAAAAGCAACACTGCGATATAGATATGAATACATTTTCAGATACAAGTTAGAAAGGTAATTATTAAGTAACATCTCTGAGAGAAGTGGAGTTCAGATTTTGAGCTACCTGTAGTGAATACCGTGATATGGATTCTGAAATGGACCATGAAATGGTCTAGAAAGTTTTGATAAGGGACTAAAATTGATCGATACATTTTCTTTTTCTACTGTGTTCATTCATTCCCAATTTCTACCTACCTCACCTTCTCATATTGAATCCTGCATTTTAATATTCTCTCTTCCAGCTTTCCAGTGACTGAAAAGTAAACTGTTTTGTGTAAGAAACCTTCTCATCCTTGCCTATTTGTTTAATTTGTGAATCTGACTTTAGGAGGAGGGATGGAGAGCATGGGAAGAACAGCTGGACTGGTGAATGTTTGTGTCCTGGACTACTTTCTCTTGGATTTAGTCGCAAAAAGTCATTTCTAAAGCCTGTTCAAATTGCCCAGGTCTGACAGTGTGTTCTTATCAAGGATAATGAGATCCTTTATTAGTACGGTAGCAATTCTGCAGGATTAATTGGGAAGACACTTATAGTTTGATGCCTGTCACTAGAAGTTGATGCAGAGTTAAGGTGGAATAAAATGATAAGATAAAGACTGGGTTAGAAAAGTGATTACGACTGGGAACTTGCTAATCACTGACCTCTGTAGGGATCTTCTGGTTTATCACTAATCTCACTCACACTTGGCATTTTCCTATGCTGCTGCCTCATCATTCATTGCTGTGTGAGTAATTTGGCACAGAGTGAACAAGAGGAGGGCATAGAGAGTCCAGCAGCTGTGCTTGTTGGCACTAGATATTTAAATATCTTCAATGTAGTCAGCAGTGTGCTTGGCACAAATGTTAGCCAATAATACTTAAACAAATTGTTGTGAAGAAAATAGGCAAGCATTTATGTTAAAAACTTCTCTCTCTTTCCTTCCCTTTTAAAAAAATCTGTTAGTTTGAGTTCCTTTTTAGGCTCTTTTTTTCTTCCTGTAAGTTTAAAGAGGTTGCTTCCAAAATGAAGGTTGTGATTCTAATATTTAGCATTGTGCTAGGTTCTTTCAGATAAGAATTTCCAACTACTTTATAAGCATTAATTAAATTGTACAGGACTGTGTGAAATACATGTTACTGAGTTGGCTTTACTGAAAGAGTGAGTTGGGGCCGTTGATGTTCAGTGACTTGTAACTTGGCCAGTTCACTGAGTGAGAGAGAAACAAGAGCCAAGATATGAATCCAGCAGTCAGAATTCCTAAGTCTCTGCTTAGATATACCCAAAGGCATTACAGATTTTCCCATTCTGTAGGACAGTATTTTAGGTTTCTCCAGATGGTTAGTATGATTCAAATTGAATGACAGTTTTGGTAGTGTTCGTCCACAAGAAGAGAGGAAAAGCATCTCTATACGTAAATGAGTTAGGTAATTGATGAGTTTTCAAAGATACCCAAGGGGGACGAAGATATTCTCCTCATAGAACCGTGACCAAATTCAGATTTGTGCTCAGATATTTAGATTTGCCTGTGTAAGGATTTTACATTGTTTCTTTGAAAACTAAATATAGAAAAGCTCTCATGATGCATTTATTGAAATATTTTGAAACATTATAATGTTGATAGTGACAGAAAGTGAAGAACTAAAGAGCCTCTTGATGAGGGTGAAGGAGGAAAGTGAAAGAGTCAGTTAAGACTAAATATTAAAAAAAAAAACTAAGATTATAGCATCTGGCCCCATTACTGCATGGCAAATAGAAGGGGGAAAGGTGGAAGTAGTGACAGATTTCCTCTTCTTGGGCTCAAAAATCACTGTGGGAGGTGATTGCAGCCATGAAATCAGAAGACGATTGCTTCTTGTTGGGGATGCGATGACAAACCTAAACAGTGTGTTGAAAAGCAGAGACATTACTCTGCTGACAGAAAGGTCCATATAATCAAAGCTATGGTTTTTTCAGTGGTCATATACGGTTGTGAGAGCAGGAATGTAAGGAAAGCAGAACACCAAAGAATTGATGCCTTTGAACTGTGGTGCTGGAGAAGACTCCTGAAAGTCGCTTGGACAGCAAGATCATCAAACCAGTCAATCCTAAGGGAAATCAACCCTGAATATTCACTGAAAGGACTGGTGCTGAGGCTGAAGCTCTAGTATTTTGGTCATCTGATGCAAATAGACCACTCACTGGAAAAGTCCCTGATGCTGGGAAAGATTGAGGACAGAAGGAGAAGAGGGTGTCAGAGGATGAGATGGCTGGACAGCATCACCAATGCAATGAACATGAACTTGGGCAAACTCCAGAAGATGGTGAGGGACAGGGAGGCCTGGCGTGCTGCAGTCCATGGGGTCACAAAGAGTTGGACACAACTGGGTGACTGAAGGACAGTGTTGATCTAGGTAATTTTTGACATATCCAGGAATTCTTTTTCTAGGTTAAGCCTTTATCTTTTAAGAAAAATAGTCTAATGCTGCTCATTGAAAATAGAGTGATAGGGATATCCCTGTTAGTCCAGTGGTTAAGACTCCAAGCTCCCAATGCAGGGGTCTTGGGTTCGATCCCTGGTCAGGAACTAGATCCCACATGCCGCAACTAAGATGCAACACAGCCAAATAAATAAAGATTTTTTAAAAAATAAGATATGGTGATGGAGTTTTTTATTTAATAGATTTTGAATTTGAATATAAATCAGTAGGCCTGAATGAACTTGAAATAATATTGGCTTTCAGGCAGATTGGGAAGCTATTTGTTCTGATTTGTGCTGTTACTTGTGAAGTCAACAATTGTTTCTTGAGTAGTATCTATTCATTGAAATTACTAAACTTTGTTGGAAATTTTCAAGTACTCACTAAACTGCTGCAGAAATAAATACTGAGCCAGCTACATCTTCCATGATCTCTCTTTCTCTGGTCATTTGCTCGTAAAAATATTATTGGGCTTCCTGTGGCTCAGATGGTAAAGAATCTGCCTGCAGTGCAGGAGACCTGGGTTCGATCCCTGGGTTGGGAAGAACCCCTGGAGAAAGGAATGGCTATCTACTCCAGTATTCTGGCCTGGAAAATTCCATAGACTGTATAGTCCATGGGGTCGCAAAGAGTCGGACACGACTGAGTGACTTTCACATGTGGTGCTAGTGGTAAAAAACCTGCCTGCCAATGGAAGAGACATAAAGAGGTTCAATTCCTGCATCAGAAAGATCCCCTGGAGGAAGGCATGGCAGCCCATTCCAGTATTCTTGCCCGGAGAATCCCGTGGACAGAGGAGCCTGACGAGCTACAGTCCATAGGGTTGCAGAGTCAAATATACCTAAAGAGACAGCACACGTTGGTAGGAAAAGAACACATACAACTGGGGCAGGTTTCTAGAAACCTGTAGATTGAGAGACCCTGAAAATTTACTGTCATATCTCACAGCTTCCTTCAGTGACTCCTTGGTATTAACAGGATATCTAGTAAGATGAAAAATAAAGCTAGCAGTGTTACCAGCAGTGTAAGTAAAGCACCTTTCACAGTGCTTTGCATGTAATAGCTGGTCAGCAAATTCCAACAGCAACCTCAAGACATTGAGAGTGAAGAAGAGAAAGTGAAAGAGTCCTACACTAGTGTGTACTCTAAGGAAGGTTCAACAAAGCAGCTGGAGAGTTCATGAGCCCAAGTTGGTCAACAGAGTAAAGCCCTGTCTCCCAGGAAGGAGTGTGTTTTGCTTTTCGCACCATACTCTGTCAGATGTGTTGGAGCAAGTGGGCCTCAGTACAAAAGCAGCCCTGAATTCTAGAGCACCGCAGGTGGAGCAGTTCCCTAAAGGACCTGACTTCAGGGAGTTCGTTACATCCCCCAAAACAGGAGTGTTCCACAAGGTGTGTTCTCTTGGCTGGCATAGCAATTGATTTTTTAAATTGTTTAAAACATACACACACAAACAAATCCCCTCATTGGCCACACAGAACAATCTTGCAGGATGTTTTTATGCAATTTCTAATATTGTCCAACTTGTTTATTCTTACAGATATGAAACTGAGGCCCAGAAAGACATGAAAAGAATAAATATTTTTCTAAAAGGCACTTCAAACAAGAGTAACATCATCATGTGCTCTTTGTGAGAACTAAAAGCAGTTGAGTGAAACCAGCATAACTACGTTGTTCTCGTATCCAGAGCCAACCTTGGGAGTAGTTGGGCTTTGCTGCCAATCATTTGGGGGATGATTTGTTGTTGGTCCCTCTTTTCATTAGGAATACATTTCACATCCAGTGCTAAATCAGTTGATTGGTAGAAGCTGCTTGGAAGGCTCAAAAGAGAAAAAAAAATCATATATTTGGGATCTGCCAAGTGTCTGCATATATGATCAGAATATAAGAATTGTGTCCTAAACCTCCACTGGAAAGTAGGGTAGTATAAAAGAATGTTAAGAATTTGGTGTCAGACAACCCTGCATTGTAGATCTTTCAATTCTTTGACTTCGGGCAAATTATTTTTCCTCATTAGTGAAATGGGGATTTAATAGTACCTCCCTCAGTGGGTCAGAACAAGTAAAGCCATCCCTAGCTTTCATCTGGCTTATTTCAGTAGTCTTCTAAGTGGTCTTCCTGTTTTCACACTTATTCCCGCATAGTGTATTCTCCACACAGCAGCCACAGTGATGGATGTGGAGAATAAAGTGTGGATCATCTTTTCAGTAGAACAGTTCTGAAGTCGATTGGATATCCCAATAGAAAAAACTTGTTCCTTGACCTTTTAGCAGCATACAAAAAAAACACAAAGTCTGATTGAAGTGTGTGAAAGATTAAGCCTTTAAAAGAGAGCTTAGAGAAACAGATTCCTAACCTTGGAATAGCAGAGATTCTTAAATAGCACACACACCAAAGAATGTTAATCATATAGGGAAAGATGGACAGATTGGACTATGTTAAAATGAAGAATTTCTGTTTGTCAAAAGACACCATTACGAGAGTGAATAGGCAAGCTACATAAAATATATAGATACAGTAAAATGTCTTGTATGAAATATGTATACTCCTACAAATCAGTAAGACAAACAATGCAGTAAGGAAAAAGTGAGCAAAATTGTGAATGATCATTTTACAGTAAAATACCCGAATGTCCAATAAACATGAACCCATTGTGATTCACCAGTAGTCACTTGACTGCTAAAAATATCTATTTTTAGGTCTTCTGCACTAATAAATTTGCAACAAAAGAGCTAATTGTTCCACACATCTCTTTACAAATAAGAAAAACTGGAATGTCATATTATTTTCTGCAGAGTTTTTGTTTCACTGTTGGAAATTCTATTTTCTTAGTGTTATCCCTCAACAGCCCCCACTTTGGCTTTTTAGTGTTATTCTTAAACTGTGAGTGATACAAAATAGAAGGCAATCATCATGGACCTTTTTTTCCTGACATTTTTTATGTTCAAAGTAGTACTGCTTTGGGCAGGAGTTGGAGTAGGTAACCTCTGAAGTCTCACTGAAAAATTAATCTCTGATCCTGGGAAAGATCATGTGGTCTTATTTAGTATTCACGATTACTGAGAAATGACGTAGGTGTCCTTTAATTCACCTGCACTTCAAGGAGTTTCCAAAATTGGAGTTTACTTTTACCCTGCTGAAAATCTGAACCCTTTTAAACCAGGGTTCCCAAAATTGGGTGTGGTGCATTCCACCAACATAAATGACCTCCCAAGAGGATTCCTGTCATTTCAACTCTTTCCTCCACTCCTCTGGGAGTGGACATGCCTTCAATTTTTGAGGTGGAGTAAGCGTTAGAAATTTCTGGTCTTGTTCTTCCTACCTCTCTTTTCTGGGGCTTCCAAGTACTTAGCATAAATTCAGATAGGTTCAGGTAATGTGATGAATCAAAGATGAAATTTAAAATACTCTTTAAAGGAAATGAAATCCTGCATTTACATCTAGAAAAATCATTTGTATAAGTACAGAATAGGAAGGCTTGGTTTAACAGTGTTTCGGCTTTCTTTTTTTAAAAGTCTAATTTGTGCCCAACAAGGTAGTATGACTGTTTAAAAAAGCCAGTGTATTCTGGACTGCAGTTATGGCATAATTAAATTCCAGTAGAGGTGTAGAGGAAGGCACATTTCCTTGTTTCTTTTTTGTTGTGTCTTTTTACATTTCCTTATCTCTTTGCTGTTTTGTGTTTTCAGTCTGTACCTTTCTACTCTTTTTTTCTTTTTTCTCTTTTGCTGATTGGGGGAAACAGCATTTAATTGCTTTTGAAAAAAAAAAAAAATCAGTGACTGTACAATGAAAGATGGGGTCCTCTGTTTATATTTGGTTCTCACCACACTAGAAAATCCCAAGACTAGCTAGATTTTCATTCTTTAGTCCTTCAGTAAAGAAAACATGTTCAACTCGGTATTTGATTGACTTGTTCAATCAGTGCATATCGCTTTTATCCCTGAGACTGATTGTTCTCACAGCCTACAGATAGCGTGATCTGGGTCTAAATGGAAACCAATCTGACAACGCTTAAGCTTTATGTAGGGCAAAACACAGCTTATTTCCCAGACCCCTTTTGTTGGAAAGTCACTTGCCTAAAAGGCTATATTGGGCCACCTGCTCAGAAGACCCTTCTTCGGTGCTCAGAAGACCCTTCTTTGGTGCTCAGAAGATCCTTCTGTAAAATGGGTGGGTGGTTTCATCTCTACTTTTAGTGTGACTATGCATGCTGAATCACTTCAGCTGTGTCTGACTCTTTGTGACCCTATGGGCTGTAGCCCTCCAGGCTCCTCTGTCCATAAGATTTTTCTGGCAAGAATAATGGAGTGGGTTGCCATGCCCTCCTCCAGTTAGCTCCCGCATTGCAGGTGAATTCTTTACCAGCTGAGCCACAATGGAAGCCCAATACTGTAGTGGGTAGCCTGTCCCTTCTCCAGCAGATCTTCCCAACCCAGGAATCGAACCAGGGTCTCCTGCATTGCAGGCAGATTCTTTACCAACTGAGCTATCAGGGAAGCCCTGAGTATTACCAGATGGTGTCTATTACTTCATTCAGGTTTGAATATGACTCTCCTTCCTTGTTCAGTAGCCCTTATGGATTGTGTTAGCCCCAGACAATTCTCTGTCCATTCCTCTAGAACCACCTAGTATGTTTTGGATCTGGATCTCAAGACACCTGACCTTAATTGTGAAACTTGTTTTTCATCCAGTTAGGCTATAAGCTTTTCTGCTTGTTGACACCTATTAAGGGCACAGGCGCTCTCTCAGAGTGATTAACCCATAAATGTTTGATGGAATTTATCAAACTCAGATTCTTCTATCTAGTCAACTCCTGCATATTTGTGCTTGGGTTGGGAAGGAATGGAAAGGTAAACTTGCCTGTCTGTTCTCAGCCTCAGCTTGACTGCTGATTATGTCCTGTGCCAAAAGAATATAGGTGAAACGATCTTTTGAAGAGTTCTTTATAGACTAATATTAGCATTAGTTTGTGTTTCTGGAGTTTAGGCAAGCAGTGGAGAGTTTCAACTTGCTGTTAAAACATGTATGTTATTCCTAGGGAACAAGATGACTTAGAATTTTTTTTTTTTAATCCAAGAAAATTTGTTACAGTAATGACTGTTTCTAATAGTTTATATATCTTTCACAAACACCTGGGTAAAATAATGTCTTGAATCGGTAATTTGCTTTTTCTTAAACAGTAGTTACAAATCCTATCCAAATTATTGAACATCTTCTGTCATGTCTTGAACATTTCTGTTTGGGGTCAGAAAATACTGAGGCTGATTAATGTATAATATACCGTACAAGTCTAAATAAAAAGCTTTTGCACACAAAATATTTATGAAATACGTGTTGGGCTCAATATACAAATATATATATAAATGTATATCTTTCAATAATATGTTTCTCTTCCACTAGTGTTGGGGTTCTTAAAGTGAGTCCAGAGACTCTCAAAATGGAAGCAAAATCAGTTAACTTGGACAGAAAAAGAATTGTAATTTTCCCAGTCTCCAAGTGAAATTTAGCATTTCCTTAAATGAGGAGTGCTAATGAGGAATTTCCTTGAATGAGGGTAGCAAAAGAGACCTGATAGTATTTATGATTTTTGTCACCAATAGGATAGATATTCTCATAGCATAATATAGTTGTTGCAGATATCTTAAATTGTCATTTGTGATTTGAAATTACCATTGTTAATAGGCCTACTTCTAGATCTTGTACTTAATGTGTTAATAATAAGGTATTACTGTGCAGCACATTTGTTTAATATTTTAATAACATTAGATTACTTTTAATAGTACATATCTTGCTTTATACTTTTAAAAACATTATTCTGAAGAGTAGTTCTGGGTTCAGGATGGGGATCACATGTACACCCATGGCTGATTCATGTCAAGGTATGGCAAAACCACTACAATATTGTAATTAGCCTCCAATTAAAATAAATAAATTTTAAAAATATTAAATTAACAAAAAGTAATAAACAGACTATAAGAAAAAACATAAAACCAGTGAGAAGAGTGGCATTATTTTTTTAAAAAATGAAGAGTAGTTATACCAAAGAGGCCCATGGTTCATACATACCCACACGCAAATAAAACCCCTCTACTAGAATATCTCAGTAAAATTTTGGTGATATTTTTAATAGGTATTTCAAAGGAAATGAGATATATGTTGTTACTAGTAGTTCTTAAATTGTAATCAGAAGTTTCTGTTCTTTATCAGACATCTAAGATAAAATAAAAAGACATAGGATTCATTTTACTTCTTGAAGAGTGTTCTTGTGAAAAGTAATTTTGTAAGAATTAAAGATTATTGTCTTTTAAATCTCAGACATGATATGTGTTATTATATTTCAGGAGTACCCAGATTTCTAAAGTCCCTAAGAAATAAATAGTTTTAACAAGTTAAAGGTGAACTAAAATGTATTTACATTTTGAATCTCATTTGAATAGGATATGTGTCATTTTAAAAACAAGCTCTCAACTTTCCATTTTAGAGGAAACTTTGAAATGTTATGGGCTAATATTAAATGACTTTCTTTCTTTCTGGTTTGAATTTCCTCTGAAAGGAAGAAGTTTAGAAATTTAAATAGGTACAGGAAGTAAATTTTAAAACTTGACATTATTTTTAAACAGTCTTTATCTAATGGGTAGCTTCCACACAGATATTAAGATTGCATTTGAAATCTGTACTTTATTTTTTAAAAAGACCTAATATCTCTCATTCTGTCCACCTCAACAATTAAAAAAAAAAATCCTTACTAGTACAGTTGTGGAGAAGGCAATGGCATCCCACTCCAGTACTCTTGCCTGGAAAATCCCATGGATGGAGGAGGCTGGTAGGCTGCAGTCCATGGGGTCGCTGAGGGTCGGACACGACTGAGCGACTTCACTTTCATGCATTGGAGAAGGAAATGGCAACCCACTCCAGTGTTCTTGCCTGGAGAATCCCAGGGACGGGGGAGCCTGGTGGGCTGCCATCTATGGGGTCGCACAAAGTCGGACACGACTGAAGCGACGCAGCAGCAGCAGTACAGTTGAATGAAAGTATAACAGTTATTTAGTTTTAAGTCCTTACTGTTTGAGATAATGTATAAGGAAGAATTTGCAAGGTAAAAAGGACTTAGTGACTATTTCAACTAATAATAAGTTGATAGTGTATTGTCATGAATGACAAGTCATTGGAACAGTCTTTTAAAAAAAAAAAAAAACTTTATGGTATTGGTTTAAAATGTTACTGTCTCCCAGTTCTGTCCTGCTAGGTATATGACATCATCTTGGTTCAACAGGGAAGGCTGTGTGTCAGACTTGAAAATATATAATCCGTTAAGAATTTCATGAAGCAGGTTTCAAGAGCTGAAATGTAGAATCCAAAACTGTAAGATATTATTTTGACTTATATAAGTAGTCTTACTTGTAAAGGATATATTTAAAGAGTTACAGATGTTTTCATCTTTAATTTCATATATTTTGCCAATTAAAATTCTTTATATAGAGCGTATTACTTGGTGGTGAGAATGAGGCAAATAAACCACATTAATTAACCTGTTTTCATAAATCATGTAATTTTTATGTGTTGGCCTGTAATAGGTACTTCATCAGTAGTAAACAGTAAGTGCTTCTTAAGACATATTCTAATGGGCTCAGAAATTATATCCTTAATTATTAGAGTATTTTCTAATAACTTGCTTTGTTATTACAAGAATTGTTTTGTGTATCTAAAGGTTCAGTAGATGCCAAGTTCAGAGTTCTAAGATTTCTGTATCAGTTGGCCAGTTGAGTATGTCAGTAGCATGCATACATCAGTGAAAATGATCAAATATTAATACATGCATCTCTTAAGTTTTTTAAAAATTGTGTACCATATCAGTAAACAATTTTGAGCATGTCAACTATGTGTGGAGTTTTTTTTTAGTTAATAAACTATAGTTTTATATAATCACGAGCCAATATCTCATTGTGTAGTGCACAGTTATGGTGAAGTTCATATAGCCTCAGTAACTTTAAATATTTTGGGTAACTTGTCAGATTTAATTTTTTTTTTTTTATACTTTGAAACAGAGAAAAAGAATTAGCTCTTCCATTATCATTGTTTGTTTGTATTGCCATTTTTGATATTAGCATCAAATTGTGATCCTTGCAGAAGTCTTTTTAAGCAATGTGTCTATTTGTGAGAGACCGTTTAGTTTAAAACTATATGCTAATTGAAAATTCACTTTACTAAACCTACTAAGCTCCTGTGTATTAAAAAGCAAATTAGCACTGCTGTCAGTTGTCAGCACTTTGAGACATCTGCTCTCCCTCTAGCGCTGGCCTATACCATTCCTGACACTTGGCCATCAGCTTTGGAACTGCAGATATAATCCCAACAGAATTCTAATTCTTTTCTGGGAAGGGTATACATCTGCATGAAAACTTCAGAGAAAGGTAATGCATAGTTGAATGTGTTCATCCTTTAATCCAGCAGTTCCACTTCTTTGTGTCTATCCTGAGAAACTCTTCTGTATGTGTACAATATGTACAAGGATATTTGTTTAAGCAGTCTTCGTGATAACAACAGAAAAAGTAGAAACTATTTTTCTGTTTTTCAGTAGGAAAATAGATCAACTATCCTTTTTATTTGTATATTAGGACATTTTATAGCGGCAAAAACGAGTGAACTAGATGTCTTATCTTTAATGTATATCTCAGGTTATATACCGTGTAATCCCATCGGTTTAAATGTATTAAACACAGATAGTAATGTGTATTGTTTGAGTACATAAATATATGCTAATAGATTCAAAATATACATGGGAATCATATACCAGTTTTATGGTAGTGGTTACCTTTGAGTCTGGGGTAAGATGTGCACTATATCGATAATGTTTTAATTTTGGAGAGAGAGGGGGAAGATGTTGAATCTGAAGCAAGTATGGGAAAACGTTATGCTCACTTGTAGGTATATGGGTCATACTGTTGGCTGTATAGATATCCATTCTTTTGAATTTTTTTTTTCATTTTGTCACATGACTGAAACAGCAGTAAGCTATTCAGATTTTGTTTATTGGATTTTATATTCTTGTTTATCATTTGTTCTCATAAATGGTCTAGAAGTTGAATTGATTGTGTGTCAGTCATTGAAGATTTCTATATAAAGTTACTTTCTTTGTTTTACAGGAAAAACGTCAGAGAGAGGCTCATTTTCCCTGTACAGCAGAGATACTGGATTACCAGGCTGTCAAGTAAGTTAATAAATACAAAATCAGTGAGATAATTTCTTAACATGTAAATAAAGACGTTAACAGAGGAGGTGGAAATTTATCCATTTTATTTCACCCTTTTTATGCTTTTAATTTGTGACTAAATGTAGTGGGGTTTTAGTAATTAAACATTTTCTTTCTGCTCCTCTGTTTGAAATGGTTTCCATTCCATGGTTCACCAAACTGTATTTCTCTATCGTGAAAAGAATTTCATAACTCACCTCCATTTCAACTGGAGGCAAAGTACCAGTTACCTTCCTACCATCTTCCAAAATGCTGATTTCTGAAGATGATGTCTGTTTATTTCCTCATAAAAAGAACAGTGTTGCTGGTAAACTACAAGAAGAACATGAAATTGCTCCGTGAGGCTTGACTATCTTGGGTTAAACTTACTAATGTTGGAAGTATTTTCATCATAATCTGTTACTAAACTCAGGTCCAGCTGTTTTTTACTTGAAAATCAATACCTGAGGAGCAGGTTTTGGTAGAAAGGAAAGTTGCTTTTGATCAGAAAGTTGACAATCTGGGGAGAAGGCAGACTTGAATCCCCCTGCCAAAACTAATTCTGAAGATGCTGTTCAACCATGACGGTTTATAAAGGGGGAAGAAGGGGGGAATTAATTTCAGTTAATCATTGAGATGAGGAATCAGAGTCATTGCTATTCTCCACTGCATGTAGTTTTGTTGACTTCTTGTGATCTTTCTTTAGAGGCAGTCTTTTTTTTTTGGTCACAGGACATCATGTGAGATATTAATTCCCTGACCAGGAGTCGAACACCTGCCCCCTGCAATGGGAGCATGGAATCTTAACCACTGTACTCCTAGGGAAGTCCCTTAGATGTTATCCTGTTCACAAGTTTGTTCATGGAGTTTGTCCATGAGATTACTAAAGGGGAAGCTAGGAAGGAGGTCTCATGGTCATCTGTTACTTATTCTTCATCATCATTGATCTATGGAAAGAACCAGCAGGTGAGGCAAGGTATTTTATGATCAAAAGATTTGAAAACTGCTTGGGCCAAAGATAAGCAGAGCATGACAGGTGCCTGGTTTAAGGGTAATTATAATATAGCTCTGCTAGTTATAATATAGCTTTGCTAAAGTGACAAGACACAAAGGATTTCCTGCTGAGGACAATTTCTTGGAAAGACCTCCTTGCAAACCTGCAGTGAAACAATTTTGAGTTTCCTCCAGTCTCTTTGACTTGGAAATGTTCTTTCAAGTCTTCATATTCCTTAGCATGTTGCATTTCTACTAATGGCCATTTCCTCTGCTTTTTCCCCCACATCTTTACACTGAGAATCCTAAATATACAGTTTGCCTGCAGATTCCCATCAGAATCAAGCCAAAAAGCATACAAAGGAAAGGCAGAATACATTTAAGTGTTTTCTGCTGTCTGCATGCCTTTCATAAGACCCACCTTAACTTTAGACATGGGCACTTAACTATCACAGGGAAAATGGAAAGTAAAGTGAAAGTGTTAAATCGTTCCGTTGTGTCCAACTCTTTGAGACCCATGGTTTGTAGCCCGCCAGGCTCCTCTGTCCATGTAATTCTCCAGGCAAGAATACTGGAGTGGTTTGCCATTCCCTTCTCCAGGAGATCTTCCTGATACTACATCATTTAGTAACTATCCCATAGTTGTGCCATTCAGAATCAGAATACCTGTGTTCAAATATCATATCTGAGTTACTGACCTGTGGTTCTAAGACAAGTCATTTAACCTTAAATACAATCTCTATGTTGACTTCTTCATTTGGAAAACAGAATTAGCGATTTTTTTCCCCATGTATGTAAGTCTCAGAAGGCTAAACTGCATACACTTGAAAATGAAAATATTTTGCAAAATGAATGTACCTTTTAAAATGTTTTCAATTCATATAACCCACCAAAAACAGCTATTCTGAGTCCTTAATATTATTTTTAAGAGACCAAGAAGATTGAGAACCATTTGTCTAATGTTAACACTACTTGTAAACTTGAAAATAAAAACTATTGTAAGCTCTTTGAAACTACAACTATTAAATTATTGTTAATGCTTATATTAATGAGTTTTCACTTAGTTTTTTTTATACTCCCTTACCAAAGGAATCACTATTTAGTTAGAATCAATGGTTAGCTCCATGTATGTAATTCTCCAGTTTTGCAAAAATGAATCTTAACTTTTTACCAATGATTAATGTGTTATACCAGATTTAATTCTCATATCAAAACAATTATTTAAACCTAGATGCATAGCATTCTAATAACAATTGTTATCATTCACTGAGCACTAACTAAGCCAGGCATTGAATTACACATTTAATGCCCCTCTGTTTTTTTCTGTAGTTCCCCAACCAGGGATTGAACCCAGGCCAGCTTGGCAGTGAAAGCCTAATCACTAGGTAACCAGAGAACTCCCACGTTTAATTCTTTTAACGGCATCTATTTTTGCAGGTTAGAAATTGAGTGTTCTCCATAGGTATTTTGTAATTTCCTCAGAGCCATACATTTAGCAAAGTGGTAGGCCTTCTAAACTCATGCTTGTTACTGTAGAATTTCTTACTTCCCTCATTTTAATTTGTTTGGTCAAGGAGGGGCCTGAGAACTTGTATTTTTAATACGTGCCTCAGGTGATTTTAATTCCCATGAACTGGGGATTATGCTTTGTGAACCCCACTTCCTCTGTATACCCCAAATGTAAGCATATATGGAGTATTAAAAAAGGAACTACAAGATCATTGTTTAATAATTATCCTACGTTGGAGAGATCAGGCTGGCCCATGGAAAAGAGAAGGAGGTTATGGGAATATATAAAATAATGATATTGCTGTATCAGGAAGTTTTATAGATATTCAAATCGGGAAAATACTTGCTTTTGAAGAATTCACAGAAGCAATGCTTGAGCCCCAAAAAGAAAGTCCAAAATTGAGCACAGAGAAGATAATACTGCAACAAGAGTAAATAACATCAGTGAAGACTGGAGGTCTCTAAGTAAAAGGTTTCCTTACTGTGAATGGAACAATGGCTTTGCTATTTATTACTGTTACTTAACTCTGACTATGCTACAGTTGCTGGGAGAAGTTACTGTGGATCACACCAGCTGATTTGAGGCCTAAGTAGTAAATTCAGGAAATTCAAGAGTTTAAAAAAGTATATCACTCCCATTCAAAAAAAAAAAAAACCCTGTATTTCAAACAGTACTTACTATAATGGGTCAAAGAAAAAAAAATACATGAAAACAATTGGCTGCCATTTTGTCTTACCTGTTCACAAGCAACATAATAATCTTAATCACACAATGATAATAGAGGAAAATATAAATAATGGCTACAAAATATTACACAAATATATCTAAACACCACTTTGAAACCATTTTTTCTCAACAAAATCCCCAAGGAACATTAACTTTGCTATTAATGTACATAAAATGCTGCTGACATACTGCAAAATTCAGGCTAATTTAATAGTGCCTGATGGGCCTTACTTCATGTAAAGATGATGTAATAATATGTTGCTAAATGAGTCTGCTCATATTACCTTCACAGCAATTGCATAACTGATGAGCCATTAAAAGGAAACTGGTGTTGCAGTATTACTGGAAACATTGATAGATCATTCTGCAATTGAATTTTTTTTTTTAATTTAACACAGATCATAGAAGCCAACATCTTTATTAACAGTAGGTATGGAGGCAATACATTGGGAGATTGGGATTGAGATATACACACTACTATATATAGATAACTAATAAGGACCTATAGCATAGGGAACTCTACTGAATACTATATAATGACCTATATGGGAAAAGAATGTAAAAAAGAGTGGATATATGTATATGTATAACTGATTCACTTTGCTGTAGACCTGAAACTAACCCAAGATTGTAAATCTAACTATATTCCAATAAAAATTAACTGTCAAGAAAAACTCAATTGATATAATATTTTAATAACTGCTACCATGAAATGAGAAATTCTTTTTATGATTATGACTATTTGTCATTGATACCTCTTAAACAAGTATGTATTCAAAGTGCTCAGCCTAGAATAGGCAATGTCTTGTGTTTTTTCCCCAAGAGATTTAATTTTCATCAGAGTTAAGATATTTACCCTTGAAAAAATAGCAATTAACTTTCAAAACTCAGTTAACAGTTATTTAGAAATTTAACCATACCATTTGTTTCTTTACCATTTTCTTTTTCCATTATAATCAATCCCATTATATACCACATTTGATTATGATAAAATGATGAGTCAATACATAAAGAAACAATGATAAACTGTGTATACATCTAATAACAGAGCTTCAAAATGAAGGGAAAAATAATTGATACAATTAAAGAGAGATATTCATAATCATAGTTGAAGATTTGAATACCTCTGTCTCAGCAATTGACAGAATAACTAGACAGAAACTTAGTAAAGACATAGAACTAAAGGAACCACTGTAAACTACTTTGAGGTAATTGATACTTATAAAATTCTGTTCCCAACAACTGACGAATATAAATTCCTTTCAAGGGTAGATGTTAGACTTGACAGGATTGAACCATATGCTGATCTTTAAATCAATGTCAATAAATTGAAAAAGCTTAAAATCATACAAAGTATTTTTTCTGACCACAAAAGAATTAAATTAGAAGTCAGTAAGATACCTAGAAAAATGCCAAATATTTGGAATGAAATGGGCTGTTTCATTTAGACAGGGACATGTCTAAATAACCCATGATTTTGAAAAGAAATCAGAAGGGAATTTAGAAAGTATTCCTAAGTAAATTATAATGAAATAAGATAACAAAATTTGTTAATGCAATTAAAGCAGTGCCTTGAAGAAAATGTATAGGTCTGAATACTTGTATTCAAGAAGATTGCAGTGCATGACCTGAGGTTCTGCCCTTTGAAGTTAGAAAAAGAAGGGAGAAAGCAGTACAAATAAGAGCAGTAAAAGTGTAATATTACACAAATAATAGAAAAAGCTAATGAAGCCAGAATTTGGTTATTTGAAAAGATCCATGAAATGAATAACTTCTAGCTAGACTAATAAACATGGGACAGGGAGGTGGGGAAAGAACAGCCAGTTACCAGTATCTGAAGTGGCAGACAGATTATCACTGAAGGTCATATATACATTAAAAGAAAAATAAGAAAGTGTTAGGAATAAGTTAATGAATTTGAAACTTAGGTGAAATAAGCAAATTTCTTAAAAATTACTTACTGAAAGGAGACAAGATGAAGCACGGGTTTGAATAGCTCTACGACAGAGGATGAGATGGCTGTATGGCATCACCGACTCGATGGACATGAGTCTGAATGAACTCCGGGAGTTGGTGATGGACAGGGAGGCCTGGCGTGCTGCAGTTCATGGGGTCGCAAAGAGTCGGACATGACTGAGCAACTGAACTGAACTGAACTGAATATCTATTAATGCAAGTGAATTCATCTCAGTTTTTTTACAGAAAAAGTTTGAGGGTCATATAGTTTCACTGGTGAATTCTTTCAGATGCTGAGGGGGGAAATTAATACCAATCATACACAAACTATTTTAGAAAATAGATGACAAGGGAATACTTTGCACCTCATTTTATAAGGTGAACAACACCCTGGTACTCAAAATGCACATGGTGTATGTATCAGTGGTGAAAGAGTAGCTTAATTGTTGAAAATCAACATTGAAAATCAGTCATTTTCGTTCAGCACATTAACAGAACTAAGGAGAAAAATATTTTGAAAGATTTAGAAAAAGTATTCAACAAAATCAAATATACATAATAAAACCTCTCAGGAAACTAAGCACAGATAGGTGCTTCCTCAGTTTGATAAAAAGACTTGCATGAAAGATCTCTAGCTGTTAAGTGTAACAGCATGCTTAAAGGTGAAAGACTAAATGTTTTCTTCCTGTTAGGAACAAGGTAAGAATTTCTATTCTTACTACCTGGATTTTGTATTCTAGTGAGTGTAATAAGAAAAGGGATAAAAATTGGAAAGGAATAAATTCAGCTGAATTGGCAGATGATATGTCTGTGTACATAAGTCATAAAGAATCATCAAGAAAACTTCTAGAAATGATACATACTTTTAGCTAGGTCACAGCTTACATAGCCAGTCTAAAAAACAATTAGATTTCTATATACTAACAGTGAACAATTAGAAAATGAAACTATCAAAGCAGTATTGTTTAAAATGGGACCTAATCAAACTTAGAAGCTTTTGCACATCAAAGGAACCTACAAGAAAAAATGAAAAGACAACCTATGGAATGGGAGAAAAATATTTGCAAATGATCTGACACACAAGGGCTTAATCTCCAAAATATACAAACAGCTGTTACAAATCACAGAAAAACAAACAACCCAACTGAAAAATGGGCAGAAGACCATAATACACATTTCTCCAGGGAAGACTTACAGATGCCCACTAGGCACATGAAAAGATGCTCAACATCACTAATTATTAGAGGAATGCAAATGAGAGCTTCAGTGAAGTACCACCTCACACTGGTCAGAATGAGCATCATTTAAAAGTCTACAAATAACATGCTGGAGCAGGTGTGGAGAAAAGGAAAATGGTGGGAATGTAAGTCGTACAGCAAACTATGGAAAACAGTATGGAGGTACCTCAGAAAACTAAAAATAGAATTACCATATGATCCAGCAATCCCACTTGTGGGCATATACTTGGACCAAGCTATAATTCAGAAAGATACATGCACTCCCGTATTCATAGCAGCAAGTGCCTCCTATTTATGGAATACTACTCAACCATAAAAAAAAAAATGAAATAATGCCATTTGCAGCAACATGGATGCACCTAAAGATTATCGTACTAAGTGAAGTAAGTCAGAAAGAGAAAGACAAATACCATTTGATATCACTTATATGGAGAATCTAAAATATGACACAAATGCACCTATCTATGAAACAGGAAAAGACTCACAAGAGAATAGTGATTGCCAAGGGGAGGAAACGGGGAGAAAGAGATGGACTGGAAGTTTAGGGTTGGTAGATGTAAACTGTTACATTTAAAATAGATAAACAGCAGGGTCCTAATGTATGGCTCAGGGAACTATTATCCTGTGATAAGCTATAAAGGAAAAGAATATTTAAAAAAGAATGTATATGTGTGTACCTGAGTCACTGTGTTACACAGCAGAGATTGGCATTACACTGTAAATCAGGTATACTTCAGTTAAAAAAACTATTATTTATAGTCACATCAAAAAGTATAAAATACTAAGGGATAAATTTAATAGATTATAAGGCTTCAGCAATAAAAACTATAAAATATTGCTGATAGAAATCAAACAAGATCTAAATAAATAAGTATACTGTGTTTATGATTTGGAAGATAATATCATTTAGATTTTAGTTCCAGTGGGCTATAGATTTAATGCAATCCCAGTCAGACTCCCAATAGGCTCTTTATAATATTGACAAGATTATTGTCAAATATTGACAAGCTTATTGTCAAATATTGACAAGCTTATTTAAAAGTTGGTTCAAAAAAATATAGGATTAAGAAGAGCCAGAATAGTCTTTGAAAAGAAGAAAGGAGGAAGGACTTTACCTGGCTTTAAGACTTCCTGTGAAGTGAAAGTCGCTCAATCGTGTCTGACTCTTTGCGACCCCATGGACTATACAGTCCATGGAATTCTCCAGGCCAGAATACTGGAGTGGGTAGCCTATCCCTTCTCCAGGGGATCTTCCCGACCCAGGGATCAAACCCAGGTCTCCCACATTGCAGGCAGATTCTTTACCAGCTGAGCCACAAGGGAAGCCCAAGACTTCCTGTAAAGCAATAGTAATCAAGATAGTGTAGTTTTCATATAAAGACTGACAAATAGATCACGGAACAGAATATAGAGTCCAAAAAGAGACCCATACCTATATGGAAAATGATGTTTGATAAGAGCATTCTAGCAATTCAGTAAGAAAAGAAGCATCTCTTTTTTAATATATTGTGCTGGAACACTATATCAATATTGAGGGGGGAAGTCCTTCAATTCTTAACTTATTTCATTTGCTTTTGTTGTTTTAGTTGCTAAATTATGTCCAACTCTTACAACACCATGGACTGTAGCTTGCCAGGCTCCCCTGATCATGAGATTTCCTAGGCAAGAATACTGGAGTGGGCTAGCCATTTCCTTCTCCAGGGAATCTTCCCAACCCAGGGATTGAACCCACATCTCCTGCATTGCAGGCGATTTCTTTACCACTGAACCACAAGGAAGCCCTACCTTATTTCATAGATGTAAATTTGAGATAAATATGAGCTAAAATAATAAAGCTGCAAGGGAAAAATATAGATTAATATATCACTTCAAGACAAAATTTTTTTCAGAAGATACAGAAAGTATAGAACATGAAAGAAAATTGATGAATTGAACTTAATTAAAATTTAAAACTTGTGTTCTTTCCAGAACACCATCAAGAAAAGGAAAAGAGAAGCCACAGAATGAGAGAAAGTATTAGCAACAAGGACTTAAGTGTAGACTATATAATTATCCCTCATAACTCAGTAATAAGAAAGAAGCAATCTAATTTTCAGAGTAGACATTTACAAAAGATATACAAATGAGCAATCAGCACATTAAAAAATGCTCCATATTACTAGCTTTCAGGCACATGAAAATTAAAACCACAGTGACATGGTAATACACAACTACCAGAAGAGCTGAAGTTTTATTTTTTAAATTTTTTTATTGAAATATAGTTGACTTACAATGTTATGCCAGTCTCTGATAACAAAGTGACTCAGTTATAGACATGTTTGCATTCTTTTTATATTTTCCATTATGGTTTGTTACAGGATATTGAATATAGTTCCCTCTGCTATATATTAGGACCTTGTACAGAATAACTAAAAAAATTTAAAGCTAAATTTAAATTGCTAATTGGACTGTAAAATGGTATGACTTTAAAAAACTATTTGACAGTTTCTTAAAGTTAAATATTCATCTACCCCATGACTCAACAGTCTTGTTCCCAGGCATTTTTCCAGAAAAAGTTGTTCATCAAAAGCTTTCATCAAAAATGTTCATAGCAGTGGCTTCCCTGATGATCTAATGGCTAAGATTCCATGTTTCCACTGCAGGAGGCGCAGGTTTGATCCTTGGTAAGAGAAGCTCTGCATGCTGCAAGATGCAACTAAAAAAAAAATATGTGTGGCCGCTTATTCATTATAACGTAAAACGGGAAATATCACAGATGCTCATCAACAGGAGAGTAGATAAATGACCTGTATTATGTTCACACATTGACTGCTATTCAACAAAAAAAATGGAATGATCTAATGAATTCATAGACTTCCCCAATGGCTCAGCAGGTAAAGAGTCCACCTGCAATTAAGGAGACACAGGAGGTGCGGGTTCAATCCCTGGGTCAGGAAGATCCCCTGGAGGAGGAAATGACAGCCCACTCCAGTGTTCTTGCCTGGAAAATCCCATGGACGGAGGAGTCTGGTGGGCTACAGTCCCCAAAGAGTTGGACACAACTGAGCAACTCACAACAACAGTGATTTCATAATGTTACACTGAGTGAAAGAGACCAAATCTTAAAAATATGCTGTCTCTCCATTTATATGAACAACAATAAAAGGCAAAACTCCTGTGTTGATAAAAAAAAAAAATCAAATCAGTGGTTGCCACTGGAAGTTCTCCTATGATGGTTACATTTCTGAGGTGATAGAAACATCTTGTGTCTTAATATGCATTCATCAGAACTGACTGACTGACACTTAAGATCTGAACATTTTATTGTATGTGAAAAACAGCTTAGTTTTTGTTTGTTTTTTTAAATGAAAACTAGTTATTTACAGTAGCAGCTAAGAAACTTTATTTAAATACTTTAGGAGTAAATGTTAAAAGATATACAAGACCACTGAAAACTGCCCAATTACTAAACATTGCTTGGAGAAATTTTTAAAGACCTCAGCAAATGCAGAAATGTACCATGTTCATGAATAGGAAGACAATATTCTTAAAGTGTTAATTCTTAGATTGATGTGTAGATTGCATATAATCCCAGGTAAAATATCTGTTTCTGCTTTATTGACTATGCCAAAGCCTTTGACTGTGTGATCACCACAAACTGGAAAATTCTTCAAGAGATGGGAATACTGGACCACCTGACCTGCCTCTTGAGAAATCTGTTTGCAGGTCAGGAAGCAACAGCTAGAACTGGACATGGAACAACAGACTGATTCCAGATAGGGAAACGAGTACATCAAGGCTGTATATTGTCACCCTGCTTAAGAAACGCTGGACTGGATGAAGCAAAAGCTGGAATCAAGATTGCCGGAGAAATACCAATAGCCTCAGATATGCAGATGACACCACCCTTATGGCAGAAAGTGAAGAAGAACTAAAGAGCCTCTTCAGGAGAGTGAAAGAGGAGTGAAAAAGCTGGCTTAAAGTTCAAATTCAGAAAACTAAGATCATGTCATCTGGTCCCATCACTTCATGACAAATAGATGGGGAAAACAGTGGAAACAGTGGCTAGTTTTATTTGGGGGGGCTCTAAAATCACTGCAGATGGTGACTGCAGCCGTGAAATTAAAAGACACTTGCTCCTTGGAAGGAAAGTGATGACCAACCTAGACAGCATATTAAAAAGCA
Source organism: Bubalus bubalis (assembly GCF_019923935.1). Classification (NCBI taxonomy): domain Eukaryota; kingdom Metazoa; phylum Chordata; class Mammalia; order Artiodactyla; family Bovidae; genus Bubalus; species Bubalus bubalis. The sequence continues at coordinate 50,178,983 of NC_059167.1, forward strand.
GAGGCATTACTTTGCCAACAAAGGTCCGTCTAATCAAAGCAATGGTTTTTCCAGTAGTCATGTATGGATGTGAGAGTTGGACTATAAAGAAAGGTGAGCGCTGAAGAATTGATGCTTTTGAACCGTGGTGTTGGAGAAGACTCTTCAGAGTCCCTTGAACTGCAAGGAGAGCCAGCCAGTCCGTCCTAAAAGAAATTAGTCCTGAATATTCATTGGAAGGACTGATGTTGAAACTGAAACTCCAATACTTTGGCCACCTGATGCGAAGAACTGACTCATTTGAAGAGACCCTGATGCTGGGAAAGATTGAAGGCAGGAGGAGAAGGGGATGATAGGATAAGATGGTTGGATGGCATCACCTACTTGATGGACATGAGTATGAGTAAACTCCAGGAGTTGGTGATGAACAGGGAGGCCTGGCGTGCTGCAGTCCATGAGGTCGCAAAGAGTCGAACAAGACTCTTTGTCCGCAAAGAGCAACTAGACTGAACTGAAAACCCCACCAAGATTTTTTGTGTTTGCATAGGTATTTACAAGCTAATTTTTAAATTGTTTGGAAATACAAATGACCTAGAGTACCCAAAGCAGTGTGGAAAAGTGAAGAACAAAGCTGGAGAATTTATGCTGCTGGACTCTATTTAACATAAGACTTAGCACAAAGCCGGAGAAGGCAATGGCACCCCACTCCAGTACTCTTGCCTGGAGAATCCCATGGATGGAGGAGCCTGGTAGGCTGCAGTCCATGGGGTCGCTAAGAGTCAGACACAACTGAGCGACTTCACTTTCACTTTTCACTTTCATGCATTGGAGAAGGAAATGGCAACCCACTCCAGTGTTCTTGCCTGGAGAATTCCAGGGACAGGGGAGCCTGGTGGGCTGCCGTCTCTGGGGTTGCACAGAGTCGGACACGACTGAAGTGATTTAGCAGCAGCAGCAGCACAAAGCTATCATAATTAAATAGCACCATACTGCTGTGACTGAGAAATGTTACACTGGAGCAGAGTAAAGCCCAGCAATGCACCCACACTTAACGCAGTTCTTTTGATTTTTAACAGTGTTTGCCAAAGTATTCCAGTGGAAAAAGGAAAGATTTTTTTTAAAAGGGTGCACTAACAAATGGATATTCCTATGGATAATTACGAATGTTAGTCTTTCTCCTACACTAAAAGCAGAAGTTTTACAAGGTGGATCTAGACCTAAATGTAAAAGCTAAAATTACAAAGCTTTAAGAGAAAAACAGAAGAGAATCTCTCTTCAATTAGGGGGTAAGCAAAACTTTCTTCCATAGAATACACAGAAAACTACAAAGAAAGAAAATGATAAACTTCATCAAAATTAAAGACTTCTGCTTTTTAAAAAGCATAGGTTTAAAAAAAGAAGACTGTACATGTAACAAAGGATGGGTATCCAGGATATAAAAAGGACTCCTACAACTCTATAAGGCTTTCGAAGGCTTCTACAGTTTTTCTTTTTATGACAGGGTTAACTACAGTCAAACAAATTTCCAGTCCCTTCTAGATCAGTAAGTCTATGGTAATTAATGGAATCATTTTAGTTGGTGACATGACTATAAGCTGTTATATAAAATATACCTGTGTTGTAGCTACTTCTTTCTTTTTCTTTCTTCCTTCCTCCCCTCGCTTCCCTAGTAACTTTTTTTTTAAGGACAGGTTTCCTTTGCCCATGACAACTGACAGTTTTGGAGACTGAACAGTTACTTTATGAGATGATTTCTGACAGCACAGTTATAGAAAATCCCTAAAGAATGAGACCAATGGAGTAATTATCTAGCCTAAGATATCCATAAGTATATTTTTTAAAGTCTTAATTCTGTAGGGGAGGAAAGTTTTTTTCAATCCTCTTAAGGTTCCTGATTGGATCTGAAAAGCAAACTGACAAAGATTAACAGGAGAAGAGCTTACAAATTTATTTAATATAAGTTCTGCATAAATGGGAGCCTTTATAAGGGATGAAAACTAAAAGAAACAGACCTATGTACTTTCTTTTCATGCTAGGACTGACGAAGAATAGGCGATTATGGATTAATATGATATATATTAAGGAGTATGAGGTAATTGTAAACTGGGAGAAACTTAGTAAAGCCTGTTTGTTAGGATTCTTCTTGACATCCCTATTTTTTGAACATAAGGATGCTTCTTTTCTCTGGTTGTAGGGAGTACACATCTCACATGAGGAGAGACTGTTTCAGGAATATCGGGTTGGGGTCAGGATGAGGGCATCAGAATGACCTTCCTGCTTCAGTTTCCCAAACTCCTCAGCTTAAAATACTCAGTATGTCATAGTACCGTATTTGGGGGTGTTGGATCCTGAACTCTGGCTTCCCTCGTGGCCGATTGGTAAATAACCCACCTGCAATGCAGGAAGCACAGTTTCGATCCCTGGGTCAGGAAGATCCCCTGAAGAAGGAAATGGCAACCCACTGCAGTATTCTTGCCTGGGAAATCCCATGGACAGAGGAGCCTGAAGGGTATAGTTCATGGGGTCACAAAAGAGTCAGACATGACTTAGTGACTAAACAACAATGACAATCCTGAACTCCTTCTTTCTTTTATTCCTAAAATTAGGTTTTTAAGTTGTTAAGATGGAATTTTTAATGCATTTTAAATTATTTTAGTGTCCTTAATTGTTTAATCTCTAGATATAGTTTGGTTTGGGGTAGTTCTTTTATAGATTTCTATGAATTTAAAATAAATTCCTTAAGTATTTAGATGAATTGCTTTATTTCAAATGTGCTTTTAATCAAATAATAGGAGTTTTCACTGATTTAATAGGACCTGTTATACAGATCTATATCCCACAGCAGTAATGTGTTCATTATATTTTAACATTTATTGACCAGTTTTTTTTTTCAATGTTTATTTGTCTTTTTTTTTTTTTAATGAAAATAATCTCTTATTCTCTAAGGACTATTGTGTCCTTAGAAATTATAGATTTCCAATTCACAAAAATTTATTACCACTTCTGTTTTATGCAGACCAGATTCACTTACAATTTAAATACTTCATCTTTTTTTCTCATACTTCTTTCTTACTGGGTTAAAAATGTCAAAAAAAAAAAAAAAGACAACTTCACACATTACAAAACTTGTGTAAAAGATACAGAATCTTATCAATAAGTATTTGCTTATTTTTTCATATGAAGGGAACTGGGCCAGGCAATAGAATAAAAGAATTGGTATTAATCTTCAGGAAGCTTACAAACTAATTGCGAAGACCAACTGTATACACACAAAATTAACTAAAAAGATCCATATTAAATCTCAAGTAGCATAGATAAAAGTTAGAAGAGAAAGGAATGTGATATTGATACAGAGAAGATTTTGCAAAGAAAGTATAAAACTCTTAAGATCTTCGTTGGATACAATTTGACAGGGTTAACAGGAGAACATCTTGGGCAAAGAGAAAATATGACTTACAAAATAGAGACAGTAGTATTCTACACATTATATTGTTTTCCTTGATTTTCTCCCGGAAAAACTATCCACTTTGTGAAGGCAGTCAGTGGCTTCTTGTTTATTACTTCCAGGTCCTCCCTCTGTTCCTGATACACAAGAAGCTATCAGTGAATACCTTTTGAACAAATGTATTTGGAATGAAAAAAGAAGAGAGTGTGTTTTCTCAGAATAGTAGCATTTTAGCTTGGCTTGAATGGAATGTTTATTTAGGGAAAAGGTGTAAGATGTTTTAACTAAAAGGATGATGCTTGAATACCTAAACAAAGATTAAGGGTTTGGGATTGGACACATGGCACGATTAAAAAAATACAGGTGTTTCTTAGAAAAGTTAAGCTGTGGGTTTACGATTTACAAGAGAATTTATAAAATGGCAACAAGGAAACTATTTGAAATTATATTACTCTAGGCTACATATCCAGAGAAGGCAATGGCACCCCACTCCAGTACTCTTGCCTGGAAAATCCCATGGACGGAGGAGCCTGGTAGGCTGCAGTCCATGGGGTCACTGAGAGTCGGACATGACTGAGTGACTTCACTTTCACTTTTCACTTTCATGCATTGGAGAAGGAAATGGCAACCCACTCCAGTGTTCTTGCCTGGAGAATCCCAGGGATGGGGGGGCCTGGTGGGCTGCCGTCTATGGGGTCGCACAGAGTCGGACACGACTGAAGCGACTTAGCAGTAGCAGCAGCAGTAGGCTACATATCAAGAACAGTGGGATGGGTAGTTTAGATAGATCTTAGTTACATTACAACAGCACATTGCAGGTGTTAAGAGATAATTTTTTAAAAATAAAATCATGACTTTTGTGTAGATATAAAAATGAACAGGTATACAGATTTTATCTCATCGGTGAAGAAATCTGTAAGGTATTAGAACCAGTTCAAAGGAAAATCCAAAAACAGACACATTCATTGACCATAATTATGGAAATTAATATTCAAATAGAGGAAAAACTTTTTTTTTTCCTTTGGAGTAGGGTGGTAGAGCTGTTGAGGGTGGAGAAATGTTATTCATCTCTTTACTGGACAGGATTTTTTTCAGATATACATATAAGAATTATTTTTCATTGCTACAAGTTATCTACAATTTAGAGAGTTGTAAAATAGCTCCCATAGAATGAGAGTCAGATAACCTAGATAGGTATACTCTAGACCAGGGACCAACAAACTACAGCTTCCAGCCAAAATCTCTACCACTTTGATTTTTTATGGATGGTTTTATCAGAACATACCATGTTTATTCATTTATGCATTGGCTATGGTTTCTTTTTGGCTTCTAAAGTGGAGTTGAGTAGTTAGAACAGAGACAGTATGGCCCACAAAAGTTAAATGTTTTCTATCCAGTCCTTAACTGAACTGACCGTACTACAGATAATGCATAATATTCCTCAAAGGTATATGTTTCTGACAATGAAGCAAATCAGGGTTTTCATATAGAGCCAATCCTATAGAGCCAAATATATAGAGCCAAGCCTACTGTTTCCCCTAGAGGATTAATTAAAGCTAGTTGTTTCAAAGGGCATGTTGGATGTTTTTTAATATAACAACAAACCTAATTATAGGGACCTTAGCTTTAGGCTAAATTATTAGAACATGTTTAGAACAAGGAAGTTGATATTGTATACCATTCTGAGCAAATTATTTCTAAATAGGCATAAGTAAACATACCTATTCAGAGAAGAATTTGCAAATATTAAAGTAACTTGCAACTCTAGCATATAGAGAATGATTGAAGGACAGAAAGCTATTTAGTTTTAAGAAGAGACGACACCAGTAATTTGAAAAGCATCTTCAGATATTTGAAGCATAATTTGGCTTGTTCTGTAATTTTTAAGGTTAAAACTTTGGACAAAGTAATTCTGATTTTTAACTTAGTATGAGAAGGAATGTCCTCCTAGAATGAAATGAAATGAAACTTGCTCAGTCCTGTCTGACTCTTTGGGAACCCATGGACTGTAGCCTGCCAGGCTTCTCTGTCTATGGAATTCTCCAGGCAGGAATGCTGGGGTGGATAGCCATTCCCTTCTCCAGGGGATCTTCCTGAGCCAGGGATTGAACCTGGGTCTCCTGCATTGCAGGCAAATTCTTGACCATCTGAGCTACCAAAGAACCCAGTCATAGAGGATGGAATATTCAACCTTGGTAAATAATGACTTCCCTCTCAGTGGCTGTATTTAAGCAGAAGCTAGACATTTGCTTTACTGAAAATTTTAAGCTAGAGGGATTAGAGCATCTGTTGTTTGATTGAAATAAAAGACTTTAAAATTTTCTTCTAATTCCATGAGCTCTCTAGTGACAAGTGAAAAGCTTTCCAAGTGGCATTGATGATCCCTCTGAGGTTGGAGACCAGAAATTACTACCAACATTCATCTATATGATTTTATATCAATACATGTTCTAATTTCCCTACCAGTATTGATTGAGGAATGCTATCATTTTGTCAGTAGACTGACTTAATGCATGTACAGTGGTAAGGAATGGGAATTTTATTAATAGATTTTCCACTAGGACTGGGATGTTTTTTGGTCCAAATCAGAGCTTTCTCTTTTTATCAGACTAACAATTACTGAATTTCTAAACTTGTTTTTCCTTTTCTGAGGCCATTTTTTGAGTTTTCTTAACCAGTTTTTCTGAGGTTTTTCTGAACTCCTAACTCATTTGGGGGAGTATCCCTTTGGACCATAACAGAGATTTGGCTTCTGCTGGTACCTTTGAGGGCAGCATTTCTTTTGGAAATATCAGCAAGGTGATTTCCCTCAGCTTCCAGCAAATCCAGTTTAGAATGCCCCATAATCTTGATGAAACTAAAGTGGCAGGTAAAACCATTGCATCCAGTAATCCCTAAACCTAGGGGACATTTTAAATGTTATTTCTGGTTAAAGTAAGAAAGCCATGTTGCTTCTGCATTTGAAAATCATGAGGTACTCTGAACGCATGTCTGCTGTCATTACAAATATTGGCAACTCTGTCCTTGGCTAAAGTACAAGGCCAGGTAAGAGCATGTAACTCTGTTGGGCCTGGACAAATGGGAATAGGTTGAAAGACAGTAACTCTTGAGGTTCACTAGAGAGCTTCACTGTTTGAGCTGTCTCAGTATTCTGAAGCACAGGCTGCTTTATAGTAGTTGAGTTGAGCACTGAGAGTGTGGCTCTAGTGTCAGTACTGGAAGAGATTCAGCCCAAATATTGAGAAACATTTCTCCCAAGATGATTAGAGGGGAGAATTGGGGGAAGCCCCTGTAGTTCCTCCCATTGAGAATTGGCAGGATGTTGGAAAAGCTCATTAGAGAGCTAAAGGTGATAAAAGTACTTAATGTCTTTTTCAGTGTTCTTCCTTTTTATAATAATAACAAAAACTAGGAGGGCTTTTATTTAGGAACTTTGATTCGCTACACTTGAAGATCAGTAATTTTGTTGGTTTTCCTTTTATGTGGTTTGTCTAGAGTGCAAGAGAGCTGGTTTATCAGATTATCTAAATCTGGAGTGGACATAGTTTCCCATTCTATTCTGGCCTCTTTTAGTAGAAGGAAAAGGTCCTGCTTTAGCCTGTGTTAGAGTTAAAAGCTCCTTAGGTGGAATCAACATATGAAGGAAAACTAGAATTGTCTTTTTAAACAATTTGAAGTCAGTTGTAATGGTCATAAAGAGGTTCATCATATTTTTGTATACAAATCTGAATTTTATTCTAGTCAACAGGATTTGGAAAAGCTTCAGGAATTGCTTGATGAAGTCACTTAGAGATTGCCTTAGCCTTATGATTTAATAAATGAGTTAGTGGCCTGGACTTCCAGAGACCTTTTTATAATTCCAGAGACCTTTTAAGATTTTCCCAATTAATAGTTTTCAGTACTGAGTCTGGCCTTCAGTGACAAGTATAAAAACTAGCTGATATAATTACAGAAACCAGGTTGATAAGTTTGATTGACTATATTAAATTCCTCTGCAAACCTGTGAAGATCTTTAGTTACTTTGGAAAAGCATTTGGTGGTGGCTCCCAATTCAGCTTTGGTCCAGGGAATATAAGAAATTAGCCTCTGGACCTCAGAAGGCTTAATTTTAAAGGGGTAAGTTCCGACAAGTTCAGAAGAAAAGGGAGTAGGGAGAGTTTCTGAGAAAAAGGGAAATTTGACAAATATTACCTTAAAATCTTATTTTGCAGAGAGGCAGTTTCAGACTTCTGATCATAGTGGGAAGCCTCAGAATACCAATTAAAACAGGTTTTCCATTCAGTTCTCAAAATTTTTGAGCTGTTGTCAAATTCAGTTTTAAGGAAATTAAAGTTGGGGATTTCATATGTTTTCCATAATAACATTTGGTCAGATAGGTCCATTTAGTTTAAAATGTGCCTGAGGAGGTTTTTTAAACATAAAATCTCTGGATTTCTTATAAGATGAGGTGGTAATCTAAATATTATAAAAATATTTAAGTAACTGGGATACCATTCCTCAGGTTTTTCTCTGAGGTAAAAGAATAATTTTCACACTGCCCAAACACCAAGCAAACTTATATCATCCAGTTCTAAGGAAACAGCTTTATCCTGGAGGAGCCCAGTCAGTCAGTCAATTCAGTCGCTCAGTCGTGTCCAATTCTTTGCGACCCCATGAACTGCAGCACGCCAGGCCTCCCTGTCTGTCACCAACTCCCAGGGTTTACCCAAACTCATGTCTGTTGAGTCAGTGATGCCATCCAACCATCTCATCTTCCATCGTCCCCTTCTCCTCCTGCACTCAATCTTTCCCAGCATCAGAGTCTCTTCAAATGAGTCAGCTGTTCGCATCAGGTGGCCAAAGTATTGGAGTTTCAGCTTCAACATCAGTCATTCCAATGAATACCCAGGACTGATCTCCTTTAGGATGGACTGGTTGGATCTCCTTGCAGTCCAAGGAACTCTCAAGAGTCTTCTCCAACACCCCAGTTTAAAAGCATCAATTCTTCGGTACTCAGCTTTCTTTATAGTCCAACTCTCACATCCATACATGACTATTGGAAAAACCATAGCCTTGACTAGACTGGCCTTTGTTGACAAAGTAATGTCTCTGCTTTTGAATATGCTGTCTAGGTTGGTCATAACTTTCCTTCCAAGGAGTAAGCGTCTTTTAATTTCATGGCTGCAGTCACCATCTGCAGTGATTTGGGAGCCCAAAAAAATAAAGCCAGCCCCTGTTTCCACTGTTTTCCCATCTATTTGCCATGAAGTGATGGGACCAGATGCCATGATCTTCGTTTTCTGAATGTTGAACTTTAAGCCAACTTTTTCACTCTCCTCTTTCTTCAAGAGGCTCTTGAGTTCTTCTTCACTTTCTGCCATAAGGGTGGTGTCATCTGCATATCTGAGGTTACTGATATTTCTCCCAGCAATCTTGATTCCAGCTTGTGCTTCTTCCAGCCCAGTGTTTCTCTTGATGTACTCTACATATAAGTTAAATAAGCAGGGTGATGATATACAGCCTTGACGTACTCCTTTTCCTATATGGAACCAGTCTGTTGTTCCATGTCCAGTTCTAACTGTTGCTTCCTGACCTGCATATAGGTTTCTCAAGAGGCAGGTCAGGTGGTCTGATATTCCCATCTCTTTCAGAATTTTCCACAGTTTATTGTGATCCACACAGTCAAAGGCTTTGGCATAGTCAATAAAGCAGAAATATATGTTTTTCTGGAACTCTCTTGCTTTTTTGATGATCCAGCAGATGTTGGCAATTTGATCTCTGGTTCTTCTGCCTTTTCTAAAACCAACTTGAACATCTGGAAGTTCACAGTTCACGTATTGCTGAAACCTGGCTTGGAGAATTTTGAGCATTACTTTACTAGCATGTGAGATGAGTGCAATTGTGTACTCATAGGAAGGGGCCAGTGGCTGAACTGATGTGGTTTCAGTGAAGCAGCTCCTCTTACCAAAGCAGTGGGTGGACGGCTTCTCAGCCAGCTTTAGTTGAATCAGTCTGTTCTCAAAATCAGACTGAAGTGCCAAACAAGTACTCATATACAGAGCAAAGCCTTAACCATAAAAGTAAAACCTTAAAATAGATCCCAGATAAAGCCAGGAGACCTTCAAATACAAAGAGGGTAAAGACATGGATCCAGGAGAAAGACATAGCTTCAGACCTCAGGGTCAGCAAGAAAATCATCACAATGGATTCAGTTGTGGGTACCATACCTGTTCGCTTATCAGCCCAAGTCGTTGGAGGTCTTTTGTGATCCTCCATGGGCCATCAAAATGTTGGCCCAAAACAAATAAAGTACCACATATTTCTCCAACAAAGATGGATTTATTTGGGATCAGCAAAGAACTGTAGTTCTAGGTCTATAACCATGGTTAGCTGTATGCAAGTCTTCCACAGCAGGGAAGGAAAATGCTTTTATCGAGGGAGAAAAGGAAATTGGGAGGGCTAAAAAGTAAATAAGAGTTCATGGCTTTTCATTGGCTGAGTCCTTGTTAGGAAAGAAGAATCTTTCTTCTTCCTCTTGGGTTCTCTGTTATCATCACAGATTGTGAGAGCCCTCCCATGTCATTTCTCAACTCTTGTTAATTGAGGTTTTTGTTTATAAATGTTTTACAGGTTCTGTAATAGGGAAGTGATGGTGCTTTAAGAATAGGTTATGTCAGAACTGAATATTGAACTTAAAGATTTTAGAAGTCAAGTGGTTCCTCACACCAACACCTTTTCAGGAGTAGATATTTGATGGTGATGGAGCATTCTTGGAATTAAGAATGTTAAGACATAAAAGTGGCTGATGGATGAACTGTTGAAGCTATTCAGGAGAAGATTCACTAATGAAGGAGCATGTGAAAGGGGCATGCACAGTGGCTGGCACACAGTAGGCATTCAAAAAATGTTTGAATCAAAATCCTGTAATCCAGGAAAGAGCAATTTGGTGAAGGTAAAAAGCCATCAGGTGCCTTCAGGGTGAGCTGGGCTTTGTGAGTTGTTTGGAACAGAGGTAAAATAAACTGTTTTGTGGGAGGAATATCCTGAAGTATGAACAGTAGGCAGTTTTAATTTCCTGCTTCTTTTAAAAGGCCACAGAGAGTTAGAGTATGTAGAGGTAATTTGGCAGAGGGAAAAGTCATTGTTTTCTTTGTTTCTATTCCCGCTGTAAAACTTGCTAAGTTTTGGTGCTACTCAGAATATGGTGCTGTTTCAGAATATTGTTTCAAAAAATCATTTTATTCTTTTGTAAACTTATTTCAGTAGAAAGGAGTCTGTTAAATAATGACTAAAGATTAGACACTATCCTGGGGGAAAAAGTGAAGAAAGAGGTGAACACAGGCTGGGTATTACATGATAATAAGGGATTGTTGTCAGTTTGGGGATTGTAACTGAGAGGAAGTAGAATAAATGAAACAGAAACAGCAGAATGCTGAAAGTTGTTGAAACTGAGTAAAAGATATATAAAAAATGGTTCATTATATTTTGTTCTATTTTTGTTTATATTTGAAAATTCCAAAAAAGAAAGTTTTAATTTTTAAAAAGATGTCCAGTATAGAATGTTTTAGGTCAAAAAATATTATATACCTAAGTAATAGCTTAGTGCTTTATTGGGTTTTGTGTTACTCTTAATTGTATTCTTGGAAATACATGGGATGGGGAAGAGGGTGCACTCATTTACTGGATATGAAAGCCTAACATTAAAGGGAAAGAAGAGTGGCTTCAGAGTATTAGAAGTCTGCTGAAAATCTTAGGATTACGTCACACCATTTCCACAGAAGCAAAAGAGAAATGATATTTCCTTCTATCTTGTTCTTCTAATGTTAGCTAGCATCTCATATAGCTGCCTTCTTTGTGTTCATGAAGGAAAAGGCCCAAAGGCATACTGGTATCTTTATAGGAAGTCTTCCAGAGGGCCCTATTTATCAAGGAAGTTTCTAGATTCAGACAGTCGGAAAAGCTGCTCACTTAGATGAAGACTTGCTCAGAGTATGCTCACTACTAACGTCCTGAGAGTCTGCCTTCAGAACATCCCTAATAGCATTTTTTGAAAGGGGGGGGGAGTCTCTTTATGGGAACCTGTAAAATCATAAAGTCATTCTTATTTCATGTTTACAATTATTTGAATAGTGAATGTACTAAAATAGCTTTAATTTTAGCTGTTTGTGTTTTAATAGTTCTTTTATTTCTGGTAGGTCTGTCTTTATCAGTTTACCTCCCAGAGCTTCCTTCTTTGTTATCTGTCAGCTGGTGCAGGATTCAGGAGAAAACTTCAGAGGAAAAAAAATAGTGAAAATGAAATATTAAGATGGTAAATTTTCCTTTAGTTTACTGTTAAAGAAGATTAAGAAACTTAAACTGCTAAGATTGCCATGTTTTAGTAACTTAATAGTACATAGGTAGCTTCTTCTCATCTTTGTTTTTTCTCTTTTTAAGGCAGAAAGATTGGGCTGATTGTGTTGGCAGGATGCATTTGATGGATGACTGTCATTATCCTATCAAACCTGCACAACACTTTAAGTATCGAAAATGATAATTAAATTTTCAAGAGACCATGTTGAGTTTATAAGATTTGGGACTTGTAAAAGAATGAGCATAACAGTTGGCTAGTGGTGACCAGTGTGTTTTTATTGACCCAGGAAAGAAATAGAGGCATCTCAGGTTTTCTTTTACTTTGTTTCCTTGTACACCCCTCCTGCTCCCTCCCCAATTAATATATTGTCCAAAATGTTGGTAATGACTTGGAACTATTCAGGTTGCACAAAGCATTTAATGAAATCTTGTCTTAGACAAAACACTGGAGAGGATCATAATTAATGTCTCATTTTCTGCCAGTTGCTATTGATTACTCATTCAAGATCCCTTTGTTCTCAGAATGATAACAACTGTAGTTTGCATTGCTATCTAATGAGATTCTCAGGATAGAATTCTTTAACAACTTACTGATAATTGCTAACATATCCCTGGAATTTCAATGTAAATGAATTTGCATCATAATACAATTATTTTGCAAATGTCGGTGTTGTCCAAATTTGAGTTTTATTACAGCCCTTCCTTAAATCATTTGTAGAAAGTTAACAGAAGACTGATATATTATTAAAGCCCAGCATTTATATTTTGCTGAGTTCCTCTTCACTCTCTGAGATTTTGATTTGGTTATGACATGAGGTGAGATGCCACTTTGTCACTCTTGAGTTGTCCTGTCTCTGAAACTTCAAATGGACTCAACAGCTGAAATGTACTGTGATGTTTCTAAATTAAAGAACAATTGCAAATATAACAATACTGTACTAATTTTGCTTTTAAAACAGTTTTGTTTCTTTATTTCTGAGTAACAAAAGAAGCACATAGTATAGTCTAAAAAAATCATCTGAGGGAATTCCCTGAAGATCCAGTGGTTAGAACTCTTTGCTTTCACTGCCGAGTACACAGGCTCAATCCCTGGTCGGGAACTAAGATCCTGCAAGCCACACAGCACAGCCCCCCCAAAAAAAAATTCATCTGGGACATTTCAACAATGTATATATTCTGTTTTATCATGATTTTTGTTTTATATCTTTCTGTGTCTTTAACATGTCCCCTCTCAAAAGGGCGAATTTGGGAACAGCTGCTTGCTTTTAATACATAATATATTAAAACTGCATACTATTTCAGGGGTGTAATATAGGCATGAAATTAAGGAGTACTGTAGAATGAACAAAGAGCAAAGGTTCCAACAGTCCATATTAAGTATTTAAATTTTTTGACATATGTAACTATAACATTAGATACTCCCATCTTACTTTTCTAGAAAGCAAATTATTGTTAAGTTCGTGCTTCAAATTTTTAATCATAAAATGAGGCTTATTTAATCTGATTGTGAATAGATGTGAAAATATATGTAGTACAGCATTTGGACTAAGCCATTTAATGGTAAAAAGTAGTTTTGAGGAAGGAAGTCTGTTTATCAAGATTTCAGATTCTTCCCTCTTAAGAGTAAAGAGTATCCAAATTATTACAGTGTGATTTTGAATCCTCCTGGCTACTTATCAGTACCATTTTTATATATTATGTTTTCCTGTGGTCCTATTAAATTACATTCACAGTATGTTCCAATGTAATTATGAAGAAGTTGCATTAGTAAATGATGCTGGCCTTGCCCACTACTTTATACCTCTTCTTTACATTTTTGGTCAGTATCAACATGAAGTGTGTTGTTGTTGTTAGTCAGTCAGTCATGTCCACCTCTTTGCAACCCCATGGACTGTAGTAGCTGACCAGGCTCCTCTGTCCATGGAATTCTCCAGGTAAGAATACTGGAGTGGGTAGCCATTGTCTTTTCCAGGGAATCTTCCCTACCCAGGGATCCAACCCAGGTCTCCTACACTGCAGGCGGACTTCCTGTCTGATCACTATGAAGAACACTAAATAGTCTTTTCAGTTCACATTTTAGAGTCCCCCGAGTTTCTCATGCACATGAAGAGGAAGAGGGAACTTAAAAAGTACTGCACAGGCTATTAAAGTTCCATGTAAAGAAATGGGAATTTTTATTTAGGCTAAAAGTATGTCATATGTAATTTAAAATGAAACTTACTGTAGGTTTTTATGATAATAATCTATGCTATCTTAGTGTTTTAGGAATAACCCTTTATTAATTATTCCTTGGTAATTAGATTGATTTTTCACAGATGGAGTTTCTAGATGACTATGAAAAAGGTTCTTTTTCTTGAAGCATGTGTTAAGAAATTTAGTGCAATGCTGTTTCAGAATACTAATTCTGCCTTGCATAAGACAGCAGAATAAAGCTGCTTTGTCTGGTTCTATATCCTCTGGGATACTTGGGTATTCTTTTTGCCTGAGATACCTTCAGGACAAGATCAATAATGCTTCTCATTTGTTATAGGCAGGCAGAAAAATCAATAGTATGAGCTGATATGTAATTTTATTTTAGGAAAAAATTCAATAGATTATTATGTGCACTTTAGCTTTACCAAAATGTTTAAGAATCAAATAAAGGAAAAAAATATATGATTTAGTTAGTGTATCAAGTCCTTGTAGAGAAAACTTTGTCTTAAACTTCTTTTGTGTTTCTTACAGTAATAAACATTTCATTTTAGTTGGCAGGATGAAATATCATCTTGTATTCGTAAGAAGAAACAATTTCTCCTTCCTTTACTTTGCCTAATCATTTCGATCATGGTACAGATAAAACAGGGGAACTGATTATTTCTGTGATTAGGACAACTGGGTGAAGGACAGCAGGGTGAAGAACAACTTCTGTGGCTTTCTTGAAATTAACTGGAGAAAAAGAAGATAGGGTATTTCCCAACCACATCTTCAGATTTGTCTAAGAGGAAGGAGAAAAGTATATCATCGGTAAAATTGGTAACAAGTAAACTTTTTTCCCTAAAAAAAACTTGTTCTTTTTCTTCCTCTATTTCATGCATATGTACAAAAATCTACAGTATGTATTTTATAGGTGACTCAACTTTAGGATTGTAATTCACAAATTCATTTATACGTCACTTAACATTTTTTCAAGTTACCTTTAAAAATGGTAATTGGACTCCTAGACTGCTACAGAAATTTTGTTGTACTGAGGAAAGAGCCTCTTCAACAGAAATAGATTTAAATTGGGTCCCACTGCTTGCTATCTGTATAATATCTCTATGCATGCAAAGAGTTGACTCATTGGGAAAGACTTTGATGCTGGGAGGGATTGGGGGCAGGAAGAGAAGGGGACGACAGAGGATGAGATGGCTGGATGGCATTCACTGACTCGATGGACGTGAGTGAGTCTGAGTGAACTCCGGGAGTCGGTGATGGACAGGGAGGCCTGGCTTGCTGCGATTCATGGGGTCGCGAAGAGTCGGACACGACTGAGCGACTGGACTGAACTGAACTGAATGCTTAATACGGTTCCAGTAAATATTATCTGCTGCTGCTGCTAAATCACTTCAGTCGTGTCCAACTCTGTGCGACCCCACAGACGGCAGCCCATCAGGCTCCTCTGTCCCTGGGATTCTCCAGGCAAGAACACTGGAGTGGGTTGCCATTTCCTTCTCCAATGCATGAAAGTGGAAAGTGAAAGTGAAGTCGCTCAGTCATGCCCGACTCTTAGCGACCCCATGGACTGCAGCCTACCAGGCTCCTCCGTCCATGGGATTTTCCAGGCAAGAGTACTGGACTGGGGTGCCAGTGCCTTTCATTTAACATTTCACCATATTAGTGCACATGCATTGCTTTTCTTTCACTCGATATATGCCTATATTTGTTGGTCTATAAGCTGTATATGGGTTTGTGCACATAAACATACATACTTCTGCTGAATCATTCTGAGAATAAGTTGGCATTTCTCTGCTTATTAATCTAGGTTGATACAGTTTAAATCTTTCCTCTTTAGTCACTTTGCTCTTTGGATTTAGCCTCTAATTGTCAGCCCTTTCTCTAAGGGCTTGTTTATTCTCTCTTCTATTTCCAACATCCTATCTTACCTTCACCATTGAGAGTTAAAACTCAGCCATCTTGGATTCAGGGCAGCTGAGGTCTCCTTACTTTGTACCCAGGAAACAATAAAAAATGCCCTTCATCTTATTTTCATTCTTTTATGATACTTAGAATGTGGTAACCTATGGGGAAAGAAAAATGAAATTAAGTTTTTATTTTTCACAAGGGGCTACAACCATGCCACTTACTTTTACTTAAGCCTTGCTTACTTCTCCAGTAACCCTCTGAACTAGTTAGTAATATAACCATATATAGAAAACAAAGCAGATGCATTAATGTTAGATAATTTGCCTAGGATCTTATAGTGAGGATTTGAACTCAGGTACCTAACTTCAAAGCTCATGCTGCCTCCAGGACATCCGAGCATTTACAGACATTTACTTTTAGGAATATAAGAAATACATTTCCTGTTCACCTTTTAGATTAAGTTATGCCTCTTTTAGTCTTTGTTATGACTGTTACTGGAATTCTTGGAAGAAACAACTCACTAGCTACATTTCATTCACCTGTAAGTACCTATTGTTATCTTACAACTTAAGCACACAGACTTCTTTACCATACTCCAAACACAGTCCTTGGTTTCTCCATCAATACATTGCATAAGGGGTCTATTATTATTTTCTGAGAAAGGCTACATAGTAAATAATTTAGACTTTACAGACTCTGTTGCAACTACTCAGCTCTTCCATTGTAGCACAAAAACACCATAACAAATACATAAACAAATGAGTGAGACTGTGTCCCAATAAAAGTATTTTCCAACAGGTCCTATTTGACCTGTAGGCCATGGTTTGTTGACCATGGTATTAATCATCATCATCTTATATGCCCATTAGAATTTATATGCCAGGGAAATGTTGAAAGGAACATTGTTAAGTGACATATGAATACCCATCTCCTCTCATGTATTTACTTGTTTATGTGAATGCAGCGACCAGTTTCATATGTACCTTCTGCATTAGAAAACACAGATGAAGCAATAAATATATCAGGCACCTTAAAACATTGTATCATGAAAGTCAGTTTTGTAGTGAACAGAGAACATCCTATTAAAAGACTAGTGATTTCTTAAAAGAAAAATTTCAAGGTACATGACCCCTGCCCTAAAACATGTGGTAATAATATGTTCCATCTACCATATTCTAGCCATATTCTGATTGCTATTTGAGGAATGTTGAATGTGCCTAGCACAGGCAAAAAAACAGAAACACAAAACAGATGTGACAATGGAAATTTTAGTATAATACATGCGGGAGACTTGATGATTCCTGGGTCACACTATTCTCACACAATAACGTAATCAGGAGATCCATTTCTAATGGTTTGTTATAGAAATAGAAAGGATGCATGTGTTATTTATATTTATTGTTTCCTCATTTTTATCATTTCTCCTAGTTATCTTAAGGGGAACTATTTCTCCTTTATGCCTGTTAGTCAACACCTTTCTTTCCTTATCTGTTGAATCTTGTATCTGTTGAAATTTGTGTGATTAATTCTAAGTAATTACATTGATATTATGCAGTTTTTTCATATATACATCATATTATCTGTTGTTTGAAACTCTCCTTTCCTCACTTTTTCTCTTGTAAAAGAAGATATCAACTCCATTCAAAGAATCACTTATCTTTCAAGAAGTCTGAGAAAGTTGTCTTCTTAACTATAAACATTTCTGAAAAGATGCAGTGATCTCTGGCTCATTTAGTACACTGATTACTTCATGTGTACCCCAGCATTGTTGAATAGGCTTTTTTCTTTAAAACAAAACAAAACAAACTGAAAAAGAGAATATATAGCAAAACATGAGATGCCGTGATCAGAAGAAAGTTTATAGTTGTAAATGCCTACATTTAGAAAGATCTTAAACCAGTAATCTAACTTATACTGTAAGAACATAGAAAAAGAAAACCAAACCCAGGACTAGCAGGAGGAAGGAAGTAGTAAAGATTAGAGCAGAAATTTTTTAAAACAGAGAATAGGAAAACTATAGAACCAACAAAATCCGAAGTTGGTTCTCTGAAAAGATCAACAAAATTTACAGATCTTTAGCTAAATTGACTATGAAAAAAAGAAGAGTCTAATTACAAAAATCAGAAATGAAAATAGGGGTGTTACTACTAATCGTACAAAAATAAAAGGAATTATAAAAGAATACAGTGAACAATTTATGCTAAAAATTTGACACTCTAGATGAAATGGACAAATTCCTAGAAATATGTACACCAGGAAAACTGAAGAAATAGCAAAATCTGAATAGAATTAAAACAAGTAGTTTGGCAGTTTCTCTAAAAGTTAGACATAGATTTACTGTGTGACCCAGCAATTCATCTCTTAAGTGTCTCCCAAAAGAATTGAAAAGAGTTACTCAAATAAATACTTGCACACAAATGTTCATAGCAACTCTATTCACAATAGTCTGAAGCTGGATAAAGCCAGAATGTTCCATCAGTGGATAAATGCATAAACAAATTACAGTATATCTGTACAAAGGGATGAAGTTCTGATACATGCTACAACAAGATGAACTTCAAAAACGTTATACTGAGAGAAGCCAGACACAAAAGGTCACAAACTGCATTATTCCATTTATTTGAAATATTCAAAATAAGTCCAGAGAGACAGAAGCAAATTAGTTGTTTTCAGGAGCTCGAGCAAAAAAAAATGAATGGAAATGACTGTTGAATGGGTATGGAATTGCCTTTTGGGGTGATGAAGTGTTCTGAAACTAGATGGTGATGGTGGCACAATATTAAGAATGTACTAAATGTCATTAAAAGTAGGAAGTCAAGAAACACCTGGCGTAACAGGCAAATTTGGCCTTGGAATACAGAACGAAGCAGGGCAAAGACTAATAGAGTTTTGCCAAGAAAATGCACTGGTCATAGCAAACACCCTCTTCCAACAACACAAGAGAAGACTCAACACATGGACATCACCAGATGGTCAGCACCAAAATCAGATTGATTATGTTCTTTGCAGCCAAAGATGCAGAAGCTCTATACAGTCAACAAAAACAAGACCGAGAACTGACTGTGTCTCAGACCATGAACTCCTTATTGCCAAATTCAGACTTAAATTGAAGAAAGTAGGGAAAACCACTAGACCATTCAGGTATGACCTAAATCAAATCCCTTATGATTATACAGTGGATGTGAGAAATAGATTTAAGGGCCTAGATCTGATAGAGAGAGTGCCTGATGAACTATGGAATGAGGTTCGTGACATTGTACAGGAGACAGGGATCAAGACCATCCCCATGGAAAAGAAATGCAAAAAAGCAAAATGGCTGTCTGGGGAGGCCTTACAAATAGCTGTGAAAAGAAGAGGAGCGAAAAGCAAAGGAGAAAAGGAAAGATATAAACATCTGAATGCAGAGTTCCAAAGAATAGCAAGAAGAGATAAGAAAGCCTTCCTCAGTGATCAGTGCAAAGAAATAGGAAAACAACAGAATGGGAAAGACTAGAGATCTCTTCAAGAAAATTAGAGATACCAAGGGAACATTTCATGCAAAGATGGGCTCGATAAAGGACAGAAATGGTATGGACCTAACAGAAGCAGAAGATATTAAGAAGGGGTGGCAAGAATACACAGAAGAACTGTACAAAAAAGATCTTCACGACCCAGATAATCACGATGGTGTGATCACTGACCTAGAGCCAGACATCCTGGAATGTGAAGTCAAGTGGACCTTAGAAAGCATCATTACGAACAAAGCTAGTGGAAGTGATGGAATTCCAGTTGAGCTATTTCAGTCCTGAAAGATGATGCTGTGAAAGTACTGCACTCAATATGCCAGCAATTTGGAAAACTCAGCAGTGGCCACAGGACTGGAAAATGTCAGTTTTCATCCCAATCCCAAAGAAAGGCAATGCCAAAGAATGCTCAAACTACCGCACAATTGCAGTCATCTCACATGCTAGTAAAGTAATGCTCAAAATTCTCCAAGCCAGGCTTCAGCTATACATGAACTGTGAACTTCCATATGTTCAAGCTGGTTTTAGAAAAGGCAGAGGAACCAGAGATCAAATTACCAACATCCGCTGGATCATGGACAAAGCAAGAGAGTTCCAGAAAAACATCTATTTCTGCTTTATTGACTATGCCAAAGCATTTGACTGTATGGATCACAATAAACGGTGGAAAATTCTTCAAGAGATGGGAATACCAGACCACCTGACCTGCCTCTTGAGAAACCTGTATGCAGGTCAGGAAGCAACAGTTAGAACTGGACATGGACCAACAGACTGGTTCCAAATAGGAAAAGGAGTACGTCAAGGCTGTATATTGTCACCCTGCTTATTTAACTTATATGCAGAGTACATCATAAGAAACACCTGGCTGGAGGAAGCACAAGCTGGAATCAAGATTGCCAGGAGAAATATCAATAACCTCAGTTATGCAGATGACACCATCCTTATGGCAGAAAGTGAAGAGGAACTAAAAGCCTCTTGATGAAAGTGAAAGTGGAAAGTGAAAAAGTTGGCTTAAAGCTCAACATTCAGAAAACGAAGATCATGGCATCCGGTCCCATCACTTCATGGGAAATAGATGGGGAAACAGTTGAAACAGTGTCAGACTTTATTTTTGGGGGGCTCCAAAATCACCGCGGATGTGACTGCAGCCATGAAATTAAAAGACGCTTACTCCTTGGAAGGAAAGTTATGACCAACCTAGATAGCATATTGAAAAGCAGAAACATTACTTTGCCAACAAAGGTCTGTCTAGTCAAGGCTGTGGTTTTTCCTGTGGTTATGTATGGATGTGAGAGTTGGACTGTGAAGAAAGCTGAGCGCTGAAGAATTGATGATTTTGAGCTGTGGTGTTGGAGAAGACTCCTGAGAGTCTCTTGGACTGCAAGGAGATCCAACCAGTCCATTCTGAAGGAGATCAGCCCTGGGCTTGCTTTGGAAGGAATGATGCTAAAGCTGAAACTCCAGTACTTTGGCCACCTCATGCGAAGAGTTGACTTATTGGAAAAGACTCTGATGCTGGGAGGGATTGGGGGCAGGAGGAGAAGGGGACGACAGAGGATAAGATGGCTGGATGGCATCACTGACTCGATGGACGTGAGTCTGAGTGAACTCCGGGAGTTGGTGATGGACAGGGAGGCCTGGCGTGCTGTGATTCAGGGGGTCACAAAGAGTTGGACACGACTGAGCGACTGAACTGAACTGAAATGTCACTGGTTGGAAATATAATTATTAATTTTATGTTATATTAATTCCATCTCAGAGTTTTAATCTGAAACATAAATATTATTTAAGATTATTAAGTAGTGTGATAAACTGAAAATGAAAGTTTTTCTGGAGGCATGGACTGGACTACCATGACTAGTGTTATAAACTTCTACTGATTCTTTCTCACCAGAGCTGAGATTTATTTCTCCATGTCTTTATGATACTTCGTAGCCAGAATGACAGCCACCCAGAGTGTGGTGATAATTGTAAAGGTTATTAAATATGGGGTGGGAGAATACTAAATATGTTAGCGAAATCACAATTGTTTTCATTTGAGAACCTCACTTGCATCTAACACGCTTTCCAGTTGAGGTCTTCTTTTTCCCTCAGCTTTCAGAAAGCTTGAAAACAAATTCTGCTGCATTGACTTCATTTGCTTTATGATAGGGTCAGTTGATTAGCAGGTCAGGGCTGCTAAATCTCTGGATTTCGGTGCAGTACTCAATAGAATCTCATGATGTCTCTGCAGCATATGTTAGAGCTCTCTCCTCAGCCTTGTCATCCTGGACAGATGCTTATTATGGATCAAATATAGCAAGATGGATTTTATTAGAGATAAATGTTAAGTCTTGCACTTGGAACCAAAGAACACAAACTGAACAAGGAAACCATTGGAGGGATGTTACTTAATCGCAACTTATATAATAAAGAGTAACAGGGTGTGATCTCTCTTGACCTCTCAATATGAGCTACATAGCACAAATGTGTTTTAAAATGTAGTCTCAGAAACTCCTCTACATTAATAAGACTACATCTGGGGCATTGTTCTCCATTCGCTTTTCCAAGAGACTTTGACAAATGGAAAATAAATTTGGAGGTCTGTGTCAGGAATGGTGGGGAGGACATTCAAACTATGTCATGAGACACAGTTGATGAAAACGGGAATGGCTAGTCTTGAAAATATTGGTACTCTTTTAAACAATGAGAGCTCTCCATAAAGAAAAAAGAAATGGAAAAAAGAACAGAATTGACTCCCTTGTGTGCTCATGAAAGCATTCAAGCAAAGACTGGGTGGACATTTTTCAAAAATGATCTTGATGATTAGAGTGGAACTACAGGAGATTTCCCTGGTGGTCCCGTGATTAAGAATCCACCTTGCAGTGCAGAAGACAACAGGTTCAATCCCAGGTCGGGTAACTAAGATCCCGCATGCCACTGAGCAACTAAGTTCTTATGCCACAACTAGAGAATTTGTGTCCTACAATAAAAGATCCCACATGATGCAACCAAGACCCAACATAGCCAGATAAATAATAATTATTTTTTAAAAAGAGTGGAACTACATGCCAACTAAAATATTCTTTCAACTCTAAGATTGTATGAATCTACATAATTTCTAAAAAGCAAGCAACATGAGTACATGAGGATGGGCAAAAAGAGAAAACACAGGTTTAAACTAATAAAATTCAAACAAGTACTTAGATACTTCCTAAATTCAAAGCATTGTTCAAGTTACCATAAATAATTTGAAAGTGATGTATTTTTCAGATTTGGGTCCATAATCAATGAGAAGATAACTCGTTTCCTTGGCCTTGTTTTATAGTCTAGTCTCCTGAGACAAGATCTAGGGCTTGGAAGCCCAGCACAACTCTCTTCTTCAGGAAAACCTGGGACACCCTACTACTCATTTTCTGCCACAAGTTCCAGGAGAAGACCACTCCATGACTCTGCAGCACTTGGTAAGTGTATCACACAACAAATCCCATTTTAAAAATGTTTCTTCCCCACCATCACCCCCATTAGTTTATGCTTCTGGCTACACTTCTAATTAGAAGAAATTTGATTTCTTGGGTGTCATGATGATATTAGGGCTTATTTGCATAAAGCAGTATATACTTAATAAACAGTTTAATATTTTTATTTGGTCATCACCTTAAGAGGAACTGAATAGTGGAAAATTGAGCTTTAAAAATGGGACTGGTTTTCCCTCTTGTAATAAAAATGTCATGTACTAATATTAATACCTTATTCTTGACTACAATTGATATAATGCTGAACAGTCTGCAAAATGGTTTTATAATATACATTCTCATTTCATTCATATAGCAGTCCTACTAGTCAGTGGGCGTAATACAGGCTTTAACATAAAACTGAGGCTCAAAGGACAGCATATTCGTATACCTAGTAGGTGGTTTATGCAGACTTTCTGGCTCCAATTCCAATGTTCTTTGCATTCATTGCATCTATTGCTCAATTTTTAAAAATCGAAGTAAAATTAACATAAAATTATCTTTATTAAACTGTACAATTCAGTGACATTTAGTATATTCGCAATGCTGTACAACCATTTTCTCTATCTAGTTCCAAAACACTACCTCAAAAGGCAACTCAGTAACTATCAAGCATACACCTCTCATTTTCCTTACTTCTTTCCTTCATGTCTTGTGTGTAGCCTAACCAGGCCAGTCTGTTTTCATGTTGCTGCCTACAGCAAGCCTCAGGTATACTCAGACACCCTATCCAGTCAATGTTTAAATGTGAGAATTTTGGATTAGTCTTACAAAGAATCCTTTATATGAGAAAATTGAAACTGTAAAGCATGTTTATATTGAGGATAGGCCACCCTCTAAAATAAACCAAAAGAAAATAGGTCCTAGCTATTTATTCCTCAAATACTTGTTATGCTTCTAATTTGTTATATCTACCTCTGTCAAGGGCTTCTCCAGGTGGCAGTAGTGGTAAAGAATCTGTCTGCCAATGCAGGAGACATAAGAGATATGGGTTTGAATCCCTCTATCAGGAAGATCTTCTAGAGAAGAGCATGACAGCCCACTCTATTATTCTTCCCTAGAGAATCCCATGGACGAGGAGCCTGGCGGGCTACAATTCATAGTGTCGCAAAGAGTCAGACACAACTGGAGCGACTTAGCACACAGGCACCTCTGTCAAACCCAAAATTTGGTAAAATATTCCTAGCCTTTGAGTCTAGAATATGCTTAAAGGTATAAAAGGGCACAGTGATGGATTGTCATATTAGTCATAGAGATCTCTGGTTAGATGTGCCCACCTCTGCTTATAGGTAATTGAGTATTTGTGCTGTTGAAACAAGCCCCTGTGATTTAGACCAATATACTTATTAAGGAAATGGTAAGATATAGTATCTTTTCTCCATCTCCGCTTTTGTTTCCCACCAAATCAGTTAGGGTAAAAATGTTCTTTTGACTCTAGATGTGTTAGTGTCACTCTAGAAAAATACCTTGTTAGAATGCTGTGTGAGCACACACTATGACAAAAAGCACTAATATAGACTAGTACACTACTACTAAAAGTTCAGGGAGGAAATGAACCACTGGAATATTGAGGGTGAGGGGAGGGAGTTGATTTCATTAAAAACTCAAGCTTCCCAGAAATTAAGGCTTGTATATTCATTTTTATTTTGATTATGATGTTAGATACTATGGATTCTCTCTTTTATGCCAGGTACAGTGTTATACATACTATATCTTTATAAAAATTCTAGTAAGTTATAATATTAACGTCATGTTACATGGGCTTCCTTTGTGGCTAAGCTGGTAAAGAATCCGCCTGCAATGCAGGACATCTGGGTTCAATCCCTGGGTTGGGAAGATCCCCTGGAGAAGGGAAAGGCTACCCACTCCAGTATTCTGGCCTGGAGAATTCCATGCTCTGTATAGTCCAGCGGGTCGCAGAGGTGGACTGACCTACTTGCACTTCACGTGTAACAAATGAGGAACCAATATGCAGGAAAGTAAGCAACTTAGCCAAAGCTTGGTATTCAAGGAGGCCCACTCATCTCCTGTGTAAATACCATCTAGTAAATTATTATTCCACTCTTCGTTGTTATTTCTCAGTCTTAGACACTCTGTCTTGGTATTGCAGTTACTCATAAAATCTCTGGAAGGATTTCAGAGATAATCTATACCAATTTTAGCATCTTTTCAAGATATTTAGATGCTTTAGAAAATCAACATTCTACAAAACACTAACTTAACAATTGATAATAGTTTTGCCACAAATTTTAATATAAACCTAATAATAATGGCTAAAATTTATTATGTCACTTTCTGTTAGGTACTGCCCTGAGCATCTTTCTGTATTCCCTTTATTGCAACAGGTCCAGGAAGTTATTGTAGATAACTGAAGTTAAAAGAAGTTAAGTAACTTGCCCAAGCTCACACAGCTGCTATATGATGGAGCTGAAATTTGAATCCAATCAGCTTACTCTCTTAACTGTTACACTTTGAAACCTCCCAAAAGTGAACTTTGTATTCTAAATTCATGATTTTGAATCCAACATTGATGCATGTAATTGTATAATGGCAACTAATGATTAGATTAAAAATATAAAAGAATTTCCATTCCTAGGGCAGGGAAAAAACTGACCTAATCTAAAGAGCAATGTATTCTACTTCTAGTTATCCCAAAGTAGAGTGATGGGCTCTAGATTTATAGGAACAGTTCAGTTGACTGTCTCTATTTATATGGACTGTGTCTTTTGCTCAAGGGATACTGTATTAGTTGTGAAGAGTTGGGTTTTAGAAAAAGCCTCCCAAAGAACAAAAATTTTGCTAGTAAGTTTTATAAATAAAGAGTGTGCCAGATGTTGTTTATCTTTGGCACTTTTATTTTAAGGAAATATAGGCTGCCTCTTGGTAGGAACCAGATGCTAATGAGTGTTTTTTTCCTCTCTTTATTGTACATAATTTTTCCGCATACTACTTATGAAGTTGCTTTTTTAGCTTTGCAGCCTCCTGGTATATTTACTAAGAATCCCAGCCCTAATTTAAATGAATTTCATTCTTTCTTAAACAATTGCATGTTTTACTGTCATATTACTTATGACCCAGGAAAATACCATTTTTGCAGTTCTAACTTTTATAGTTTTCAAAAGCATTGTAGTTAATGTTAGCCTTCTTACGTATTTTCTCTTTTTAATAGCAAACCCATCTGAGAGATCCTGAATTTGATCCATTATTTGTGTATGATTGGAAGGCTGCATTTAACACCGTTTTTACAATAAAATGAACAAGTATTAAATTTTAAATTTTACAAATAGTACCAAGTGAGGCTGGGTAGGCATGTGAAAATATACATGTTATCCTTTAATAAATAATCTGTATCTTAGAAAGAAATATACTTTAATTGTTTCTTGGAAATAAATATAAACATTCAAGAATAAATTGTATAGAAATTAGTGCTGAAGTTTCCATTTTAACCACATATTGTTACAGGAAATATTCTTGTAGAATACTTATAGGATGATATCATATATGACAATGCTTGTGTTTAATAGTTTATGTAATATATTTCAGGTATTAGTATAACCTTTACTTTTCAGTTATTAAATATTTCAAATTTTTAACATAATTTGTAGCATAACGTTAGCTTTTAGTCTAATATGCTTTTAAACCTAATTCTCAGTGTGATATGAACACTAGATTTGTGTCTCCCTTAAGGAGTCATATTACTAAACTGACCTGTTGCACCAGATGCCCATCTGCAGATGAAACTGAGATAAATGATGAAAAGTGCCTAGTATGAAGCCTTGTACATAATAGGTACTTAAGAAATATTATTCCCTTTTCTCAAATATGCTTATTGGTTTGTTGTTTTCTCTCTTGTTTTACTTTGTTTGCTGCCATCTTCCCAGACTTACAGGATATGTATTTCAGAGTACATCACTTCATTAGGAGTACGTGTTTTACACTAGAACTGGTTAGGAAGAATGGAACTCCTGTCCCTGTATTCCCTTACTTATTCCTAAATCCTGGAAAACGAGGAAGGTACTAGGAGGGAAAATCCTTTCCTGCTCATTTGAAGTCTGAACTTTTCTAAAATAAATGCTGATGAAATATACTGTTTCCCATGTACAGATCCTTTGCAAGCAAAGAAAGTCAGAAAAGTACCTCCTGGTTTGCCTTCTTCTGTAAGTACCACTTCTTTTTTTTTTTACTTTGTGGTAAGCAAATTAATTTCAGGTATTCAGTATCTGCAGACTGTCAGGATACATTCAGTTGGTGTCAGTAGGCATACTTCACATAGTAATTGTTCTCTGCTTCACAGAATCATTGATTGAGTTAAATCTGAATTCAGTGTTAGGTTTTTAGATTTCTCTGCAATGATTTGTAGCTTACTCATATGCTTTCACTCCGTGTCCCTGTCATTTGAATTCCCCTCTTGGGAAGAGGACTAGGCCGGTAGCTGTCAAAGAATATCTCCTGTACAGGTCTTTTGATGTTTAATTAGTCATTATGTTGCTGAACAGGAGGACAGACAGAGATTAATAGCTGAGAATCTTAGAAATTTACATTTGTAATAATCCCAATGGAGCTAAAGACATTAGGATTCGACGGACATGTTCGGCTCAGCTTGCCTCAGTAGGACTGAGGTTATTAATATGCATAAATCACCAAGTCAGATGTTCATTGTGAATCTCTTGTGGATTTTAAAGCCTTCATTAAGCCTTTCCTAACTTCAGCCTAGCATCAGGAAAGCTTTCGAGCAACTAGTTTGTTGATCCCTCTTTGCTCAAAAATGTATCCTCTGAGAATAAAGAGCTTCATGAGAATAAAAAGATTGGAAAGGTTTGGTGAACAATCATTAATGGCCATGATAATCTGATGCTGTAGGGATGTTTGCACTGTTAAATATACTTTATTCTCTTAAAGAGTAAAAGTATTTGTAAATGAACCTGCATCATAAATCCACCTACAATTTAAAAATCCCAGGGAGATTTTCTTCCTCTCCCTTTGCTTAGAACAAATGGGGAGTGGGGCTTTTGGATTGAGGCCACATGCCTTGTAGGGTACATCTCTTTGTTGTGTAAATGGATGTTGGCCTTTTATTTGGCAGTACTTAACACATGAGCGCAGGTGCTGCTGGGTGAGTCACAGCTCATCCAAGTATACACTGAATGGAATATCCGCCTTGGCAAGTAGTAATCTAGAAGGAGCAGCATGGGTCTGAGCTTTTTAGTTTTTATTAAGGCTGAAGTAGAGATATCATCTTTTTGGTTGTTTGCCTTCCTTCTTTCCTATGTTCTTCCCCCGCCTTCTCTTCTGTATGATACATGAAAACTCAAATTTGAAATCCTCTTTGAAATTCACTTCCAGATGGATCTGAGTTTTATGCAGCCTAGGGCAGCTGTGCTCTGAACCTGCAGCCTACCTGGAAGGTTGCATTGCAGCTGCAGGCATTCTTAAAAGCTTTTGCTTGCATAAGCACTTGGACCCACTGGAGGCTGAATAGCTGCTTGATAAACAAAATGAACACAATGCCTCAAATCATTATTCCCGAAGACAGGATTTTTTTTTTCCGCAACAGCTAAAAATAGTTGGGCAATTTACATTTTAACAGTTGTGTGCTTTGCAGGGGTAGGTGGTTCCACAGTAGAACATGATTTCTGCTAGATAAACAGAAGTCATATTTAAATCTGACAGAACTGCTAAAACATGGAAGAAAGTATGCAGTCTTTCTGGTAATTTGTTACTATAATTCTATAAGAGTAACAAGTTAAATTACATATTAATATTTGGTAGAACTATACAGGTTTTAAAAAATACCAAATTAGTAGATGAAAAATTCATCTCATTTCTTTGCCTTATAATATTTTAAGAAACATTATCTTTTTGCTGTTTCATAGTTCTTTCATTTTTAAAACAAAAAGGCAAAAAGGACAGAGCAGCCTGGAAAGAGAATAGACACTGGAGGTCACCAGTGTTC
This sequence comes from Bubalus bubalis, assembly GCF_019923935.1. Classification (NCBI taxonomy): domain Eukaryota; kingdom Metazoa; phylum Chordata; class Mammalia; order Artiodactyla; family Bovidae; genus Bubalus; species Bubalus bubalis. The sequence continues at coordinate 50,207,789 of NC_059167.1, forward strand.
TTTATGTCCTAATAGTAACTGCATTCTCTACCTGGAGGTAGCTCTCTATATTGTCTCAGGTCTTAAGGATGAGCCACCGAGAGAGAGAAAGTGAATGAATTGTGATGAAAGTTTGATTTCTTTGAGAACCACTAGGCAATTTCACAAGTCAAGCCTACTTATATATATTGTATTACTAGCTGCTTTATTTAGGATTTATTAGATATGTTTCTATAAAAAAGATTAGAAATTATTATTTTCAGTTCTATATTTAACATCAGCATTGAACATGATCATATTGCTTTGAAACCATGCTGAAAATAGTTTTTCAAGCATATTAAAAGTTATTAAGAATATATAAATAATAAATGAATTTTAATTGAAAATATATTTTAGATTAAATGCTGTGTTAAATCTCAAGTTTTAAAAAAAGAATTTTTTTAAACTAAAAACTAGTACTTTGATAAATACTAAAATAACAAACTAAGAACACTTATGGCTACACTGCTTACCTTTTCAATGTTTAAAACAAAGGGGATTTAAAATATTGGTTTTCTATTTGGATGCTTTTACTGAATATATTTAATTCATAGGCCTTTTACAGTGTGAATTGTTTTAAAATGGGTATAAAAATGAAAATGGACTACGTATATTTTATTTCATGGTCATTTGTAGATCTTACTTCCCAAACTAGAAACTTCACCATGATATTTCTGATGTCCCGGTTTGCTGCTGGTCCATTCTTTCTTTAGTCATCTGTAAAATGCATGTTACCTTTACCAAAGAAAGTAGAAGAGCTAGGTTAGTACTGCATCGCTCACACAGCTCTGGAAAAAGCAGGCAGGGTTACTTAACATGCCAATGTTGGATAACTACATAATTTGACCACAGACCGTTGGCTAGAGGCCTTTTCTTTTTGTAAGCCATGCTACATATTTGAGTATCATAGTTACAAACCTTAGCTCTTCTGTTCCTCTCCGCAGAACAACTGAATGGTAATTTCTGTCTGTGGATAAAGGTCTGTTAACTGTGTATTGACATTATTAAAGCAATATGGTCAGTGAGGTTAAGAAAACAGTATGTTCGGATCTGCTGTCTGAGTTATTGATTGGTTGTGTGACCCTGGACTTGTCAGTTAGCCCTTGAGAAGTTTGGACTAAGTTTCTTTCAGGTCTAAAGTGTTACATTCTTAGGGTTTTAAAATTAATATGCTCAGTACATAACCAAAAGGCATAATGGGCATAGTTTTCTTCTTACCAATGAAAAAAATGGTATTCTTAAATTAAGCATGTAAGTTTTCCACTTGTTTCTCTAGACAGGTTGAAATATTGAACAAAGTGAACTTTTGCAGCAGAAACTGTGGAGTGATACCTGGAAATTGAATTTGATTATACACACACCATCATTGCCTGCAGGGAACTAGTATGACAAACAAGCATTTAGTGAATTAATTGTATATATTTCAGTGAGTCAAGTAAAAGTGTGGACCAAGTACTCTGGAAACAGTAAGTAGAATTAACCCTGCCTTAGGAAGTACTAATGGCATCAAGAGTTGACATTTGAACTCTGTCTGACAAGATTAGCAGCAGTTGATACAGATAAAAAGCATAGACATGTGAAAAAAATAAACACATTCTGAAGCCACATCTAGAAGTACAGCCTTAACTGAGTTCTATACCTGATACAGCCTTCATGCATTTCCTATAAGGCAGGCCCACTCTCCCATCTAGAGATGATTGAGGAATAATACGTAAGACCAACTCAGATATGAAAAGGGATAAATTGTTATCGTAGTCTAGCTTGGATAAAAGCGTAAAGCCTCCTGGCCAATAGATAATAGGAGGCATTTGTAGTTGTTAAGGTTATCTGGGAGTCTTTCTGAAGGCATGGGTGTGCTTTGACTTTGCAGGATGTCATCCTTCCTTTTTAGGGCTCCTGAACCTACCCTCTCCTCCTCTAACCACTAACTTTAGTCTTTGTTCTTTGTATGTACCTAAGCTGTTTTTCATCTGTATCAGATCTTTACTGAAATTAAACATTTGAGGAAATTTTGAAACACTGGATAGGGATTGAAGGCAATTGTGGTTTGTTTCCTAATAATTTGTGGGAAAAGTTGAAACATTTGCATTGTATTTGTTACCATCCTTTACAGTCTCAATGTCACTTTGTTAGAATAAGTTTATCTTACATGTGTGCGGTTCTGTGCTAACCATTATCTGTGTCATCTTAATCTTTAACTTTGTCACACAAATATGTAACTAATATCCTCTTCTTACAAATGAGGAAATTGAGACTTAGATATTAACTTGTCCAAGATTACACATACAGCCAAAAATTACAACCAAACTTAATATCAAAGACCATTTTCTTTTTAATTTGAATGTTAAAGCATATTGTGTATTTTGGCATACTCATAATATGCCTTGGTATATTAAATTTAAAACTGTTTATTCTGTCAGTTATGTTTTTCTTGATCAAATTTATTCATTGCTTTCTTATTTAAAGACCTATCACCATCTGAAAAGATGATATAGAAAACTAGCACATACTTCCTCCTCAAGCAGATGGGTTTTGTCTGGCCTTAGCTGCTTTTTGTTTTGTAGTCTTAGAGAATGCTTTTAAGTTCCCTGAACACCAAGTTTCTGTTTGTGAAAGGAGATAGTAATGCTTATCTCAAATGTTAGTACAAGGGTATTATGTGCCTAACATGTGCCTGGTATATAGTAGACACTCAGTAAATGTTCCTTTTTTTTTTTTCTAGTTCCTACCACTACAGCCAGAAGTTTAAAGGAATTTTTACCATTTCATGTTACCTACCCCTCTTTTTTTTTTTTTTGACTGCTTCATGAGGCTTATGGGATTTTAGTTCCTCAACCAGGGATTGAACCTTCAGAAGTGAGAGCACAGAGTCCTAACCACTGGACCTCCAGGGCATTCCCATACCATACTTTGTTGAAAAGCAAGGAAAAGTGAAAACATAAATATTATGATTATTAAAAAAAAAAAAGCAATATATGTACTTGGAACATTATGGGTAGTAAATTGCAGCCGCTGTTGTTAAGAAAGTATTTCTTTTCAGAAAAGAAACCCATAAAAGGAGGGAAAATTTGTTGAATCAATACCTGCTTAGAATTCATGCTAATTATTTTTTCTTTTCTGAAATATCAAGAGTCTGTACTTTCTTCTTCCCTTTATTCTGTCATTGGTTGAACATCTTTATGGTCCTCTGAAGCATTTTTCAGATGGAGGGAAGTTTATTTGTTCTTTATTTCTTGACTTGATATTAGTATTTCCAAACAGATTTTTTTTTAATATGCTGCAGAAAATGCAGAATCCTGAAATAAGAAAGGTGTGATACACTTTGCAGATTTTTATCACCAGAAAGTAAACACCTAGTCATATTTCAGAATGCCTTTAAACCCAAATTGTGATCTTGTTCAATAGCATTTGAAAACATCTTTTGAACAACTTGTCATGCCCTGCATCAAAATGGCAAATCTTAATTCATTTTCACTGTAATTGATGTTGACTTAAAAAGTAGTCACAACCTAAAATTTAAGAATTATTTTTTATTTGGTAGAGATTTTTAGGACTTCAATGACTGTGACATCCTTGTTTACTGATTTGGCAGGAAATACCCCATTTCTCCCTGGTTTAGAGTCCCATGCATAGACTGATGACTATTTGTTTCTTGGTCAAATATGCTAGTCTTTGTCCTCTGTCTGTAAGTATGTATATATTATTCAACAAAAGGTATAACAGTTTATCAAATAATTTCTTTGCTTTAATTTTTTTGAGAGTTAAACTCCAAAGTGTATTTTATCTCCCCTGCCATTATGAAAAAAAAATTTTATGATACTTACCTCATAAGAAATTTTTGTTTCTTAGATAAAGTAACTTAAACACCACTTTTTTTTGCTTTGCCGTGGACAGGTGTAGAGTTCTATAACTTTTGGATTGGTCATTGAATGTAGTTTAGGAAATGATGCCTTCCTTTCTCCCAAACTTTTGTGGGAATTAATTTTGTTAGGAATGGCTTTTTTAAATTAATGTGGATATTTTGTCATTTTTAATACTGAATTTTCTCTTTTAGGGATACCCCTTGAGATGAACTGGAGGTGTTCTGAGTTGTTTCTAAATCTCAGAGACCACTAAACATGTCTAAAGATCTAGCATTTGCATGTACATATTAAATATAATTAGTAAAAATATTAGATAAAGTCAGAATATTAAATTCTGAGGGTGGCTAAAGTGAGAATTTTAATAGGAAAGAGAACAAATACAACTCGCTGGAGCTGATAGAAATTAATAACTTAGAAAATCACCATTTAAAAGATTGGTGTTTATCTGAACCAGTAAGAAAAAGATCAAGGGTTAGAGAACTACAGAGATATTGTTACCTCCAGTTTATCCACAAAAATAGTGAGATGAGCAGCAAGTACTATACTTTTAAAAGAGAATGTTCTCTGGAAGTCACTAGGAAGCTAGAGTAACAGTGTAGACAGTTGATTGAGTCCCAACTAGCAAGAATCCTAGTGATTCTAGAATAAATAGTATTTACAGGCAGCACCAGCTTCAGCTGAACTTCATAAAGTGAACACTCCAGTTTCTGAACACGTGTTGGAATAGCTGTTTGCTTAGCTCCTTTAGCTGACAATCCTGTAGGATACACAACTAGGTACTTAAGAGTCTTATTTCAGACTGTTAGATAATCTGTCTCTATTTGAAGGCTACCTCTATATAAAATTTTCAAGTGGCTGATTCTCTGACCTCATAGATCCTTCGAGCAGAAAAATCTTAGTATCTAAAGGGAATGGTTCTATAATCCATTCCAAACTTGTATTCAGTTTAGTCATTGAATGAAAGATTTTCTTCATACATTAGTGAGAAAAAATAGCCACTGTTTATACTGACAGTAACTACTGTTCAGAACAGTGTCAGACTTGTATCAGTGTAGATAACAGGCTTTTAATCCATATTTCTAAGATGTTCATTTTTGTGACAAGCCAGCCCGTATTTGATATGATTTTAAATAAAATTTTAAAAAAAAGAATGAAAACTTACTAGCTAGTGAGTCCAGTGATCCAGTTGTTTGTACTGATTTGATGGTACAGCCACATTGATATTTGTTGTTTTCTGACCTTTCTTTGTTAAGAAGAAAGAACATGCTGAATTTCACCAGTTTTTGCAATGTATTGAACTCCTCAGCTGCTATATTTTAGATTTTTGAGACATTACAAACCAGATGTAAGATAGAGAGTCCCTTGGACTGCAAGGAGATCCAACCAGTCCATTCTGAAGGAGATCAGCCCTGGGCTTTCTTTGGAAGGAATGATGCTAAAGCTGAAACTCCAGTACTTTGGCCACCTCATGTGAAGAGTTGACTCATTGGAAAAGACTCTGATGCTGGGAGGGATTGAGGGCAGGAGGAGAAGGGGACAACAGAGGATGAGATGGCTGGATGGCATCACTGACTCAATGGACAGGGAGGCCTGGTGTGCTTCGATTCATGGGGTTGCAAAGAGTCGGGCACAACTGAGCAACTGAACTGAACTGAACTGAACTGAACTGAATTAAATAAAATATATAGCCCAATATGGGAGAAGGGGGTGACAGAGGATGAGATGGTTGGATGGTATCACTGACTCCATGAACATGAGTTTGAAGAAGCTCTGGGAGTTGGTGATGGACAGGGAAGCCTGGCATGCTACAGTCCATGGGGTCACAAAGAATCGGACATGACTGAGTGACTGAACTGAACTGAATGACCCAATATATCTATAATATGGGAATATTTTATTAATTTTCAAAAATAATTTGGTTCTTGAAGTTGTTTCTGGAAATTTTGCACGACCAAAACTTAGAAAGTAAAACTTCACTTGTAAAATCAGGTGGTGAACCATATTTGGCCGCAACTATGATTTGTGAACCCCTGCATTAGACTTAAAGAACATAAGTCAAGTATATGCCTAGAGTAGATATAGTCTTACCGTCATAAATCTACTTCCTATGAAAAGCAGACCCAAAGAGAAAATAAATAAAATTAAGTATTTTTTTTAGACATATACCGTGTTTTTTGTTTGCTTGCTTTTAGATCCATTACTTCGGAGAAGGCAGTGGCACCCCACTCCAGTACTCTTGCCTGGAAAATCCCATGGGCAGAGGAGCCTGGTAGGCTGCAGTCCATGGGGTTGCTAAGAGTCGGACACGACTGAGCGACTTCACTTTCACTTTTTCTCTTTCATGCATTGGAGAAGGAAATGGCAACCCACTCCAGTGTTCTTGCCTGGAGAATCCCAGGGGCAGGAGAGCCTGGTGGGCTGATGTCTTTGGGGTCACACAGAGTCAGACATGACTGACATGACTTAGCAGCAGCAGCAGATCCATTACTTAATACTCATTAGTCCCGTCATCATTTGCTTAAGTTCCTGGGCACATACAAACTTTCCAGGACAGTTATTTGCCCTAAAATGTACCTGATTAGGATAGTTGAAGAACCTTCATATATAAAGTAGGTCCTATGATGTCATAATTTTTCTAGAATTTAAATGTCATTTTAGGTAATAATATACAGAATAGTTAATGGCATCAAAAATAAGTCCACGTAGAGATACATTATTAAATGTTTATTTGAAACAGTTAAGTTCAAAAACTAATTTAACTTTTATATAAACTACTATAATTTTTTCCTTGAACTTACATATACATGTCCCCAGTCACCATATTTTTTATCCTGGTTCAACTTCCTCATAGAACCCAAAGCTAAAAAGGTAGTTCCTGGCAGCTTGAGAATCAATTTGAACCCACATGTGCTTGTGAAACAGATTGCGTTCAAACAAGACGTGTCTCTCTCTAAACATAAAAGCTGCATTCAAAACTTGAGAGTCTGTACTTAGATGACTAGAAAACTAACTTTTTTGTTGTTAACTTCTATAATTTGAGTGAATATTTATAGTTCTTATTTGTTTTTTAGTTTATTGATGGCTAGTATTAATAAGAAATAATAATAAGTAATAAAACTTAAGGCAGGAGGAGAAGGGGACGACAGAGGATGAGATAGTTGGATGGCATCACTGACTCAATGGGCATGAGTTTGAGCAGTCTCTGGGAGTCGGTGATGGACAGGGAAGCCTGGCGTGCTGCAGTCCATGGGGTCGCAAAGAGTCGGACACGACTCAGCAACTGTAGTGAACTGAATAAAGCTCAAGTTTTCTGACTTGAACTTGATAATTTTTTAAATGTAAAACTTGACATTATTTGAAATCAGTCTATCAATATCTTTTCAATATCACCAAAAGATATTTGTAAATTTTTAAAATCAGTCATTTGAATGAGAATTAGAAATTCATTACTACTAGAGTGGAATGTGTTTAGTAAATCTCCACTGAGAAATTTAATTCATTCAAATTCATTCAAATGAATTCATTCTATTAAAGCTAGTGACTATAGCGTGCTTATCGTGAATTAAAAATTCTTCTGGGCTTTAGATATTTAAGTAACAATAAACCATGGATCTCATACTCTGTCTTCAAGATGCTTATAGTCAAAAGATAACTTTGACCTTTGGAAATAAGCTAACTTTAAAATTTATTTCATTTGAGAAATTACTACCCTCTGGGAATGTAGTGGAGTATCCAGGACATGCTTTTTGAATTAAATTAAGAGGATAAAAATAAATACTGCGACGCAATTATTTTATGTTATCTATAACAGGGAACATCATCTGTTAACAACTTTCTGCTCTAAGCTGTACCTTTCAGCTTCCTCCTACTCTGACTATTCAGATCATCAAAAATAAGTTAATTTGTTTTTTGGTACAAAACACTGAACTATTTGTCCTATATTTTTCCCTTAGTTGTGGCTTCCCCATAGCTCAGTTGGTAAAGAATCCACCTGCAAAGCAGGAGACCCCAGTTCAGTTCCTGAGTTGGGAAGATCCCCTGGAGAAGGGATAGGCTAACCACTCCAGTATTCTTGGGCTTCCCTTGTGGCTTAGCTGGTAAAGGATCTGCCTGCAATGCAGGAGACCTGGGCTTGATCTCTGGGTTGGGAAGATCCCCTGGAGAAGGGAAAGGCAACCCACTCCAGTATTCTGGTCTGGAGAATTTCATGGACTGTATAGTCCGTGGGGTCTCAAAGAGTCGGAGTGAGTGACTTTCACTTTCCCTCAGTTGTGCAGTTAACTCCTAGTTACACAAAATAATAGGAATAAATTTGTGCCCCAAATGGTAAATTAACAGTAATTCAGCTCTTAACTCTGCAGTGTGCAAGGACTGATGTAATTAACAACGCATGATCATGATCTTCATATGACAGATCACTATGGAAAACCATAATACAGGAAACCTTTCTCTAAAGGAAAAAAAGTTACAGTTTCATTGATATAAAAGTAAAACAGTTGTTATTTTCCCATACTAAAATTAGCTTCAAGAATGATCATTTGTTACCACCTGTTGCTATCTTCATTATCCAAATCACTTTTATCTCTGCTGAATTAAGGAAGCATCTTCCCAAGTGGGGCTTTCCAGGTAGCTCAGTGGTGAAGAATTTACCTGCCAGTGTAGAAGGTGCAGGAGACCTGTGTTTGATCCTTGGGTTGGGGAGGAAATGGAAACCCACTCCAGTATTCTTGTCTGGAGAGAGGCAAAAGAAAATTCCATGGACAGAGGAGCCTGGCAGGCTACATACAGTCCATGGGGTCGCAAAGAGTCAGACTCGACTGAGTGACTGAGCAAGCACATACGCACTTCCCAATTGGCCTCCCAGTTTTTCTTAAATCATTTTTTTTTTTTTAGCACAGGCCAATCCTTTTAACATTTAAGTCAGATGATATCCTTCTGTTCAGAATTCTCCAGGAGCATCTCTTATCACTGTAAAACCAAAGTCCTTAAAATGGCTTTCAAGACCCTTGTTATCTGTTCCCTGCTATCCCCCCAGACTTCATCTTCCACTAATTTATCCCTCTAGCCTTCCCTCCCTTAGTACCTATATGTTGCTGCTGCTGCTAAGTCACTTCAGTCGTGTCCAACTCTGTGCGACCCCACAGATGGCAGCCCACCAGTCTCCCCTGTCCCTGGGATTCTCCAGGCAAGAACACTGGAGTGGGTTGCCATTTCCTTCTCCAGTGCATGAAAATGAAAAGTGAAAGTGAAGTCACTCAGTCGTGTCCGACCCTCAGCGACCCCATGGACCTCAGCCTTCCAGGCTCCTCCGTCCATGGAGTTTTCCAGGCAAGAATCCTGGAGTGGGGTGCCATTGCCTTCTCCATAGTACCTATATAGCTAGTACCTATATAGCTATATTCCTTAATATTTTTTTCTTTGATCACCTATCAATTTATCAGTGGAGAATCTTTCCTGACCATCTTGTATAAAATGGCAACACGCCCCATATTCCCCTCTTTCCTTTCCTGATATGTTTTTCTCGGAAACATTTACTGCCATCTGATGTACTGTAGTTTGTTTATTCTTTATCTGTCTCACCCAGGAGAATCTTGGTACTTACATGGTTTACTGCTTTATCAGAATACTTATGTTGTTTATTGCTTTATCAGCAACTCCTAGGTGCATAATAGATGCTCAGTGAATATTTGTTGAATAAATAAACAAACTCAGATGATTAGCAATACAGCCATAGTTCTTTCTTCCTGAATCATACACATTTGACTCAGGAGGTATAAACAACATACTGGAAAATCTGAAATATCCTTCAGAAGAACTAGATATATTTTAGCTATATACTATAAAATGTTTAGCATACTTAGACTTTGTAAAAGCTTTTCAGGGAGTGATGGAAGAAAAAGCTCCAGGTTTTTCATCAGAAAGGTGGAAGTCTTTTCTGTGGCAAAGATCACTGAAATTCTTCCCATTTACATAGACCTAGTCTTTCTCTCAGTTAGATACATCACAGCTAGGAAGACCTGCATTTGGTTGTTCATATGTGGTCTAAGCATTTAGCATTTAATACTTGTGATCCTGTATTCATATTACCTTTATTCCAATTTTAGTAATAGTAACACAGTTTAAATTTTTTATAGATATCAGTCATTTCAGTCTGAAATAATCAGTGTTAACAGCAGTCCAGTGTTCCTCAAGATCACACAGCTGTGAAGGTGCTGTGGCCCTCTACCTGCTTTTCACTCTGTGTTCTCCTGTTACACCCTGTCAACTGTCCACGTTGCACATTCATTACAGCCACCTTTGTTCATAACCCACAGAACAGTCTCTGTTATGATCTACAATGTTCTCCAGCCAAAAGGCACAAAGTAGCAAATAACAGGCCCAAGTTCTTTATTACAGAAGAGTGCAGAGGCCACAGCCTGCTTAGTTAAGATGGGCTCTCTTGAATTAAGGATTGACTCCTTAACTCTGTTGCCTGCTGAAATTATAACAAAGCCATCTCTGTAGAGGCTTACATGTTTATTTGAAGAATATGGCCAAAAATCTTAAATTTTTGTTGTGATGCTGTAGTAAACATAAAATGACCTGTAGATCAAACTGCACATTATTAAGAAATCAGAATTGTTATTGAGCTGATTAGATGACAGAGTTAGGTAGGAGTTGTTACCTGTTGGTAAGATGTCAGCTCTTCTTAATTGTTTTGTTTTGTTTTACAGACACTATAGAACTGTTTAAAAAGATTTTAGTTTTAAATGAAAATATTATTAGTGGAAATATATAAACCCCTTGTAAAGATAATTTATTTGCAAGTGTATAAATGTTGTTAGAAGACAAAAAGCATTTGGATTCTTAGATTAGAATTGAGAAGTTGTAATGTTTTTTGATTCCCTTCCTGATCAGTCTTTCATTTTATGTGAGACTGTAGGCTTTTAACTGTGCCACTCAAAGGTATGATTATAAAAATACAATTTAAAATTGGCGTGTTAACATTTAGTTATCATCTATGCCAGTGAGTCTTAATCTGAGTTTTCAAAGTTAATAATAGAAGATGTAAATCTTTCAAAAACCTAACGAATTGTGTAACTTACTGAAATAAATTATCCATGCTGTTGAAAACATCAGATTTCTTTCACTAAAATTCTTTCAGCCCAGCATGGCAATGCTTCGTTTTAATCAGAAGTTCTGAATGGAAGTTGCATGTTTGTTTTTTTTTTTAAACAGGGAAAAATATTTATTATAACTCAATAAAAAAAAATTGGGGAGAAAAAAAATCTTTCAAAATAAAAATTCAGTGCTTTGGGGTGGAGTAGATAATAAAAGGTTTTATTGGTGGTGAAATGGCTAGGAAATCTTTGGCCTAGTTTAATGCCTGAGTTTTCCAGAAATGGAAACTTAGACTCAGGGAAATTCAGTGACCTCGCCTATACTCTCATGCCTCCTCAGAGGCAGAGCTAAAACCTAAGTCCCTGTCTTCTGACTCCCAGTCCAGTGCTCTTTTTCATCATATGGTATGACTCAGTGTCTGGAACCTAAGCAGCCTATCTCATGTTACAGAGGACTAATAAATGGTAGGGAGAAAGATATATAGAACAAGTAGCTTAATGCATTTTTTTTCTTTCAAAGTTTTATGACTGGTTCTCAATCTTTCTGGTAAGGGCCACTTGTTGGGGTGGTGTATTGCCTTTACCAGTGAAGCATACTAAGCATTACTGAAACTTTTAATTGATTTTGCTTTGAACTAACACCATCTCCCACCTCCTCCCTTGTTTATTATACCCTCCTCAGATGTATTTTCAAACTGAAGTATTGTTTGGTTTTTGTTGAGAATGGTCACCTGAATTTAGTGGTAAGAAATTATTATTTTTAGGATAGATCTTTTCATAAATTCAGAGTCTGCATGAGTTCTTCCAGTGATTATAGCCAAAATGAACTCTACTTAATCATTCAGTATATGAGGCAGAGTGATTTGGTGGATTCTCAGTACTTAACTAATTACAGGTATGAAGTATTAAAAAATTACTACCACTAGCAAGAATTTTTATTGGAACAAAACAAAGATTAGGGGCCAGAAATAACTTAATGTATAAGGTACTTAAAGTTTCCAGTTGCAGAGTCTTGAAATGGTTTTGGGCTAAGATGCAGATGTTACTTCTGGTCTCTTTAAAAATAAAATAGACTAGACTAGACTATCATGGTACTGTTTCATTTCTCAAAAATTGAAAGGAAGTGGTGCATTCCTGCTCAGAAGAAAAAAATTACACAGGTCGAAGAAGAAACCAAAAAAAAAAAAAAGGTAGCACTTTCTTTAATGGAGAGCTAACTGGACCCAAGATCAAATTATGTATGGTTTCAAACAATAGCTTTATTTGCTCCTAGTTTTTTTGTTGTTACCTGACCAGTCAGTAGTGCTGCAGTACCCTGTCCCAGTCTTGAAAGTGCTTCAAAAGTGCTGGTTTATTAAAGAATTTTAAAACCAGGATACTCTCCTCAATTTTTTTTTTTTTTTTACCCTCACACATGTCATTAGGCAGTGCTGTGATTATAGAGCCATCTGCAGGAAAATTACCAAGTTGCAACATGGTTAATGATTCTCTTACCATGTTATTTCAATTGGTAAACGAGAAGTGACGAACTGCAGTTCCTGTGGGGAAAGAAATGGACAGCCAAGAGATGCAGGAATTACTAGGTAGGGGGACTCCCCACTTTAATTTTTCAAAGAAAACTGCTTTGTCATAGTGAGTTCATGATCAAAAGAAACATGCAGTTTGCTTCAGGTTTTACATATTCTCACTAGTTGTAGTTCTGTCTTGTTGAAAGGTATTTAGTGATTGCATTTTAGAAGCTTTGTATGATCTATTAGTTCTGTTCATGTTAATGACAGAGGGATACTATTTATTTAGCTCAAAAGGACATGTATTTTCTTTTCTCTTCCAGGAGGTATAACTCTTTTTTACACATCCTCATTTTGGTCATATGGTTGTCAAAAGAGGAATTAAACAAGTGTTCTTTTGCCCTATAAGCACAGTTTATATAGCTGATTGTTTACATTGGTTATACATATAAGTGTTTTCTATTTTGTTAATCATTACGCATTTCTAATACTCATATTAGAGATTTTTGTAAAGAGATGATCAGAAATCTGATGTTCTGTGTCCGAGACAGATGATGTGATTTGTGAACTATAGCATGAATTTTACTCTGCTCTCAGAAGTTGGTGTATGTGTATGTGTCAGTTGCAACTGATGATTGGTTTGACTGAGATTTAGGTACTCAAAATTAAGTCATAATTGAAGCAAATGTTTGAAAATATCATCTGAGGAAAGATCACAAAATCAGGTCTTTGATGTTTAATCTTTTCATACAGTGGAAAGACAGAATTTAGGAGCCTTTTTACTGATGGATTAGCACCAGCAAGATGAGAGTAATATTATTGAATTAGAAGAGGCATTATATGATTCCAGATAAATAGCATTATTATATTTAAATAATAGGTACTGATTGTCAGTGGATTGGTCTGAAAGAGATGCATTATTTCGCTAGAGTTTTATGTTCTTTGTTTTTTGCAAAAGTAAATTTTCTATATTGTGAGAACATTAGAAAAAACCAGAAGACCAATTTCCTGACCCTTGGGAATCATTTTATTTACAAAACAGCATATACTAGAAAAATTTGCAATATAATGTTCAGATAGAAAAGCCTGGACTCTTTGGGTATCTGATTTGGCATCCGATTTAGTTAACCAGGCCCGCTGAAATACTGCACATGTAGGAGAGAGCATTCATTCACCAGTCATATTTCTACATGCTAAATAAGAAAGAGGAGACACTAGGGAAGGGTGTTTTGCTTTTGTATCTGCCCACTTGTAGATTCTCTTATTTATTGTCCTTTTAAACCTGTCTTCACTCCACCCCTCCCATCTTCCTTACAGCCAATAATGTATTAGTATTTTACTGAGTTTTCATAAAGTAGGAATATATTGAGTTCATCTGTGGGATTATTCACTTGTAAACTTTGTTTGGCTTTGTTTTTGACTCTGGAAGTCTTGTTTTCCAGGAATTAATTCCCTTAGAAATAATGTTGAGACTTTTCATGAGGAATCCTGTGAGTGGGTTTTAGATTTACTTTTCTCGCCAGATCTTCTGGCCTTTTGTTACACTGAAATGTTGCCTGCTTGTATTAGAAAAATGTACAGTAAGATTGACCGCTAACTGGCCTTTATTAATTAATTAATTCAAGATATGTAATAAAGTTAAATTGAAAATTTTGTTTAAAAACTTTTTAGAATTTTAGGTCACTCTGGAAACATTCTTGCTGTGGATAGTTTAACAAACAGATTTGAGAGTTACAGTGATCAGGAATATCAGGGATAAAGAAGAGCTAATAAAATAAATTAAAATATTGGGTGTGTAATCCCAGGAGATATTGCATAGCTCTCTAAGGAAGATTTATTTCCCAGTCAACATAAAAGTAAGAAGGAAATGGAGGCCTGGATTTTAATCTGATGTTGCCAGAAAGTCTCTACCTAGTAGGTTTTTTGGAAACATTTTCCCCTAAATCTTCAGGGAAGAAGTAAATTGCATAAGCAAAACACATAATAGCTTTTTCTTATCTAGTTTAGGTCTGTACTTGATGATTATTGGAATGGTAAATAAACATCACATCCTGAACTACTGAGGGTGGGGAAGTGTATTTAAAAAGTCAGTGAAATGCAGTAATCCTCAAACCAGGAATCATCAGTTTACTAATAAAAGATGTATGGCTCCAAGTCATACTTTTTTCAGGGTTCTCTTGATGTTTTCATTAATCATGTTGCCAGTGTGTACAGTAATGCCTGTTTTGCTATAAAAGTTGGTGATTTTTTTTTTTAGATTGTTGGCCTTGGTGTATGAATGTTGAGTCACATAATCTTAGAAGAACACATAAGTGATTACATAGAATTGTGGGTGGAAATAAGACAGTTCAGAGCTCCTGTGCAGACTGCACGTCTGTCTGAAATCAGGTTTAAAAAGTGGCCCTGTCTCCAGCTGACTCGTTTTGTCAGACTGAGTCATAGGATTAACCCTTGACATGTTCCTTCAAAAAAAAAAACAGGCAAAGATTAAACAACTGCATTGACTAGAGCAGCACTTGATCCATCTATATGCATTTTTTCCTGTAATATGATTCTGCCTAGGAAAAAAATTGTGCTGCAGCTGTTACATAGATTAAATTAGATTTTTTTTCAAGAAATATTTTTGAGGAAGCAACAAAGGACTTTATCATGGAAGATAATTTGTAATTGTGATAAGAAAAATGACTGTTTCCATCAACCAGTTTTAGTTTCCTTTGGGTGAGGCAGACTTAAAAAAGATAATATTTTGGAGTAACAAAGTTAGAAGACCTTACCATAGCATACAAGTAAAACACAGGAACATTTTATTTAAATTACTGCCAGTTTTCTTGATGATTTGCTGTTTTTGAGGAATAAATTTAATGCCATGTGTATGTAAACTCCCTTGTCTCTCTTTTCTGAAGTTTCTACATCCACTCTCAATTTAGACAGTAGTATATAGGAGTGATTGTGTTATGGGGGGTTAATTTAATATATGTATTTTGTATCTGTGTTTTTGAGAGGAATGAAAATTTCAGTTAGAAGCAAAAAATTAATTACTCAGCTCTGCTTAGAAACTATTATGTTTCAACCTTCAGGTTTCATATTTAACAACAGATCTTAGCCAGTTCTTAATAAACTGCTTTAGACCAGCAAAAGAGTATTATACTGTCTGACCTTAACTCTGATCTTTTTTAACTTAGATATTTGTTTCTGCTTTCTATACCTTATAGTTGCCTCTAAAATAAAGGAACTGTTTTTAATGAAATACTCAAATTTTCAATGTGCTTTAATAGTAAAGATTGCATAGTTGGATTTATTATTATGCTGTTTGTTTAACAAACATCATAGTACTGTCTCTCTTTTTTGGCAAGCCCCAAAGAAATGAGCCTAACTACTCTAGGTGGATTTCTTTTTTTTTAATCGACGTAAGTTTTCTGTTTGGAGCACTGGTTGTAGGAAGAGACTGTTGAAAGTGCCTTGTGGCTCCCCCTTTGCCCCAGTTCTCTACATTTTTAGTTAAGAATAGGATTTTTTACATTTTTAATCATTCAGGGAAAAAAAGGAAATTTTATTTTGGATGGTTGATTGTCCTTTTTTTTTTTAAGCTCTGTCAGAGAGAGACTATGTCTATAAAAGATGAAAACTTACTTGAATGGTTTTAAGGCATGACATTGTTAATTGTAAGTCAATGCTTTTTACACAGCTCTCTGAGGATTGAAATGAGTCTTTGTGGTCTCTCAGGAGGGAGGAAGTTGCAGACCACTCTGCAGACTGGCATTTTAATGGTCTGTTGTACAGTGATGTTCTTTTGCAGCTGCTGCTTAGCCTATTCTATATCTGGAGAGTGTAGGGAGGTTTTATTGTTATTCCGACACCATCAGCTTTTAAAACATTATGAACTTAGCTGGCCTTATTATCTTATTCGGTTTTATTGTTATATTTTAATCAATATTTTTCATAAGAATGGAGAGTTTGGCAGCCCCTCACAAAATATTTCTGGAATATTCCTTTAGAGGAATTCTGCTTCATGAAAGGTGCCTTAAAAAAAGTGATGTGTCCCCTTTTTGCAGCTTGTGAGCCCTCCTGTAATTAACACAGTTCTGGGAGAACCTCCTAGGCTCAGGGAGAAAAGATAGTACAAAGAGGTTTTGATGGAGGGGATGGGGGGCAGCAACGCAGGATGAGAGGAAAGAAAAGTTGTTTTCTGTTTTTCTGGGTTAGCGTGCACACCAAAAGACAAATTGAAAACTTTTTAAATAAGATATGTTTGTGTGTAAGAAACAAAGTATCTACAAAAAAAATGTTTAAGACCTTTTGACTTCTAAGTATAATGAATTTTAAAAATCTATGAGACATTTATTACCACACTGATTATTTTTCCTTTTTGAGAAATTTGAGCATTAGCATAAAAGTTTGAATATATTAAATATTAGTTAAGAATGATAGTAAACTTGGAGGAAAGACTTCTGAAAAATCCGTTTTAGTTTATTAGCAACAGTGAACATTTTGTGTATACATACCAGCCTTTCATCTTTTTATGTAAGGAAAAACAGAACCTGGTTTGTTTTTTCTTTTTAATTATTCATTTGCTTCGTACATATCCTAGAACAGTGTAATCCATTATAAACTTTTATTTGGTATTATGAGTAAGGAATTTAAGGAGCTTTAGAACTGAAAACCTGTATTAAATATTTATGTTTTAAAAACAGATCATTTATTTTCAAAATAATTTTTTGAATTGTTGGAATGAGCTTTTTCATGAAATGTGTTCCTCTCAAATTTTTTCCATAGAATTTTTATAACATAAAAAATCATGGTTCTAGCTAGTTGAGAGGTACTTACATGTCAGGTCTGCTTTCTCCAGGAAGTGACTTTGTACATGGCTTAACTGTTTAGATCCTTCTTGTTACACATGATTCAGTGTTTCCAAATCCTGATTGCTTGATCATGGTTTATCAAAGTTGGAAGCAACTTTAGGCCATGCCAGATGGTAATGTCTTTAGAAGTGTAGCAGGCTAGGTTTCCCTGCTAGAAGTGCTCTAATTTAATTAAAACTAAAAACAAATTAGCGTATCTGTCAGTTTGCCTTTCTTTGAGAGAGACATATATACCATAATATGACAATATTAATAATTCCTTGGTCTGTATGCCTCCAGGACATTATATTGCTTTTATTATTTAGCACTTGTGACTTGTATTTTTTTAAATTCCAAAACTTGTTTTATCGGTGTCCACCACCCATGCAAGAACTTGATAGATATTGAAAGAGGTTACTTACAGCATAAACCCTCCCTCTCTGCTCTGTGAGTTGGTTCAGTCCTATTTTGCATAAGTTCCTTTTGAGTAGATCCATGTGTGGATGCATAGTGCTGAAGACTTAACTCTGTTGGGCTGTGTGGATGTATGTGTTGGAGAGAAGCTGTGTGTGTTAGCTGCAAATAATAACATTTTCAAAATCAACATGTATTGTGCCTATCCTGTCCCTGGAATGGGCAGCAGTTCTTTGATGTATTACTACAATGGGAAAACGGTAAGTCTTTTTCTTTGTTCCGATAGCTTCTTAGTGGCTTGTTTAAGGGAAAGCAGGGTAGATTGATTACTTTTTACTAAAACCTGTGAGGTTTGTTTTTATCATTTTCTACAGTACCTTAACAACCTATGTTTCTTTGTAAGTAAGGTTAGAAAGTTGTCTTTGACACAGTTACAATAGTTTCTTACTTTTATTTTTAAAATAATATCTGACAAATTCAAGTTTATTTTTTATATTATTGTTAATGCCTGATGTCTTTACTAGCAGTGAGCTTCAAAGTACATTAGTTTCAATGTTTTCTTATGTTGTAAACATATAATTTGTATGTAAAATACATATTTAACGCAGAAAGAGAAAAAAGGAAGATTGCTTGATGCTTTGTAGATAGCAGGAAAAGATGAAAGTCATCTTGGATATTCATAAAAATAACAAGTATGAAGCTCTGGGAATGATTAGGGAAGCAGTCAGCTAGTGAGGTCCGTATTTCCTGTTTGGAGTTTCGGGTCCAGAGCCTGACTTTACTCGGATACCATCTGTTTCCAATCAGACTAGAATTTTGACCCTGTACAGATTCATAAAATAAATCACTGTTTTTCAAAGAATGCATTTATACATCTTCCAAAGAATTTATTTCTAGCCAATTTATAGCACATGCTTCAGTGTTTTAAAATAATACCTTTCTGTGTTGCTAAGTAAAACTTTTCTACTTTTTAATTTCTCAGTATTAATTATATAGTATACTGTTTCCACAGGCAGTATCTTAGAGGATTTTGTATATTCTAAAAAGAAAGTAAACTTCTCTGGAATATTCAGTAGAAGTTATCTTTTAAAATAGTTGATAAACATAAAAATGTTATTAGTGAATAACGGTCTTGAGTTTATGTCAGGAATTTGGTTTTTTCCTCCTTAGACATCCCAAAACAATGTTTGATCTCAGGTGTTTTATTAAAATCATAAATGACTTCAGTGATTTTTTTTATCATTAATGTAGACATTTTCAGTGTTAATCTTTGAAGTTACCAAAAAATTAATCACATTTATGTTCGTCCCTTCCTTTTTACCCCTTGAAAATGTTTTAAAGTAGCATATGGCTTTAACCATGGTATATGAGAACTAAAGAAAGTACTTTTTCATTCTCTGACTGCTTTGGTAAGGCCTCTTTGGACTTTGTTAGCATTTGGTTCTTAACTTTTGACTAAGCTTTCTTAATAGATGACAGTCAAGCCAAAATTTCATAAACTCGTTAAAAAGTATGTGTTCACACTACCCATGTAAACAGAACTTTGGAGAATGTAAGAGGTAGATTTAGATGCATAGTATAGGTGAAATAATTTGATGTCTATATAATTTCCTTGCCAACTGTCTTTCAAGTATGAAAATATTTTTCTTCTGTGTCCAATTTTAAGTAAAATAGTCTGTTTGAAAATAGTATATATACAGGACCCCTGAAGCAGATAGACTATAACTCAAATTGAGTTTAGATTTTATTCTTTTGCGAGCACAGATCACTCTATTACAGCATTTCTCTTTGTTCTACATTGCGGGGGTGGGTAACAGCTTTGATCGTATTAAGTATTTCCAGGCTTACGGTGGATGACATGGCTGGTATGTTAGAGAAGTGTAGCCTGAAAGTTGATAGCCTGTGTTTGATATGGGTCAAAGGTGACTTCTGTGTTCTTAAAAAATGCATAAAGAATGGTATATTTTCTTAGTCCTCTCTATCATAAGGCCTTAGTCTTTCTTACATGTGTTTTCCTCTCTGTATTTTATTTTTACCACATCTAATTTATTTTTTTTATTATTATTATTATTACGATTATTATTCTTCAATAAGAAAATCATATAGTATACAATTTATTATCCAAAGACTGTGTTAAAAATCTCATCTTTTTATATATTGGGAAATATCTACCCATCAATGCTTCATAATAAAAGCTAGCACTTTAATATTGCCAGAGTCTGAAATAATATTTCTTCACTTGAGTTATGAAATTTTTTTATATAATTCTCATTATGAGCCAGTTAAGTTTAAGCCCACTTTTTATTAATAACTCCATTTAATCAATTTATTTTAAGATGATAGGGCATTAATATTTTGAAATGCTAGTAAGTTCACATTGATTTCATTTTTAAAATCCTTTTATGGATATTATAATGATAGAGTGAAAAATCCTGAGTGATACTGAGCTTCAGGAAAATACTTTGCTCTTTTTCTGATTTTTATTTTTACATTTTCAAACTGATTCCCTGTAATTAAGGATGCTTGGGATAATTTAATAAATAGACTGAACAGACTCTAGGAAAAATGCTAGATTAATCAGAGAAGAGCCTTTTCATATTTTGGTATATTTAAGATTATGTGGCCATATTGTATTGCTGGAAATATAAGAGGCTTGGGCATCTTTGTGCAGAAAAGGCAAAAATGTTAACCCTATTTTCCTCACTGTTTGAAAAAAGAAAGGGTTAATGTTCTGTATCATAATTTTTGTGTGGAAGTATTATATACCATGCTGTAAGATATTAATATGTGTTCATGATAAATAGAGGACTTAAAATCACTTTGAATATTATCTGTTTTCTGAACTTTGAAAAATAGCAAGAAAAAATAATGAGTTTCTGAGGGCCTGCACTCAGTTTTCTCATAGATATGACTAAATTATGTCCTTTATGCAGAAAGGTAGAGAATGGTAGAGGTAAAGAAAGGAAAGTTTGGGGAAGAGAGGATTCCTGCTCTCTTCACCTTGGTATTCTGGAGTTTTAGCCTTCCTTTGATCTGATCAGCCTCCATTTTCTAGACCTTGAACTGAAGATGCTACAAAGTGTTCCAGGTACAAAAATTGCAGCAAGTACAGACATGATGCTGTTTTCATTATATCAGGGAATTATTTTAATCTTTTAGAGACAACACAGAAATCCAAGTTTTAAAACCAAAGCTTAGAAACGCATTTTGAACATTCAGCTTCTTTGTATGGAATCTGGGGAAGAAGAGATAGGAACTAACTACTCTGTTTCAGGAACTCTGCTGGGAACTTTATGTTTACCTCATTTAATTCTCCCAACCACTCTGTCATTTAGCTGTTACTAGCCTCCTTTTCTAAGTAAGGAAAATGAGGTGCTGAGTAGTTAAGTAACTTGTATAATCTTCCCCAACCCCCAACCCCCCCCCCCCCAATTAGTAAGCTTTGAGGCTAGACCTGAACCCAGGTCTCTCTCCCAGTAGCAACTTTTCCTCTGATATTATCCAAGGACAAGTAAACTGGTCTCCATAGCAGAGAGCCAGATCTCACTAATCCTTACTCTTGGTCGTATCAAAGTACTACATTGGAAAGAAAATGTCACTGAGAAAAGTAGTAGGCTATTCTTACAAATAAATATGTTTCACATATTTGATCAGATTTACAGTTTTATGAATGCTACTTGATATAGTCTGTCAAGCAGCTTTTTACTAGTTTCTTTTTAAACTGAACTTAAAACTATCCTAGATATGATTTTAAATGCAGGAAATTAGCAGGTCTCTTCTAATAGAACTCATAGTATTGAAAATTGGTTTAGCCATGGTTTTGGCACCTGCCTCTCCACATAATTTATATTTTCATAAGAATTAGAGTAGCATGGAGCTAAAATTGCCTTATGAATACTTCTAAGACTTATTTTTCAAATAAACATTTTCAGTTGATAAAAGCACAGAAACCAGTATGAGACCATATAGAGCCACAGTTCTGTTCTTTTGGGGATTTACTTCTAATTAACATGAGAGAGGAAAGTTTAATTAAATTAATTCAAATTTCCAAGCTATCTGTGGACCCAGTAGAGTTAAATCTACATTTGTATGATGAGGAAAACATGAAGTCATTTAAGAATTCTCTAAAGTTACAATGCTTAGAGACATTAAATGACAAGTTTAGCTTCCATCTGCTTTGATTTTTTTTTTTCCTTTACCAAGATTATCTGAGACTGTATTCTAGGTATGAATCCAAGAAGGTCTTTTTTTTTTTTTTTTTTTTTTGATTCAAGTGAGCACAAATAACAGGAAGTTAATACTAAAACCCCTGCCAGGAGAGTATGTTGTCACTGGTCAGGTTTGTTAATGTTTTAAAGAAATTTATGTCCTTTTCCACTAGCTTATGAACATGTTAAAGAAAGGGATCAGGTACTTTATTGTTATGTCTAAATATTTTTAAAATGTAGATAGCTAAGAAGTGACACTCATTGATGTGCTCAGTATATCTTCCTAGCATGTGAATTTCAAACCCAGTCCCTTAAAAATTTCATGGTTTATCTCTTTGGGAAAAAAAATTGTACCTATTGCAAAAATGATACTGGTTACAATAAAGAACTGATGAGACAAACCTAGTGATGTTAACTTAAGATTAATTAAAATGTGTTTGACTTACCTAAGAAGAAATTCTCGCATTTGAAAACCACTGTTACTCAACTATACTTTTTAGACAGTGGAAGTAGTAATCGATTTTAAGCTACTTTGTACTGAAAGCTAGAATTTTTTTCTTATTGTTTGTTAGAAAGGAAATTTTACAGTATTTCACCCCTAAACATCCTCTGGAAATTCTTGGAAAGATATTGATCCTTTTATTGGTGATACTTTGAAAATATAAACATGTATGCTTTTTACAGAAATTTCATGTTATTTTATTAGGCTAACTAATTAGATGAAAAGAATCTTCCATAGATAGCTTATGTGTCCCTGAGTTAGTCCTTCTACTTTATTTTGCTTTATGTTGCTTTTTGGTTTCAGTTCTTACAATATTTAGTACTGAAACTACATATATGTGTGTGTGTGTGTGTGTGTGTCCCGCACCTTAGGTTTGGAATTATTACCATAAAAACTTAAGTACTAGATTGGATTTTATGGCAAAATTTGATACTTTTATGTAATATTAAAATACTAAAAATATTGAGATATTTATCAAATTTGTCATTTGTTTAAATATTCTTGGATTTTAGGAAATTCTTAAATTGCTGTTTCATGTACTTACTTTTTTTAATGTCTTCTTCACTGAGGTTATACTTGTTTTAATTTAGATTAAAGAAAGAACCAAGAAAGTGGGAAGACCTGAATTTCAGGAACTTTAAGATTTTAAAATTTATGTTAAAGATATGCTCTTTGTCTGAGTTTATATATAAGGTCAGTATGCATAGAAAACAATGGATCCAAAATGATCAGAAAAATTAATAGTAAATCGTTTTTTAAAAATTTCTTTCTTAAATTCTACCACTCTTATCATTGAGTCCAATTATTAAAGCAAAAATTTTACTTGTTTTAAAACAACCTCTTTTTACTAAATTCAGATCCCTCAAAATACAGAATTAGAAGGAAACTTTGGGTGTATTACTGGATATGGGACTTCATAGGTTGATCAACAGTAACTAAAAACTTCTTATAATATTTACCTAGTTTTTCTTTCTTAGTTTTTGAGTGTTGACCCTTAAATGTGCCCAGTTTTTTAAATTGATGGCCCAGTGGTTTAATTACAGTTTTGAAAGCCAGAATTTGAGTTGGGTTGAGGTTTTCTTTTTTCCCAGTGACCTAGACTGTTTTGGTTTTTTTGTTTGTTTTCAGATTTTAGATGCTCAGCTAGATCTTGTAAAATTTTTATTGCTTAATACAAAATATAGTTCTTAAAATACAAGATAAATTAAGTTTAGTTTTCCTGAATATAATATTACATTTTTATTTTAAAATCATGATGATAGGGTAAGTTAGCCAAATAATTTTGTTTTGCTTTGCTATTTTGGTAAGTTGATAAAGATTTTGATGGAGGTGATTTCTGCTATTAGCATAAACTTTTCAAACATTGGAAGTTTAATCTTAACAGTAAACTGTTTTAATGGTATTTAACATATTAGAACTTAAGGAAAACTGCTAGTAAAACCATCTTGACAAAAGTGCTAATAGAAGCCTAAACATAATGAAATATTGGTAATAATTTCTGTGTTAGAGCATGTTCAGAAATATTGATAAGCTTCTGTGTCTTCTTTCCAAATTAGATAAAGGTATTCCCAAAATGTTTGAGAGTTTGGGTTTTCATAGGCTTTGGAGTTTATGAGGCTTCTAGAATATTTCTTTCAAAATAGTTTTTGTAATTTTAAACTGCTAGGTAAGGAAAAGTGATTTCATCCTGTATTGTTCAGTAATAACCAGTAGCCACAATGACTATTTAAATTAAAATTTAAAATTCAGTCCCTCAGTTGTACTATCCACATCTCAGGTGTTCAATATTCAGATGTAACGAGTAGCTACTGTATTGTACAGACATACATACATTACCATCCTTTCAGATATGGAACATTTCCATCATCACTGAAACTCACTGAACAGTGCTTGTCTAAAGCTTTACTCTCATTTTCTGTGGAAGGCTATCTTCATTAACGTATATAGCTAGCTATTCTCACATTCTAAAGAAAATTCTCAATTCGTCTCCTCATCACTTAAAACATTTAAAGATACCAGCTACGACATAGGTTTTGGATCTATTTTTAAAAGCATAGGAAATGGCATCATCTTTTAACTCATCACTGGATGTGACAAGATAAAAAGATAAACTATCTTTTTAGCAAAAACTTAGACACTTTTGGATCTTTTCTGAGTAACTATAAGAAAATGATGCCTTTCTGCCTTTCAGAGATGTTTCTGATATTAATTACAAGAAGAATGCTCTGAAGTAAGAACACAGTACACAACTCCAGCCTCTAAAGCTAAACAGAAAGTGGACTGCCCTGAATTGGGATGATCCATATGACTAAACTGAATCATCCAAACAGGAAAAAAGGAATGTTTTTGCTAACTTGACTCCAATTGGTTGTTTGAGCTAAGACATTCCAAGGATAATTGTGTAATCATTGTATAGGGTAATGTAAATATTCATGCTCGAAGTACTCTGTCACTCTTAAAAAGTAAATTTGGGTTGATGGAATGAGGACAGTAAAGATATTACTGTGAATTTATTCTTTTCAACCAGTCTTAACAATGAAAGGGAGGTATCTTGTTAGATTTTCAGTTACATTCATTTAATTCTGGATACATGTTATGGTTCTATTCACTCAAGACTCAAAAATTTCTCTCATTGCCATTCCTAGAGGAGAAAATGTGTAAGTACCTGAGAAAGAAGGACATTCCCATGATAACACCTTTGAGCCTGACATTCTGAAATGGAGACTAGAATTTTAAAGAAAATTTCCAATGACCACATTTCAATAGAACTTCTCAAATTACTTAATTATACTTTTCCTATTCCTCTTTAAAATAGTGTGACTCCTGGTAGATTTTTAATCAGCTTAAGCACACATATTTCTTTTTCTTAATTTTAAGATGGTTTGTTGTGATACAAAATCATACTTAAGATTTAAATGTATGATTAGATCATTAACTAGAAAAAAACTGGCATCTATGTGCAGGTGATCAGATGACATAAGCAGTCTGGTTTTCATTTGCGGCCAGTACTGATTGTAACTGAAAGAGACTTGCTCTTTTTGTGGAATTGGCTGACTATTTCCCTACATCTGGAGTTAATAAAGTCTTTAAGACCACATCAGTTGTGCTTTGCCGCAAGAACTCTTTGATCTGAAAAATCGAAACTGGCACAACTGCTGCTTCATAACATTGCATCTATGTTTCTGCAAGCCACAGTTAGGATACCAAAAGTAAAGTTTTTTGGCCTGTGTTAGAAATGCTGTTAGATGGGCCTCTTTTAGAACCATGATTTTCAAAACATCTGTATTATGATAAAAACTTTGAATTTATGTTAATAAATAAATGATAAAGTTATAGTATTTTTAGAGTCTTTACCATTTTCACTTATAAGATCTATTCTTTAAAAGCCCATTTATTTTTTGGAAGTCTGTAAAGACTAACATTAAAAACTTAGCAACTGAACAACAATAACAACATTAAAAAAAACTTTGACTCCAAAATGAGCCCTGTGTTCCCAATACAGCTTCAAAAGTTTTATGTATGAGGAGGCAAGCCTCTTCTGCTTTGTGTGGTTTATCTTGGTTTTGTTGCTTTCCATGATAGTTATCAATAACCATTGTCTCATCAACATATTCTCCTTTATTTATAGCGATTTGTAAATCAGTAAAGTCAGGTTTATCCCTTTCTTTGCTTTTATAATTATATACATTAAAAATTTTTTGAAGTGTAAGTTTACCTTTATGGAATACAGTTAATTAAATAATAAAGATATATATTAAGAGATTATATATAAATTTAAACTGACAAACTGAATAGATTTTTTTTGTGTGAAATGACACATCAAAAGTGGAGTTTTTCATAGTTATCATTGTGAGATTTACATACTGTCTTAACCTATAGCCTAGATGGAATTAGAGAATTTTATATTTTATACTTTCAGGTCAGTGATGGTATACATAGTAGATAAGCATTTATGAAAAAGCATGTTCTAACTGTGTCTTCTAAATTTTACTCTCATTTATATTTTCTTTCTACATCTGTGGATATACTCTCTTTTTGTTATTTGTGGTTTCAGCCTAGTTTGAGAAAATCTATATATTAGGGGGACAGAGGATATCTAGCTAAAGCTAAATTTAGATGCTGAAACTGGATTAAAAGAAAAAAGTACAAAATTCCTTTCCTGATAACGTGCCTGTCAGTGTACCTCATACATTGCAAATACATTTATGTATACCCAAGTCTTTCTTCCTAACTCTGTCTTTACATAATAGCTCTTTATGTAGTAGCACATTAAGCATAGAAAAATGTTTAATATGTGTAATGTATAATCTCCTATCTAGAATCCTTTATGGGTAATTCTTAGAAATATATCTTATCCCCAACTTCTCAGATACCACAGATGTGTGTTTTTCCCTCTGGGATATAAGAAGAAGGAAACTAACCTGAATGCCAGTTCATTAAAAAGACACACCTGCGCTAGTAATAGCATGGCTAGACAGAAGACTAAAAATGAACTTTTCAACCTTTTATTTAGAGTGAACTGTACATGTAAGGATGATATTGGACCAAAACTGTAAGAAATAGTAGTTCAGTACTGAACAGGGACAATA
Organism: Bubalus bubalis; assembly: GCF_019923935.1. Classification (NCBI taxonomy): domain Eukaryota; kingdom Metazoa; phylum Chordata; class Mammalia; order Artiodactyla; family Bovidae; genus Bubalus; species Bubalus bubalis. Next base: position 50,234,829 of record NC_059167.1, read on the forward strand.
TGTAGCAGTATAACTATGCCTCTAAGAATTAGAAAGATGATATTGTAAGCTAATACTTAGCGAGTGCTTATCTGCTAAACATTTTAGAGCTTTCTGAGTCCCTTAGCTATCTTGAGGAATCCAGGCAGGGTTTTTTGTTTGTTTGTTTGTTGGCCATACTGTGTGGCTTGTGGGATTTTAGTTCCCTGACCAAAGATCAATCCTGGGCCTTCAGCAGTGAGTACGCAGAGTCCTAACCACTGGACTGCCAGGGATTCACTAAAGGTTTTGTATGTGCTATCTCATCTGATCTTCCCATAAATCCAACCCTCAATGCAGGTACTGTTAGCACTGTCTTACAAATGAGGAAATGGAGTTTCAGACGGTTAGACAATTTGCCAGAAATCTTTGCAGTTAGTTAATGTCTCAGAGAAAGAATAAATGAATATAAATGAAATGAAATAAATGTGTATGCTTTTTTCACACATGCTCCCGTAATTTTACTGAGCTAATTGCTTTTTCCACATTAAATGAACACTTTGAATTTTTATTTGGGGCTAAAAATTAAATAGATGTACCCTTATCAGACTAAACAAAAGAAATGTTTCATCCACTGCTCAAAATAGGACTCCTTTCCATTCTGGATTTCTGGTTCACTTTTACAGATCATCATCACCTTAAGTGTTACATATTTGTTCTTCTTGATTTCAGTAGTCGTCATAAAAGTGGTTTGATCATGTTTTGATCATTATAGTTATTTGGCTGCCCATTTAGTTTTTCAGAGAAATGACAGTGTTGGCCATTTGCCAATTCAAAATGTTTATGCTTTGCTTATCTGAAGCACAGGTTTACCAAAGGAAATTAATACTGCTCTGACAGATTAAATGACATTTTTCTGAAAGCTGTGCCAGAGTTGAAAATTTACTAGAAATTAAAGAGTTAAAACTGCTCAGACTTTAGCCAACCCTACTAAGTTCAGGAAGTTTCTGAACAATTACATTGTGCTTTTCACAGTTAACTTTTAATAATAGTAAAGAATAATAACATTTAATCCAGTTCATTTTGATTTTGATAACTCTTGTGGAAAGAATGAATTTTATGAACCCAAATTTTATTTCATGCTATAGTCAAAAGACTTTTGTTTCCACTAGGTTTTGAATCATGAGCCTATATGAATTTATGTTTTGTGAGCAGAGTCAACATTTGAGACTTTATTTAGTCACTTGGTATAATTGTTACACGAAGATTCATTCCAGGGATATTTAGAATGGTTTTTTTCTCTAGTAACCAGCTAAAAACAAACGTGTAGATAATATCCAAGTTAGACATAATTTATGATGATTTAAGCAGTTTCTTTGAATTTGTCATAGGCCTTTTTAGATATGAGATAGGCCTTTTTAGGCCTTTCTGGAAGTGTAGCACTCATTTTACATAAGTGGTATGAGAGTAATTTACATTTTAATTAAATTTCCTGTTTAATTTTAAGGTATATGCACCATCCCCAAATTCAGATGACTTCAACCGTGAATCTCCTAGTTATCCATCTCCCAAGCCACCAACCAGTATGTTTGCTAGCACTTTCTTTATGCAAGGTAAGTACTACCAACTAGTTGTCAAATATTACAACAGTTATCTATTATATATTAGCTAATATTTTTAAGTTGTGAAGAAGGAGAATATCTATATAGAAGTTCAGACATTTTTATCTAGATATGTTTGGCTGAAGCAAGTTAAAATTTAATTTTAAAATTTTCTATTGCTAATTATTGTTGAGTGCAATGTAGTTGAATTATTCAGCAAAGCTTTGGCATGCTCATCTAGTATTAATTGAATTTAAAAAGGACTTCAGTTGAAAAAAGTGCGTAGAGCTGCTCTTTCTTTTTTTAGGATTTTTAAATGTATAAAAGCTATAAACAATTTTAGTTTCTTGTTTAAATGACAGATTCATAACACTCCTAGAATTATCAGTGCAAATAAAAAGGTGAATATCATAGAACAGAATTAAGACTTTTAAGAGAGAAAAAGTGTTGTAATTCTTTTAGTTCATGCCTAGCAAATCATTTTTATTTGATCTGTGATTTTAGACTATAGAGAACAATAAATTGCTACATAAATTGGTCCTTGACTTTATATTGGTGAGTGAAGTCATTGCCAGCACACTTCATTTGAAGGCTGACTATAATAGAGTCATTATCAATTACTTAGTTTCTCTATAAGAGAAACTTCTTTATTCTAGTTTGAGAATGTTTGATAAAATATACATTGCTTGTTATAGATTAAGAACTTTTTTGTATATTTATGGATATACCATTTAAGCAAAAGTTTAATCCAGCCTCTCCCCAAATTTTGGATTTGTATTATCCTCCCTGATATGAATTCAGATCTTGTGAGGATTTTTATAATGACCTGCCTACAGTTTAGATTTCTTCCCCACCTCCCCAACTATAAAGCTTTATTCCTTCATTTAAAATAGTAACTGTACAGTTTGGAGAGAAGAAAACTATATGGAAGACTAGATTGAAAAAAGGAGGAAAGACATATCCAGAGAGTACCCTTTGAAGTTTTTTTGTATCATCAAAATAAAAGAAAAAATTTTGGCTAAGGAAAGTTCTATATTTCTCTTTTTTGTCTTAGATGGGACCCACAATTCTTCTGACCTTTGGAGTTCATCAAATGGGATGAGCCAGCCTGGTTTTGGTGGAATTCTGGGGACCTCCACTTCCCACATGTCTCAATCCAGTAGTTATGGCAGCCTTCATTCACATGACCGCTTGGTAGGCCTTAACACATGACTAGGGTGCAGCAATACTTTGTCCTTGCTTGTGTTTCTTTTTGGATTACAAGTGTAAGATTTGATTCTGCCAAAACTTCTGAGTGTTGAAATACTTCTAGGCTTACTTCATGCCTTTTGAAAAAAGTAAATGACAATAGTAGGTGTCTTCAGCTACTAATTTATGATGTTCTTTATAAGCTATTATAGCAGTTGCCCAGTTGTGTGCTTATTATTGAGAAAATGTATTTATTAGATCATATCTCTTTTCCTCTTTCTTAGAGTTATCCTCCACACTCAGTTTCACCAACAGACATAAACACAAGTCTTCCACCAATGTCCAGCTTCCACCGCGCCAGTACCAGCAGTTCACCTTACGTTGCTGCCTCACACACTCCTCCCATCAATGGATCAGATAGCATTCTAGGTGAGCTCTTTTGGGTTGGCAGAACTCCCTAAAACTGAACTTAGGCATTTTTAGTGAATCCCATTTTTTAATATATGATATATATATATACACACACACACACACTTGTTCTTTTCATGTTTTTCCCCAACTTATCAAGATATCATTGACATATAACACTGTATAAGTTTAAGGTGTACAGCGTAATGATTTGACTTACAGACATCTTGAAATGATTATCACAGTAAGTTTAGTGAGCATTCATCATCTTATATAGATATAAAATAAAAGCAATAGAAAAAAATTTTTTTCTTTGTGATGATAACTCAGGATTTACTCTCAACAACTTGCCTATATGACATACAACAGTGTTAGTTATAGTCATCATATTGTGTATTACAGCCCCAGTACTTACTTATAACTGGAAATTTGTACCTTTTGACTCAACATATTTTTTAGTATTGAGTTTAAGTGTGAAAGAAAGGAAGAAAAGAAAGTTTCTGATTTTCATTAATGCAGAAACTGGTAAGGAATCCATCTTTCCTTTAGTTTACTGTTTGCTGGTTTATTGTGACAGATGTGCAATAACAATGGAGAAAACCATTGAAAAAATGCCAGAGTGCTACAAAGCATGCCTGCTCACTTGCTAAACTTCTTGATTTGTTTTCCTATTTGAAATACTCAGGAACCAGAGGAAATGCTGCTGGAAGCTCACAGACAGGTGATGCACTTGGAAAAGCTTTGGCATCTGTGAGTATTGATTTTACGTATTTTGCTGAATGATTTTTACACTGCTGAATTGCAGTGATTTGATTTTGTGGGCAGTGTGTGTCATAGTTAAAGGGTATAGTTATAACAGGACCATTTCATTACTCATTTAGAGCTATTCTCAGTTTGTATTGATTTGTACTGCCCTTATAATAACTCATGAGAATACTTCCCACCTGATTCCCACAAGAACTGTCCTTCTAATTTCAATTTAAATATCTGTTTTTGTCTTAATGGAACAGATGTAGGGAAAATTTTAAAAACTCAGTCATTTTAAAGCCTAAAGGACAGATTACTGAGATTAATTGTTAAATCTGTTTATTAGTTTTAAACATATACTTTGTGAGTTGCGCGTTAAAATAAGCCAAGTGGAGCCAAGAAACGTAGCTCAGTTATTCTTCTGATCCAGAGAAGGAAGTGCTTTTATAAGGATTTTTTTCCTAAGATGGAATGTATTTTAATATTTTTTAAAAGGAAAAAATAATCATCTCCTGCTGATTCATTCAAGGCATAGGAGATGAGAGCCTTTCCTAAAAGCAAAAAAACAGATTCACTGAGGAGCCCATGCTAAAATGAGTAGAACTGGTTTGAAGGAGCCCCATAATATTTTCCTCAGCGACTAGTTTACATCACAACCAGAATGTTAATGACAAAGCAGTGATTTGCTTTAATAAAGGCAGTGATTGGTTTTAATATCTGATCCTTAAAACATTAAACTGAAATCTATTCTTTTGGGAGAATGTTTACTAGTAATCCATAAAGATTCCAAATCTAATTTTTTAAGAGGCACTTCTGCTTTGTATTTTCCAAACTTTCTCCTAAGGCGTTTTCTTTCTTGTTTCCTCCTGAGTGATATGGCTCTCAGGTTTCTCAGAGTTGTCTTACTTATGTTCTACTATCAAATGCAGTTAACTCTGTCAAACATATTTGCTGCTGTTCATAGGGAACCTAATGTGTGGATAGTAGGAAGCAGCTGTTGAACATTTAAGGAGATAAACCTCTTTGGGTATGGTTTTATGTAAATATTCTCTGTCCACAGCACTACAAGTTTTTCTTGAGAAATGAAGCCAGGTCAGATTCATCTCCCACATACTGGTGGCCCACACAAAATAGAGCTCAGTAAATGTTCATTGAATTCATTCTTGCATCATATGAGAAAAATGATGATGATAACAAAACCCACAAAAATATCATCTGTAATTTGTATGTTTACTAGGTGCTTGGCACTACACTAAGCATTTACATGCTTCATTTCATTTAATCCTCAGGAAAGCGCTGTGAGGTTGGCATTACTATTCCCATGTTACAGATGAGGAACTAAGGTTTAAAAGGTTAAGTAACTTTGGCTCAGAAAGATTAAATAACTTGCTCTCGGGATCACCTAGCTAGGAAGGGTAAGGCCTAGTATTAGATTAGATCTGCTCTGGCTAGCTTCACTTACTCTGTACTTCCAGAAAGACCAGTGCTACAGTGACTGTTATTTTATAAGGTGTTGATGAAGGTTAAAGGGAGTTGTCTCACTTTTTCTGAACTTATCCCACATGGTGAAAACTACCTACTTGGAAAGAAAATTATTCTGTAATATTAAATGAGTGCCTCTCGGGTATTTAATTTACTTGCTAATTTCTTCCTCTGATTTGTAAGAATTCAGTAGCAAATATTTCACATGTAGAAAGACAAATAACATCTGAACCTTTAATATTAGGCAACTTAAAAAAAATACAACCTACATTTCAGGGGCTTTTTTCTCAAAATTATTTTGTTCACTTTATTCAAGGAAAACTTCTTTAAAGGGTCCTTGGCAGATAGACAGGCAGGAATTTGTGATGTTCTTAGTGGTCCTTCAAGCTCCTTTTCAGTTACCCTTGAAGTCCTTGACTATTCTCCTATATTATAACCAATATACTAGCTGAACCAGTTGGCATTTGGAAAAGAAAATCTAAATCCAGTGTAAGTGGAAGATAGGGAAGAATGTTTAATCTAGTTAGTGGGTGGGCTTTGGTTGTCATGGAAACTCAGCTCTGTCATCCTGTGTTGTTACTAGGCAGGAGCAGCCAGGTCATTCCATAAATCATTTCTGTCATAGCTGACGGTGATGCATTCCATCTGCTCCATCACTGCATGCCATAGTCTGCACACTTCAAATCCTTTCCTTCAATCCATCTCCTTCCCTGCTCCACACCAGACACCTCCCCCCAACGTATTCTTTCCCTAACTTCCATTGCAAACTCATATTCGCTTTAGTGCTGTCAAAATGTCCTGAAAAACAAAAGCATTACATTGGGGATAGGAAGGATTAGAAGAGATGAGGAGAAGGAATTTTATGAGAATTACAGTTGAAAGTCTGACATTCATATCAGAATTTTTGATGTTAGGTATTACAGATCTTTGGAAATTGTGACCATGAGTATTTGAAATTTTAAGTTCTTTAGAAAGTGATGTTTTAAATACAACATCCAGGTTTAGATGGAGAAATGCTATGCTATTGTCTTTAGTACTTATTTCTAGCTCCCTGAATGTCTGATGTATGTCTTAGATGGTCTTTCATGTGTGAAACATCAGAGGGTACAACCTTTGTTCTTCAGTTTAGGTATTAAAGAGCACACAGAATACTGTGTGATTAAACATGGAAGGCCAGATAATACATTTGCAAAGGTTCCTTTATTTTAGGTTTAAGCCTGGATAATTGTGGTCTTAATCTCAGGATAGCTAGAAAGAGAATTGTACATGAAAGTATTTACACAAAGTTCCCAAAGCCCTATGGATTATGCATTAGTTTAGATAATAAACTAGGGTAGATAGAAGGGAAGGAAAATCTGGATATTCGTGCCATTTCAGTGTTTCCCTGAACGTTTGCCAGACAATAACCCTTTAAGATTGTGCCCATGGAGAGTTATATGGAGGAAGAAACATCTGGTTTATTTCAGTGCCTAATACCATATCAAAACACTTGGTCTTTAATTTAGAGGAGATCAAACAAGAGGACTGTTTAACTTTGTTGATTATATCAGACTTCTCTGTGATAATTTATGTTTTGATTTCTACCTCAGAGCAAAGGAAAGAGAGAGAGAGAGAAATGAGATAGAGAGTGTGTATGTGTGTGTGGGTGTATTTTAATCTGGATAGTTAAATGCTCAGTAGTCTCTAACAAAAGAAAAGAAAATTCAGGGAAGTTGACGTTTAAAAGTTATTCATGAAATAAGTTTCTTTGTTCCTTAGACTCAATAACATTAGCATAATAAAGATTAACTGAAATGTGCACTGTAGTGCTTAAAAAATTGGGCTCACAGTTCCAGGGTTGGGCTTGGGAGCACTCCATTGTTTCTTTTTTGTCTGGGGCCCTTTTCATTAGCCTCTGGCTTATTGGCACCCTGCTGATTGGAATAGACCATGACTGATAGGAGGAGGAGCCTCATTTGTTGTAGTAAAATGAGGCATATTACCGTTTAAGCCTGGCAGAAGGTATTGGGAGTTATTCATCATTGGTCATTTAACAGTATGAGGACCATGGACTGCATGCAGAATGAGTTCTTATTTGTGTTTATGCTCCAGATTCTAAATCACTCCCATCCCCGTTTTTTAAGTGAACTGACTTTTTTCTTCTCTCTTTTTATTTTCTTTTGAAACATCTATGTAGGAGTTCTTCAAGGTCAGAAAGTACAAAAAGTAATGTATTCCTGATTTAGAATGCTCTTCATCAAGAAAAGCCTAGGTTTAGAATTTCTTAAAGTAGCACAACAGTTTCTGTGGAATCTGTATAGTCTGTATGTGATTTGGTAATAGAATAAATATACAGAGGTTAAGTTTAATGAAATCATCTCTGATCTATAAGACTGTGTTATTCTGCTGTTTTAATATCGTTGCTCACGTACACATTCCTTTTATGAAAGTAAAAGGGACAAGAAAAAGTCCTGTAATTTTCCAGGCTATCTGTCAGTTCAGGAAAAGTATTAATAATAATTGTCTGTCATCACTTTAATTTAGGGCAAAGTAGAACCAGGGAGTGTGATGAGTGAGTGGAGAGAATGGCTTTTATTATACAAATGGAGAATGTTTTTGATAAAAATATCAGAAATTATATGTTGATAATGTTTTTGGTCCTGCTTCTCCTGTTTTCACAGTGATTTTTTTTTTTTAAAGCTCACACCCATTTTATATGTAATATCATTTTGTTTAGTCATTGCAAGATGGTGATAAATAACTCTAAAATATAAACTTCCTTCTTTGAAGAAACCAGTTCTTCACATGCTTAGGGATTATTTAGCTGTAATGGCAAAGTTATCAGGGAAAATAAGGGTTAATAGTCTGTTTATACCCTCAAAAGCCCATACCTGCCTAATGATGTGGTATGGACAGCTTAGTACATCAACACTAGTTCTCCAAAATATTGGAACCTTACTGTATTGTTGTTCTCAAAGCTTATACCATAAAACTAATATGTAAGTGAATTCATCTTTGTAATAGTACTTGTTTCTCCTCTTAGGTATTCCTATTACTGAACCCCACTATATAAATGCTGAAATAAATACTACTGTTTGCTGAATCCAGCTTTTTATCGAAAAGTATTGTAGCAAATTCCAAGTGCGATTTAATCGCTCAAGTTTTTGGGTTTTTGTTGTTTAAATGTTGAGCACCTACTTGTGCAAGATAGTGACAGACAGTGATGGATTCAGTGTTGAACAGTGTAAGGTCCCTGCCTTCAAAGACTTTGTAGTTGAGGAGAGAGATACAAAAATGGTAATACAAAGCATACTGTGAAGCAAAAGACCAGAGAGGTAACGGATTGCTTCCCTGCTAGGTCAGTGGTGAAGAATCTACCTGCAATGCAGGAGACGCCAGTTTGATCCCTGGGTCAGGAAGATCCCCTGGAGAAGGAAATGGCAATCCACTCCAGTATTCTAACCTGGGAAATCCAGTGGACAGAGGAGCCTAGTGGGCTGCAGTCCATGGGATCACCAAAGAGTTGTATACAACTTAGTGACTAAAACAATAACAACAAGTTACTCTAAGAATATTAAGGGAGGTAAAAGTGAGTGTAAATGGGAACATTATAGTTAAGTTGGGCCTTGACGTGTTTTAGAATCCATCAGGGAAAAGTTAAGAAACAGGCCTTTTGAAAGGACAAACTGTGCTCAAAAAATGAAAAAAATACGTTGTATATAATGCTTTATGTAAATTATAAGGTAGAAAGGCTTTTTATGACCAGATTGTGAAATACGACAAATGTCACTCTGTTTTCTGTCGTCAGCAACGGGAATTGCTATGTGGGGTTTGTTCAAAACTGGCTGAGGGCAGTAGCTCAGTGAACTGTGTGTGGCTGAAAGAGAGGGAGTAACTGAAAATGTAAAGGCTTGAATATTGAATAGCTCAGCCGCTTCTTTTACTAGGGCTACAAGTTCTAGTAAAAGTTTGAAGTAGTGTCACGGCGATGAGAATGTTTATGCTTCTCCCAAAAACACTATAGAGAGTTGTGGGCATTGGTGTCTGGTGTGAAGCGCAGAGGGGCAGGAGAAGGGAGAGGGTAGTGAGAGTGGTTTTGGTGACCGTGAGAATGCTGGTGCTCACTGAGATGGAGAAAACAGAAGAGTAGAGATGGAAAGTTGGGGAAGCTTGCGGCAGTGATGCAAAGTTTGCATTTGGACATACTGAGCTTGAGATGAAAGAAAGATAGGCCTAGATGGAGCTGTACAGCAGCTAAGATAGAGGTGTTCATTTTGGAATCGTTCACAGAGATGTCATAGTTGATGCTTTATAAAGAATGGTATTACCAAGAGATAAAACACAGGTAAATAGAAAAGGAAACTGAGCCTGGAGTGCTCAGAAAACATACATTAAGTGAACTGCAAGAGTAAAAGCAAGAAGGACCCTAGGTAAATACATCCAAGGGTTTAAGAGGTACTCAAATGGCAACTTGTTAAGCGGAAGATACCATTCATTCTTTTAGCAAGTGTTTGTTTACCAGCACCATTTTAGAATCAGAAGCTAGTGCAGAAGGCTGTGTAATTCACATTTGTCTGAATAAGATAGAGAAGTCCTTACTCTCTGGAACATACGTTTTATTAGGGAAAAGGGTAAAAGAGATGATAAACAAGAAAACAAGTTTAGACAATTAGGGATTAATGTAAGCAGTGTGAAGAAAACAAAGCGGGGAGGTATGACGCAGAGGGAATGCTATTTCTCCGGTGCTTTCATGCAGTTAATTCATACAGACAAGGAAATTGAAAGTCAGCAAGTAGGTCTAGTTTATGATAGTCAGAGTTTTGCATGGAACTGGAACTTCACTCACTCCTCAGCCACCCACCATCAGTGCTCTCAATCCTTCCCTCCCTTACCAATATTATAGTCAAGACATATTTCATAGTAGTCAGCATCAGTTGTTCATAAAAGTTGTAATTATATGCATCTTAAATACAGGAAATAATGATTTACAAAAATAAAGGGATATGTTGAGATGTTTTTGTTGGAGTTGGTAACCTCACCTAATTTACTTATGGTTGAAATAAATCACTGTATGTATTAGGAACCAAAGTATAACCTTTTTGTTAATTTTCACATGTGTGAAAAGTAACAACTTTTAAAAGGTGACCACTTTGACAGCTTAAAACCAACAACACTGATCTTATAGCATACCACTTCCTTATTACTAAGTCTTCCTACAAAGTCTTTTGATGTCTTCTTGATAACTGTGTTCTTCTAAAATGACTTTGCAACCTGAAGAATTCCCTGGCAGTCCAGTTGTTAGAACTCAGCACTTCCACTCCTGGGGGCTTGGGTTCAACCCCTGGTCAGGGAACTGCAAGCTGCATGGTGTGGCAAAAAAATAAAACTACTTTCCAATCTGTATATATGACTTCTAGATTGGCTCTTCAGAAAGAGTTGGTGTGTAAAAGAGATTTCCAATTACAATTTAATAACATCAAGCAAATTGATATAGAAATACTAATTTATAATCAGTGCTTAACAATTTAATTAGTGCTAGTGTTTGATGATTATGGCCTGTGGAATTTTGTTTTACATGAGCCTTTCATAGTATCTGGCTTTTTCAGCGTATTACACTGTCTTTAAAACCAGTGCTGAGACCTCTTATATGCTGTAATTTGGGCATCTTTAAATTTATTAGAGCTCTCAACTTATTCAGAGCAAGATTATTTCTATTGGATGACACTTTGCATCCACAAGTAGTTTTCCTTTTTAAAATATTTGGCCACAGATTCTCCAAAGAAGTTGATTTATCTGCCCTAAGTGCTGAGATGATTTAGGATTCCTATTATAGTAATGGGACTGTCCTAGAGAAGAGCTCCTGGGAATTGTTGGTATATGGATTAGGGAGGCATTTTAAAATGTTTATGGCTAATTATGTAGCTTGAATGAATTTCTGTTACTGTTTTTTTTTCAGCAATGTGAAATAAAGTATTGCAACAAAACCTTTAGCCAAAATACAAAAATATATGCATCCCTATATGTTAAAGTCTTAGGTGGTAAAGTCTATAAATTACTTGGGGAACATTTTTTGAAGAACTTCCAGCGTTTTTTCACTTTCATCAAAGGTGACAAAATATCCTTTAAAAGCAAGTTTAATTTTTTTTTTTTTACAATCCACATCATTAGGAGCTAAATTTAGCAAAAATGTTAATCAAACAGAACTTTTTAAAAGAAATAAGGGGTAACTTTTTTTAAATCTTTTTTTTTTTTTTTTTTTTTTTTGGCCTTTAAAACTGTTTTCAAGGACTGCTACTGCTGCTAAGTCGCTTCAGTCGTGTCCGACTCTGTGTGACCCCATAGACGGCAGCCACCAGGCTCCCCTGTCCCTGGGATTCTCCAAGCAAGAACTAGTCCCTTCAAAAAAGAACAGTTTCCTAAAATTATTTTTGGGGCTTCCCTGGTGGCTCAGTAGTAAAGAATCTGCCTGTCAGTGCAGGAGATGCAGGTTTGATCCCTGGGTCGGGAAGATCCCCTGGAGAAGGAATGGCGGTGCCTAGAGAATCCAATGGACAAAGGAGCCTGGAGGGCTACAATCCATGGGTTCATGAAAGAGTCAGATACTACTTACTGACTAAACAGCAACAACAAAGATTATTTCTAATAGATAAAATTTATTTAGATAGTATATTCTAGAAAGATTGTTTATCAAACTTGTTGATTTTATATTTATAGTCACTTCTTTTTTGTTCTAGCAATTGGAAATTTAAATTATTTTCAACTAGGATAATAAAGAAGTAGCTATGATCTATTTATTCCTCTTGTTTTAGAATATTTATGATACTCTTTAATCCTAGTTTTAAAACTGAGACTTCTATACTTTTTATGTAATGGAGTAGTCCTAAAATTTATTAAACAATTTCTCACTCATGAGTCTTAAGGGTGGCATCTTAGACTACAAAAATATCTCTGTGCCAGTGGATTTACATTTTTGCTTTTGTCACATATTGATGTGTTTGTCTTTGTTTTCTGGTTAGATTTATTCTCCTGACCATACCAGCAGTAGTTTTCCATCAAATCCATCAACACCAGTTGGATCACCCTCACCTCTCACAGGTAAGCTTTTGTTTTATATAACTACTTGATAACATATGTGGGGCTACTTGAAAATATTTGAAGTTTACTTTTCAATAAAATATAGTAAAGACTCACACACAAAAAAATCATTTGTTTTGAGAAAGCATGTAAACAGAGCCTTCTCCTGAGTTCATTTTGGAGAATGTTCAAATATTTGCTATTTGAATTATTTGTTTGTATCTCCTTTGGTTCTTAAAATAATTTGCAATAATTAAATTATTGCAACAGGATAAAAAATAAGGCCAGGCAATTGAGATGAAAGTAAAATATAGAGAAGGAGATAAATTTAAAATTTTGATAAGCTAGCATAGAAAATAAAATAATCTATTTAGAAGTACATATGACTTATTCCTTATTTTTAAGTCCACTGAGTTATATTTCACATATATATATATATATTATTTGGAATATTGGAGGGTTGTTTTTTGTTTGTTCGTTTGTTTTTTGCTGAAGAAAATAACTCGTGAATGTGGGTGAATATTGTTAGTAGAGTTAAATAAATGTTCAGTCTTGTATTGTGCTTTCCTTTTTTTTTTTTAAACAGCAGCTTTAACAAGTTCCAGATAGTATCCTACAGTATAAATTTGTTGAGATACAATTGTTATTCATGCAAATAGGAATACTTCAATTTATTAGAAATAAAATTACAGGGAAATGCTTGCATTTGTTAAGCTATAAAACTTGGAATATATTTTCCTGAGCATTGTTTGGAGAAAAAGCATGCTGAAGAAGAAATGTATTCATTCTAAGGAAAAGACATTAGACAACTGGGTAAAAATTGCCATTTTCCTCCAACAGTTGACCTCAGAAACAATTCTGTATTCCTGATCAGGTCACTAATTCAGGCCATGTGGCATTGTTGTTGTTGTCAAGCCTTCTTGCATTGTTCAGGATTTCTGAAATTCAGGGCTCTGATATATCAGGGCTCTGGCTATCACCTGTGCTCTGTGAGTTAGCCTTGTGACTCTGCTAAGAAGCATTCCAGTGTGGAAATGATGAACTGCTGGCAGCTGCTTTCAGCTATTAGTGGTTCTGCCACTTTCTCAGACACCATGGCTTCAGCTGTCTAGTAAAAGTAGAACAGCTGTTCCCCGTATAGACAGGACTATGAAAGACCCATTGACTTAGAGTTGTTGTTTAACAGAGGGATGAAATTACAGGAACAATGATGTAACTTGAACCATATTCACCATCAACCATTCACCATTCAACCATGGCAGAGTTTTACTGAAGTTATCAGTGTTATTTTTGCCACAGCCCATTCCACTTTTTCGTCTCAGGTAGCTATGTTGGCCCTTACTATATGTTCCCACTGCCTCTTCTCCTCTGCCCAGTAAGATAGCTATAGAAGTGTCCTTTGGTTTTCCTGAACATTGGTTGGGAAGGCAGGCAGCAGAGATGCTCAGCATCTGTGAAGGAATATCAGAAAAATGAGGAATCAGAGACTTAGACATGTTTCAAAAACTAATGATCCAAAGTAAAATCTCACATTTCTGCCTTCATTTTTATTTGATGTTTAATGAATGGTATCCTCTTTCTGCCTTTAATTCAGCTGATAAATGAAAATCTGTGAACTGTTGGATTATGTAGTGAAGGTAATAATAGATTTCTTTTTCAACTCAGTTGTCATACTTGAAAAATATTTTTATATATTCATGTTGAAGTGGCAAATCAAAGACTAATTTTATACAGGTGCATCTCTCTCTCATCTCCTATCTAGTGTTTTCTTCTTATAACCATATACACACACATATCCCCACACACATATTCCCACACACATATCCTGGATTGACAGAGCAGACATGGAAAGGGAGGAGGAAAAAGGGAAAGCACTGTGTAATAAAGTTTTCGCAGTTGAAGGAAAAATGAGTAAGACAGAGCAAACCAGAGCTCCTATATAATATGTGCAAATTATTTTGTACCTTGTGTGGCAGTGGCCCATTGTTGAGAGTAAAACATCCCACCCCGTGTGCTCTCTGCTGCTGCTAAGTCACTTCAGTTGTGTCTGACTCTGCTTGACCCCATAGAGGGCAGCCCCCCAGGCTCCCCCATCCCTGGGATTCTCCAGGCAAGAACACTGGAGTGGGTTGCCATTTCCTTCTCCAGTGCATGAAAGTGAAAGTGAAGTCACTCAGTCATGTCCGACTCTTAGCGACCCCATGGACTGCAGCCCCCAAGTCTCCTCCGTCCCTGGGATTTTCCAGGCAAGAGTACTAGAGTAGGATGCCATTGCCTTCTCCTCATGTGCTCTCTACACTTGCCCTATTTCTTGTGCTTGAACATCAGTCCAACTCAACACAGACCATGTAAGAATAGTTACAACATAGGCAGTTTCTAAGGCATTCATCATTCTTGTTTAAATCCTGCCCATGTTCCTTGGGAACTTTTCAGTAGTAGTAATAATAGAAAATGCTTATGAGAAAAAAACATCTAAGATGATTATAATATTTTAGTTAAGATACTTCAGGCTGAAAGAAAGACAAACTCTTGTCTGGAGTGGATTACATAGTAAGGAGATTTGGGGTATCTTGTATAAAGCCTATAGCAGGGCAAGTTCCTGGACCAGTCTGGACTCCTGCTCTATTTCTTTGAAATTCTTTCTCAAGATGGTGGCAAGACAGCAGTTAAAGGTACTACATGTAGACATAACCATGTCTCCTGTAAGAAAAGTGAAAAGTGAAGTCAAGTCGCTCAGTTGTGTCCAACTCTTTGTGACCCTATGGACTGTAGCCTACCAGACTCCTGTGTTTATGGGATTCTCCAGGCAAGGATACTAGAGTGGGTTGCTATTTCCTTCTACAATATTTCTTTGAGCCCCTTTTTTGGGGGATGGGGCAAGAATACTGGAGTGGGTTGCCATTCCCTTCTCCAGGAGATCTTCCCGACTCAGGGATTGAACCCAGGTCTCCCACATTGTAGGCAGACGCTTTACTGTCTGAGCCACCAGGGAAGTCAAAGGACCATCTGTTATATGTCTTGTCAGAATCTTTTTCTGGAAGCCTCTTCAACAGGTTTTCCCTCATGATTCATTGATCAGTACTGGGCCTAACAGTTACTTAACAGAAATGAGACCACCATATTTGTCTTAGTTGTTAGGAGTTATCCCAAGAGCTGAGAATAGAATTACTCTTTGCAGGTTCACAGTAGGAAAGGATAGACACCCCGCCACCTTCTGAACAAAATCTGGGCTCTAGCAGCAAGGTATAAGAGAAGTCTGGCTGTGTCTAATACAGTTGTCATTTGAGAAAAGACATGAGTATTTCAATTAAGAGAATGTGTTTACTAAAGAAACTTGGAAAGCAGACAAAACCATTCTTTACCTAATTCTGGAATATCAGTCAATAAAAGTCTAGTAACTGCAGCACTCAGTAGCAATCTTTGGAACATCCGCAATAAAAGCAAAGAGGATGGGGGCGGGGGGAGATAGGGAAGATTCCTCAGTTTGGACTCATTTCATCAATGAGATACTTATTTTTGTCATCTGTCAGTGTGCCTATTTTTAAAGCAGTTAACCTGACTTCAGCAAGTTTTCAGTTTAGTTGAGAAAATAAGAAATAAACACATGAAAATAGAACCATCAGAATTCACTCTAAACTACAGTTATCCAGATACATTTCATAAAGAGAGTATAAAGGAGAAAGAACTTTCTGAGTTTAAAAGAAGAAGTACTACAGAGGTCAAGATGTGGAAAGTGTATGACCTGTTCATTCAGAGTTACTGAGATGACTGATCATGAGCTCTTCATATATGAAGAGCTTTGCCTCAAATGGGAAGGTTGGCTGGGGCCAGATCGCAGAAAGCAGAGCATTCAGTGCTGCACTGAGGATTGTTCAACCTTTTCTAAGGTTGCAGTGTATCATGAAAATTTGAGTTTAGGGTGAGATTACAAAGAGAAACAACTAACAAAATAAGAAAACGCATGGTAAATAGTCATCAGAATTTCTCTCGGCCACACAAAATGATGTTATCTATTCTTTAAATTTATTAACCAATTTTATTAGGGTGGTGTATTACTAAATCCCAGTCAGAGCAAAAACAGATCCAAAATACTAGGTGAATTTTAGATTTAGTGATTACACAAAGCATTTCCATATTTTCTAACCAAATAATTCGATTCTCTTATCCTTGTCAGCTAACTTGTTTTCTGAAAATAATAAATTTCAGTGCTAGGTAATAAGTTTATTATAATCCTTCTTGGATAACAGCTAACTTTTGGGGGTGGTCACTAATATAAAGCTCAGGGCAAAGCCCGGGACAATTACAAAATCTGTTAACTATATAAACAGTTGAAAGCCTGCCCTTATCTAATAGAAGAATGTATAAGCCCAAAACCTCTACATATGTCTACAGCCAGGTATCACGTGGCAGGGAAGGAAGGAAGCAAAAATCCTATTCTCTGGGAAACCCCTTAGGTTTCGGCCCTTTGCACTTTTTTTCCATTATTTGTGTAACAGTGCTACAGCTGGTGAGTACAAACTAAAGATAATGATATCAAAATGATTCTAAATCGATCTGTATATTTTATTCATCCAGTAGTTTTTAAAAAGACAATGATCCAGATCTGTCTAGTGTCAAAAGTATTCTGTAGCATTGTGGTCTCTGTGTAGAACTTGAATTCCTTTCACAACCCCACAGTTCTTATCCATGACTAATAAGCCATCAGTAGGCCAGAATTTGGAGAAGGCAATGGCAACCCACTCCAGTACTCTTGCCTGGAAAATCTCATGAACAGAGGAGCCTGGTAGGCTGCAGTCCAGGGGTCGCTAAGAGTCGGGCACGACTGAGCGACTTTACTTTCATTTTTCACTTTCATGCATTGGAGAAGGAAATGGCAACCCACTCCAGTGTTCTGGCCTGGAGAATCCCAGGGACGGAGGAGCCTGGTGGGCTACCGTCTATGGGGTCGCACAGAGTTGGACACGACTGAAGTGACTTAGCAGCAGCAGCAGCAGGCCAGAATTACAAGTCTGTGTGTCTTTTTTCATCATTGGTTACATGATTGGTTTCTTCATCACAAAGAAATAATAATATTTCATTGTCAGAAAGATCTTTTAGGCTCACAAACCCTGTGTGTTCATATCTTTTACCTCATTGGCCTTGTAAAGGCAGATTAAAAACAAAAACTAAAAAAAACTGAGTACCTATTTTATGGTGAGTATTCTAAACTAATTGATAATACAGATCAACCAGAATGCAGGTCCACTGATTCTCAGTATCCATTAAACTTCCATGCTCTTTTTTGAGCTTTACCAGACATAGGATGGCCTTTGTTGAACTAATGCAGTCTTATCTTAACTATCCAGCCATCCCCTTTGTGACCAATAGCGTGAATTTTTTTAATGACTGAGCTTTAAAGAGCTCAGTTCATGAAATACAGCTTGGCATTTGTATAAAATTCAAACAGATATAGATGATTTAACCATGTTAGTATTCTACTTTAATCAAGTTTGTCTCAAGTGGGGCAGCCTAATCTATAATTTTTTTAAAAAGGTTTGAGTATGTGTATGTTTTTCCAGTTTAATAAATTAACATTTGGAAGTAGACCATAGCATAGATACTTCATGTCACTATCAAAAAATAGTGAATATAGGTGATTTCTTACCTGAGTAATTCTGTGCACACATCTCATTCCTCAATACTAAGCTACCAAAGAACCACAAAAATTGCGTTTTGCAAAGCAAATGTGTGCTAACAGTTCTGAGTATTTAAACATAAAACTTGCATTAATGATCCACACAGATTAAATGTCCTATCACAGGCTGATCACCCAAGGATGTTGGGCAAAATGGAGCAAAATGATTGAAAGTAAAATATTATAGGGCTTTCCTGGTGGTCTAGTGGTTAAGAATCCACCTGCTAAAGCAACGGACACAGTTTTGATCCCTGGTCTAGGGAGACCCCACATGCTGTAAGCCCGTGTGTCACAACTGCAGAGCCTGGGCTCCATAACAAGAGAAACCACATGTTGAGAAGCCTGTGCACCACAATGAAGAGTAGCTCCTGCTCACCATAACTAGAGAAAGCCTGCACCCGGCAACAGAGACCCAGTGCAGTCAAAAATAAACAGATAAATTTTTTTTTTTTTTTTTAAAAAAAAAGGTCTTGCGGTCCCTTCTTTAAAAAAAAAAAAAAAAAAATATATATATATATATATATATATAAAAAAAACATTAAGGGAAACTCTTTTAGTCTTGCGGTCCCTTGTTTAAATATATATATATATATTTATATAGTAAACATTAAGGGAAACTTTTTAAAATAATTTCAGTTCTTTTTAAAAATAGATTGATTAACCTCTTATCTATATAAAAATTCAAAATCCTACATTAGTTTTGGAAAGCATCACCAACTCGATGGACATGAGTTTGAGCAAGCTCCAGGAGTTGGTAATGGACAGGGAGGCCTGGCGTGCTGCTGTCCACGGGGTCACAAAGAGTCGGACACGACTAACTGAACTGAGCCGATATACTGAAATCAATGGTAAAGTGTTATTTTATTTAAAAGATTTTGTCTTTGGCTCTGCTGGCTCTTTGATGTGGCAAGAGGACTTTCTCTAGTTGCAGTACTCACTCGGGCTTCTCTTGATACGGAGCACAGGCTCTAAAGCACACGGGCTTAGTAGTTGTGGTGCACTGACTTCCCTACTTGTGGCAGTCAGGCCTTGTTGCCCCGCAGCATGTGGGGTCTAAGTTCCCTGACCAGGGATCGAACCTTCATCCCCAGCCTGAAAAGGTGGATTCTTAACCACTGGACCACCAAGAAAGTTCCTGGTTCTTTTTATATGAATTCTTCATGTAGTCAGTTACTGGATTTTTCTGATTGCTAAATTCTATTTGCTAAATGTAAAATTAGCCCACATGCTTCTGTTTCAATGAGCAATTTTAGACTGTCCATAATTTGTGTAGTTAAATTATGATTATATTTGTATGTCTAGCAGGTTACCTTTAATGGACAGAATAATTTGTAATTTGCTTCCAAGTAAAAAAAATTGTTAGTCGATGACGTATATATAGCATATATTTTTCTTATAATTTTAATATTTAAAAAGTTTTGTATAATCGCATTTATAATTTACATATTTACTAAATATGTAAATCATATTTAGTAATATCCATATGATTAGAAAATATAATCAAGTTATTAGGAATCCTGTGTATCCAACTTTTCAACTTAAAATATAAATGATTAATAGGAATACAAATACTAGATTGTTCAGCTAAAGTGAACTATAATAGTTCTAATTTACCTTAAGTTTTTAGTTTCCTAAATGTGGCAAATTAAGCTAAAACAACAAGCTGTGGTGCAACTTAGTTGCTGCGATTCATGGGGTCCCAAAGAGTTGGACAGGGCTGAGCAGAACTGAACTGAGACAGATTAAGTAAACATTCAACTTTTCTAACTTTAGATTTCTAATATAATTCAGTTTGTTACTGAAGCTTTGGTTAAGAACAATACTATGTATTTAATTGAATGGTCTTCATTATTTTCTATAAATAATTTATTTTCAAATGCAGTTATGAAATAGTAAAGATTTTTGATCAGCTGTTTTATCTTTTTCTTTTTAAAGCTATTTTAAGACACTGCATTCTCCCCAGTACATAAATTAGTCTTTTTTTTTTTCTTGTGTTTTTTTTCTTTTTATTTTTTCTGTTCTAAACTTGTATCCTTTCTTTTTGTATCCCTTTTTAATAATATTGCTGCTTTTCTGAAGTTGAAGAGTAAATGTTTAACAAAATTTTCATGATAATATTTTCCAACCTAAATAATATGTTTTTATATAAATTATGTTGGGAAAATTTTTAGCAAAAAAACCTAAATGTGTTTGCGGTCTTTTGAAATTGGTGCATTTGTGTGTTACTAAAGGCACAAATCAGTATAACCCTTTAGAAAGTAGTTTTGGCCTTAACGAATTAAGGATCATAAATATGTTCGTACCTTTTAACTTAGAAATGCTATTTATCCTTAGACATGTTCCCCAAAAGGAAAACACAGCACTTTTTATCATTCATAATATAGTGATACTCAATTACTATTCATAATAGCCAAATGAAAGGAACCAAAGTGTCTAGCAGTGAGGTAATGGTGGTGAAGCAAATTATGATGTAGAGAATCAGGTGAATATTAATGTAAGTCATTAATAGCATTATCATAAAGACTGTAAAATATGATGGAAGGGCAGAATTTAAATTATGTATATTTTAAGTACATTTTCTCAAGATTCATGTGCATGTGGACAAAGTGTGAAGAACATGTAAACATAAAAGTAGTTACACGTTAAAGTCTAGTTTTTTCCCTCAACTCCCTCCATTATTTTAATAATGAAAAAAATTTTAATGCGTTGGGCTTATCAGTAGCCAATACCATGCTGAAGACTGAACAAAAATTTTCACATAAATTTGTACACACTTAGCAATAGTATATCTTTGCCCTTTCCTTCAGAACATTATCAAGATCACTGAGTTAACCAAGGTGTGTGGGTGCTTTGGGGTTTTGTTTTAACAGGAACCAGTCAGTGGCCCAGACCTGGAGGTCAAGCTCCTTCATCCCCAAGCTATGAAAACTCACTCCACTCCCTGGTAAGAGCCTCTGAGAAACATACAAGATCTATTTCATCTAATAGTATGGAGTTGTTTTTTGTTTTTTTTTTTCCCCAGAAAATCTTGAGTAACAATGAAAAAACAGTAGGATAGCATTACACACGAATTCTTTGCTAACAAATGGCCTGATTTAGCTGAACAATATGAGACACATCGGGTGTGCCTTTTGCCATCTGTTCTTTGGGACATTGGTTTTAGGACAGCTGGTTTTAAAATAGTGTTATAGGATTCTTATTTCTTTGACAGATCTAGGGTTTAATTTTACTGTAATTTTATGTTTATATGTAAAGGAAATTTAAAGGGAAAAAAACCCAGAGACCAAGTAAGAGAAAATTAGTTGAGCAATGCAAAATGATTGTATTTTACTTTCTCATATGATACTGCGTATAGTTGATTACATTTCTATTAAAAGTTTTAAATGCAACATCAGTTATTTTTGTCATGAAGAGTATTATTTTCCACATTCTCTTTTTATTAAAAAATGTGTAAATTGTATTGATAGAACCATAGATAAACAAGGCAGTAGAATAAAGGAGCCTGTCTAGGTATTGAGCATGAAGAATTTGTGGTAGGATGTTAACTACTGTTGCCTTTCTATGCTTACCACAGAATTACGAAGCATTATAAAAACAAACTAAGGATGACTTGATGGAATGCTAAGTCATGCTATTCAGTAATTCCAGGTTGCAAATAGAAAAGTTCTTTTTCTGTGACTAACAGAACATTTTAAATTAAAGGAAAGTTTTCTTCTCACATTTAAGCAAATATAAGCAATGTGTGCTATTTAGATGCTAACCTTATAACTTTGCTGTTAAATCCCAGCCTTCTCATACCTTAATACAAAGTAGATCTTGCAGGTCTCCGCGTTAACTTTACTAACATGTTATGCTGACATGCACATCAGCTATTTCCTCATCTCTTTTGGAGTTAATCTTAACCTGTGCTTTGCCTCCTGTTCTGTCTTGACTTTGCCAGAAAAATCGAGTTGAGCAGCAACTTCACGAGCATTTGCAAGATGCAATGTCCTTCTTAAAGGATGTCTGTGAGGTACTATTTCTTTTAGATGGTGCCTTTTTTGTGTTTCAATTAATTATACTTCCTATTATCCATTTAAAATCTTCAAGCCTGTGCAGACTCCAGAGTCTTTTAAAATCAAACAATGACTATTTTCGTTTTTGTAACAATATGTAAGAATAGGCCTTTGTTCTCATATATTGTTGACTATGATTCTTTTTAAAAGAGCTCTACTGGCATGTGCTTTTGGTTTTTTTAATTCTAATATGTTTGTGTATGGGGCATGTATATATCCACAGACAGATACCATTTCATCAGTTTTGTGAAAAGAACACATTTGGATATGGTCACCATTTCAGATAGGTATTAAATATTCACTTAAAACAGAATTACAACTTAAATCTGATGGATTTGAAGACCCTTCCCCAAGTTGCCCTTGTTTTGATGTTAAAATACAGGTTATCTTTTTTATCAATGATAATTGAGTGCCAGATACTGTAGAGTAGCCTTCAGCTTTTGTAGATGCTAAAAGAAATAACCTCATGCTAGATTGATAAATAGATTTTTATGAAGCAGTGATTTGCTTCTGAAGCTTTGGTAATTTAGCATAGTTTAAAAATATCCTTTCTTTGATTGTTTATTTATAATACAGGTAGTTTCTTTTGAAGCTACTTGATGTTGCATATTCACTTGCTGTCTTCTATATATCCCAAAGTAGAAATCATAGCAATTTAATGCATGCAACAGATAAAAGCAGTAACCTCCATGTCTTCTTTCAATCCCTACAGCAATCTCGGATGGAGGATCGTTTGGACAGACTGGATGATGCTATCCATGTGCTGAGGAACCATGCCGTGGGACCTTCTACCAGTTTGCCTGCTGGTCACAGTGATATACACAGTTTATTGGGACCATCGCATAATGCACCAATCGGAAGCCTCAATTCAAACTACGGTGGATCAAGCCTTGTTACAAGCAGTCGATCTGCTTCAATGGTAAAATAGTGCTCATGCTTTTTGAAATAACCCCTGAAGCCTGTTTTCCTAAATGTTTCTCGTGAAATCTTTAAGGGAGAGGGTCCTTCTTTTTATAAACAAGGTAGAGTGGTTTTTAAGAATTTCTTTACTGTTTTGGACAGGGTCATTGGCTGAGCATTTGACCTTAAAATCCTGCTATGATTATGTGCAAAAAACAGAAACTTTATACAGAGATCATATTAGCTTAAACTTGAATTTTTTTTTTCAGATGTATAATAATTGATGGAACATTGAAACAATGTGTAGAAAGTCTTAATAGCAAAAGCAAGAAAGCAAGACTGATTTTCACGGGTTCTGGTCTAGAAAAACTGTTTAATAAATTTGGAACCAGCCTTCAGTAGAACGGAACACAATAGTATTTGTACAGGTCCAAATTTAAGTTTTTTTTCCCAAAGAAAAAAATGTGAGGTAATTTTGAGAATGGCTGTAATTTAAGTGACAATGAAAGGAAACAATTTTAGATTAACGCCTGAAGAGAATAAAATCATTCATTCCATCTTTTTAAAAGCATGGTAATTCTTTAAAGTAGGGAAAAGTAGCATTCTGCAGCCATGCAAATCGAAAATTCTGTGTTGAATGTCTTACATTATTTTTTATATAAGTTATGTTTTAAAGTAATGAAGCTTTTTTTGAACCTGCTATTTAATTGAAACCATGTGTTTGCATGTTTATGTCATGGTTCTTAAGATTCATTGCATGCTGTGAAATATTCTCCTATGAAACAGATTTCTGACTGTAAGCCATGTGATCAAGGCTAACACTCAGCTATCATCGAAATAATTAGGCGCCCCAAATGCTGAAGTCTTGTTTTCTGTAAAATAGGATTGGTTCCAGATTTTTGCATTCACATGTCAGGGAGCCATTTATATTCATTCTGGAGCTGCTGAAGTAAACATCAAACAAGGCCGCCTGGTTTCCTAAGAACAATGTTTTCAGCGACATGGGTGACATTAGATGCCTGCATATCTTAACAACTGTGTTTTTGTTTTTTAATGTCAAAAGATCTTAAAATTTCAGTTCAGTTCAGTCGCTCAGTCGTGTCCGACTCTTTGCGACCCCATGAATTGCAGCATGCCAGGCCTCCCTGTCCATCACCAACTCCTGGAGTTCACTCAGACTCACATCCATCGAGTCAGTGATGCCATCCAGTCATCTCATGCTCTGTCATCCCCTTCTCCTCCTGCCCCCAATCCCTCCCAGCATCAGAGTCTTTTCCATTGAGTCAACTCTTCGCATGAGGTGGCCAAAGTACTGGAGTTTCAGCTTTAGCATCAGTCCTTCCAAAGAAATCCCAGGGCTGATCTCCTTCAGAATGGACTGGTTGGATCTCCTTGCAGTCCAAGGGACTCTCAGGCTTTTTTAAAATTAACTTTTGTTGCTGTTGATAAACTAATAAATGCAAAAACATTTATAAATTACTGAATTCATAGAAATTTAAGGCAGTATTTTTATCACTACTAGTGATAGTAGCAAAAAATTTTTAATATTATAATAAGGTAGCATTTGTTGCAAATATAAATTATTACTTTGCTGAAATACCATCTATCCTTATTCAGAAGAAGGACTTGCAAATCCTCACCTCTTAATCATTTTTAATTCTTCATTGTTAATAGCTCATTGCTCCTACTTCAATTTATCTGCTACAACATTTGATATATCTCTGCTGCTGCTAAGTCGCTTCAGTCGTGTCCGACTCTGTGTGACCCCATAGACGGCAGCCCACCAGGCTCCCCCGTTCCTGGGATTCTCCAGGCAAGAACACTGGAATGGGTTGCCATTTCCTTCTCCAATGCATGAAAGTGAAAAGTGAAAGTGAAGTCGCTCAGTCGTCTCCCTCTCTTAGCGACACCATGGACTGCAGCCTACCAGCTATATCTCTGGATCCTCTTAAATAAATGTAGAGTTTGTATGAAATGGAACTTCTGTCTTTGGGAGGTTGTTTTTATCAACTTTGGATACAAGTTGGAAAAGAAATTTTTCAAAATCCATTCTTCCAAAGCCATATAAAAACCTAGTATTTAAAAGGACTTGTAGAGGGGAAATTTGTTTCATTAGATATTGCCCTGAAACTTGTAATTAAGAAAGTAGCTTCCATTATATCCACTAGGAATATGCTGCCTGTTTCAGAGTTGCCAGAGATATTCTTTAAAAAGGAAAAAAACTGAAGGTAATATAGAAAAAATAGAGTTCTGAAACATGAGGTGAGTCTGACATAGTCTGAGAAGCAGCACCAGTGCTGCAGCAACTTAGTTGCTTAGTTTATCTATCAAGGTCTTCTTTCAGTTTTTACAACCTTCTTAGAGAACACAGAGCTGGGGAAAATCGACCAGGATCTGCTATATCCACCCCATCCAGATGTAATCACTAATGAGATGGAGATGCAGATGTTTCTGCCAGGCTTACCCTCAAATATTATTAACTGGCAAGATCTGACAGTGTCAAGTGAGTCAGTATTAAATTCCCATCCGTCTGAAATGAACTTTTTAGCTGTGAATACTCATTTCTCAGTTTCAGCAAAAGACCAAAGGATGGAATGAAATTAAAATCACAGTCAGCCATCTACTGTCCCAGCTAAGTGTTAGGCACATTGTTGAGGAAAATTTATCCTGGTGGCTGTTATTCGTGTCTGAGGGCTTCCATCAGTACTACCAGGAGCCTTGCTTACATGCCTGACAGCTTTTTTCATGTTCTGAGAGAGTGTGTGATTTGGAGAACATATTGTTGTAACTATTGCCAGCGATCTCCAAGAATTAATCTCCTGCCTGTATGTATCTCACCTTCATGTATTCTAACTGTTCATGACTAAGAAATGACAAAATTTTACATTCTGGAAGCACTTTTTTTTTTGTCTTGCTTAACTTTCTGGTAGTTTATGTATTTTTCCTCTGTATTAACATAAATTATTATTTGAGAGGCTTCCCTGGTGACTCAGACAGTTAAGAATCTGCCTGTAGTGCAAGAGACCTGGATTCAGTCCCTGGGTTGGGAAGATCCCCTGGAGAAGGGAATGGCTACCCACTGCAGTGTCTTGCCTGGAGAGTTCCATGGACAGAGGAGCCTGGTGGGCTACAGTCCATGGGGTCGCAAAGATACTTTTCCTCTCTATTAACCTAAGTTAATATTTCTTAGACCCCTAAAAATGGAGGTTTACATGGCCCCAATTACAAAGTAACCACAGAAATAGCAGTTTATCAGCAATTCTGTATCACCATTTAGAATCTGTAAAGTCAGCTTCCCTCAATATTTAATTTTCATCATTCCATTTATTTTTCTGTAGAGAGTAGAACTAGTCTGCTAAACCTTTCTAGGAACTCCATAGAAAATGCAAATAAAATTTTTGATGTAATGGATTCTTGTTCTCCTGGGCATTTATTAGAGGTCACCATTTTAATTCCAGGTTTTGAATATGATGTTACTTTCTCTCCTATCGTTATAGATGAGAAGAGCCAGAAACTTTTTCTGTAAAAGGTCAGATAGTAAAGATTTTCAGCTTTGCAGGATATATGCTCTGTATCACAATTACTTAACTCTGATTCAGTAACATGAAAGCACCCATAGGTGTTACAAAAACAAATGGGTGTGTCTGTGCTTTGATAAAGCTTTATTTATAGAAAGGGCCTCCTTTATTAGTTTAAAAAAAAAAAAACAAAAAAACACAGGACCAGCTTTGGACCACAGACATACTTTGCCAGTCCCTAGTTTAGAACATAAATTAGCTTCCCAATGTAGGAAGTAAGAATTAGCAGGTTTTTTGTTTATTTTTCTTTTTCTTGGCACCTATCGCTTTTTTCATCTTTCATTTCAATCAGTAGTTTGGGAGTTTTGTGAAGTAGTTGAAATATTTGAGGTGAGCCAGAATTAACTGAGAGTAGAAGAAGAAGACTTGATGGCAGGATAAAAGTAATACAGAAAGTTCTGCTCTCAACCTTCCAAGTGCTTCCAAGATTACTAGTGGTATGAATTCTACATGGGCAGGTTAACCAAATAGTCTCCTTGATCAAAGAAGTAGCTTTGTTCCTGGGAACCTATCCTGACATTATTATCAGTTATAACAAAAGCAGTAAGATCATCTGCAGCTTGTAGTAATGATTTGTAGATACATTTGTCTTTCATAGATGAAATAATTACTATTTTTATTACTATTTTTTTTATTTCACACAAAGATAATAAGACGACTACCTGCCAAAAATATTAATAGGGCTCAATATCAGAAGACCTAACTTTGTTGTTTATTTATTTGTTCATTTATTTATGGCTGTGCTGGGTCTTCGTTGCTGTGCGGGCTTTTTCTTTAGTTGCAGCAAGTCTATGCGGGCTTTTTTCATTAGTTGCGGAAAGTGGGGGCTACTCTGAGTGCGGGGGCTTCCCACTGTGTGGCTTCTCTTGTGGAGTACAGGCTCTAGGGTGTGTGGGCTTTAGTAGTTGCAGCTCTCAGGCTCCAAAGCACAGTACTTGTGGCGCACAGCCTTAGTTGCTCCACAGCATTGTGGGACCTTCCTGGATCAGGAATCGAACCTGTGTCCTGCATTGGCAGGCGGATTCTTTACCACTGAGCCACCAGAGAAGCCCCCTGATTGTTGTTTCTTTTAACTGAACAAACTTCACTAGCACAAAAGGTTAGGATTAAAAGAGATTCCAACCACAGAAATAACATATTTTAGGTATCAATATACACAATAATTAAATTTCCTGACGATTATTATATCAGGAAAAAAAAGCTAGTAAGTGGATAATTCCTACTTCTTCTCATATAATTAGTGTAGCCTGTCTGCCCTAGTTTCAACATTTCCTCTTACTTTTGAATACGGTTAACATTTTCATTTACTTAATTTCTTATTCCCTTTTAGTATTTTTGACAGATTCTCCATATCCTCTTAATCAATGTGATGTATCATTTAAAACACAAAATCAGGATTTTTAGAACTACTGAAATGTGAGCACTGTACAGACTATAGTTTTGCTCTCATTTACTTAGTCTAAGAATGAGCTCTTGGAATAAACTGCTGACTGGAAAAAATAATGTTAATAAGTGGAAAACTAAAAAGGAATAAGACTCATTGATTTCATTTAGGCATTGCAAAGAGGTTTCAGCAATATAAAGTTATCGTACATCACATCTGTTTATGGCTGTAATATCTAAAATACCAAGGCCCAATGAGATAGCTCTGTAGCTCTTTTATCTTTAACACAAAGTACCCAGTTATTGTTCAGACCATGATTTCAACTTCAAACTAAGTTGGATTAAAAGCTTTATATTAATGGAAGGTTGATGCAAATCTTTAAAAGTTCCTTATTTATGATACCAGATGAAATTACATCCATGAGATCTTTTGATTTTGTTATAAGGAAATTTAACTCTGGCATGTCTTTTTTTTTTTTGTATTGCTTGAGTTTTTGTTGCTTAAGCTATAGTTAGAAATGTGTGTCTTGTATGAAAGCAAACAATGTTCAATTGTAGAACTTACAGCTACCTTACATAATGATTTTAAAATATAAATCATATCTGATTTCTAAATCCTAAAGCAATTAAACTATATTTTTCCTAGTTTTAAAAGATTTAAGATTGTTATTAAAGACTAACAAAGAGTAATATTTTATTCAAGATTTTAAGCACTTTTTGTCACATATCAGAGTAAATTTGGAATCATTTTAGCCATATGTTTGAACAGTATTTAATTTTATTAGTAAGGATTTATATACAGTAGAAATTGTGTGTGTAGGTTTCAGCTAAACTAAAGGAGTTTGGTTTTTAACTGTACTTTACTTTTTCTAACCAATTTTTTCCTAAATGGGCATCTTAATTTTTTTTATTTTCATTAAGAACACATTATAGTGCTTTTAAAGCATTTTGATGCCATTTTTTTTAACTCAGAATTGTTTAAATGTCAACTTTTAAGCTTGAAAATCAGACAGCTTATATATTTATGGAAATATTATGCAAAAGGAACCATAACAAATAGAATTCTTCCAAGTTTT
Source organism: Bubalus bubalis (assembly GCF_019923935.1). Lineage (NCBI taxonomy): Eukaryota > Metazoa > Chordata > Mammalia > Artiodactyla > Bovidae > Bubalus > Bubalus bubalis. The sequence continues at coordinate 50,263,932 of NC_059167.1, forward strand.
AGCATAAAACCCTCTTCAGGTAAAACAAAATACATACAGTACATAAAGATCCTTTAACCATTCTGTAGATTAATAGTGATTTAAGTCAAATCACTAGTATTCAGTGAATGGTACAAAGTGAGAAAATTATTAGAATAGAATTCAGAATCAGAGAGGAGTTCATGCTGAGTATTTTTCAGTCTGTCCCTTAATTCACAAGACCTCTTATTCATCAACTAATTAGATTTAACATCTTTCCATTGTGGGTGTTGAAGCCATTGGCCAAATTAAATGAAAACAAGTCCCTGTCGGATGCTCCCACAAAAATAAGGCCATACATAGATTGTAAAGGTTCAGAATGCAAGATGACGTCATTTAATGGAATGGGCCTTTTATTCTGAAATGGAGCTCTTCATAATAATCGAGATTTAGAGCATAGCAGGCCTAGAAGTTTTCCTTCCCCTGCTAGTCCCCCAAGAGAAGCAGCCTGTCAGCTGTATGCTAACGAGATGAACAATTAAACAAGGTCCTATCTGGCTGGCCCCACAGACTCTGAGCTCAGACAAAGAACTGTTTATACACCTGTTGCATGTGTGGACAGAGCCATTTGAATGTGTAGCTGCAGATTAAAGGGAGGACATGGGAGCCAGGGTGAGCATTGGTTAAAGAAAACTGTAAGAACTGTGAAAGTCAAATTCTCCAGAAAATATATGAGGCCCATTTGCAAGGGGAATCAAGTTACAAACAAAAAGTTCCTGCTAACTTCATTAATATGAAAAACTCCAGACTTAAAAGTTTTTGCTAGTCTGAGACCATTTTTTAAAGGTTCAATTTTTTCAAGGTTGGTGTGAGAGAATATTGAGTTTATAGTATTCCATAGAGACAAAGATATTTACCGGCATTTTATATCACAAAACAAATTGAGTAACCTTTCTGATTTTCCTTCAGGGAAAAGCAAAATCCCCAAGGTTTATTGTTTAGGTAATGATCCTTTGTCTGCCAATCCTTTCATCAGAAAGGAGGTGATAGAACATTTTTATTAGTTGAGATTTAGAAAATCAAAGAATTATTTATACTAATGAAGTAAAAAAAATAAGAATTTCACAAATGTATCATCACTTACCAACTGAGTGAAATTCAGTTTGTTCAATGGTATTGTCTTCTGAAGCTCTAAAATAGGTTTCACAGATAAAATACATAGTAAATATACTTATGTTTAAATTTTAAAAGCCTATTTTTAAAAATACCTCTGGCGGATTCATTTTGATATTTGGCAAAACTAATACAGTTATGTAAAGTTAAAAAATAAATAAATAAATAAATAAATAAAATAAAATAAAATTAAATTAAATAATAAAAATACTTGGTATGATAACTCAAAATACTATAGAAGAGCAAAATTAACACATATTACCAAAGAACATAGGAAGTTTTAAGTCCACGTTATAAATACAAACATAGAATCTTTTAGCTTTTGCTTTATCCTGCAATGACTTCCTCAGCCAGTCAAAAATTATTCTATCGTTAGAATACATTATTCTACATTATCTTTAAATACATTATCTTTAAAATAGGCTGAGGCTCCTAAGTTCCCAAAGAATTTTTAGCTACGTGTTATATCTATATTGTCTATTCTTATAAAAAGGAATTTTGAACCAACTTTCCCCTCAAATCACAAGTAGTTATAGCTAGCTTGAAAGCAACCTATGTGTTAAGAATAAACATGACTAGGATTCCCTAGAGATAGGATATCATAAACTTTTTAAAAAATGATTTCCTCTCTTGAAAGTAATTTTCACTGTCTACTTCACTTGTTATTAGGTTTAGTTCTTCAGGTTTTTCTCAAGATGTTTTTATTGGGGGTGTGTTGAAGTTCAGTGTAGAAGTAAAGGTTAAGGGATAAAGAAAGATTTCCTAAGTAGTAAGGGTGTAGAAGGCTACTTTGATTTCTGTGGTCCCTTCCCAGCTTTAAGATTTTATGATTCTAATGAGTGATGAATTTGTGTGGGTTAGAAAAAGGATGTAGTCAATGCTTGATCATCCAGGGGAGCAGTGACACACCTAATCTTCAAATAATTTTAAAAGTAGCTGTGGAATACATTAAATGGTTTTTGTTGTTGTTTTGTTGTTTAACTACATTAAAGGTAAGAATAAAGGCCGAGGACAGACATTTCTTCAAAAGTAAGGTGGAAGACCTGGTATGTTCTGATCAGATCCAGTACCAATAGCCTGCATTGCCTGAAATTTTTGTGTCTTTTGTTTGGCTCACAGGAAACCAAAGGAAAAACCTGCATAGGGGTATTTATATTAGGGTAAAATCCATACAAAGTCATAAAAGATAAAAGCTATATTAATTACTCAAGAGGGATTCAAAGCATGGTGTTTTACTGGGATTGAAGGATTTGTTGAAAAACAGTGGTTCTCATGTATAACTCCAGGCAATAAATCTATTTAATCAAAAGCTTAATCTTCTAGTTGACTCGTCTGCTATTGTTCTAATAAAAAGCTTCATTTGTAACAGTTTTTCTAAAAATACTGCATTAGCTAAAATTACATGCCATAGCTTCTCAGTTTAAGTCAACTGTGACTTGTCTAAATCTGATTAAAACTGAGAATAAAAATATATGGCAATTTTGGTTCCTGGAAATGTAGAACTTCTAAGCTACTTTAATTTTGTATTGCTTTTGTTGCTCTTTTAATTTTTTTTGAGAAGAAATACAAATTCATGGATACTTTAACATATTTAAGTAGTATGTAGAATAGGTTTTCAGATTGATACAGAATAGAGCTTATAATATGCTGTGCTCGCACAAAGAGCTGGGCATGACTGAGTGACTAAGCACAGCACCGCACATAGCATATAGAGTGCTTTATCTCTGTTAGCTCATTTGCTTCTCACAGCAACCCTCTGTGGAATATAAACTTTGAAAGTTAAAATTTTTTTTTAATATTTTTGCTCAGAAACAGTACTACTACTATCAAGTCTTTTACAGTTCAAAACCCAGAAAAGTGACATCCAAAAACAGTTGCTAAATTTAGATAAGTGATACTGTTTTCTCTATTAAACTCAGTGAAAGAATTTGAACAGTTACTGCCCCATGAACTTTTTTGTTTGTTTGTTTACTTTAGGTTGGAACTCATCGAGAAGACTCTGTCAGTCTCAATGGCAATCATTCAGTCCTGTCTAGTACAGTCACTGCTTCAAGCACAGACTTGAACCATAAAACACAGGAGAATTATAGAGGTAACTGTATTGTTGGTTTTCAGCAGTAGTGCAGACAGAGGTATCATTTGGAGCTCTGTCACCTTTTTCACAGTCAAATTGACATCTGTTCATCAAAAGTCATCTTAGAATTCCAAACAATGGTACTACTGCATGAATGTGCAGGGTAGACATTTAGGGTTCAGTACTTTGATCGGTTTAGCTGATCCAATTATAGATGTTTATTGATGGATGGAACCCTGTACAAACTGTTGTTCAGTGTTTACTGGCCATCTTCTTAGCTTCTGTTCTTTTTTTTTCCCCCCTTTTTTGGTCGCACTGCAAGGCGTGCAGAATCTTAGTTCCCTAACCAGGGATTGAACCCATACCCCCTGCAGTGGAGGCACGGAGTCTTAACCTCTGCATCGCCAGGAAAGACCCTGTCCTGTCTCTTTTTAAATCACTTCCCCTCATGGATGAGTCTTCATGGTCCCTAGAGGCAGTGAGAAAGATATTTCTGGGTATGTTTAGAGTTCTGAATGATAATAGCTGTTGTTTAGAAGATTATAATTTAATTGGAGAGACAGATAATTCTTGTAAAAAGCAAACTGTGGCCAATGTTATAGTAGACCTTATAAATAAGTACAAATATATAGGTAATAAAAGACCATCAAAGTAAAGTTTTCCCAATTATATTTAACCATGATACCTGTTTTATTGTGTTTGTCCAGGAAAATGTTAAAGCTTATTTCCTTTACCTTGGCAGCATCTTAAAAGTTGGTTTCTAAAATGCATCATGTTTCTCATACCTTGTTTAATTTTTAAATGGTACCTGAAAGTGAACATTGCACTCACCATCGGGGTCAACCTTGTTTGTTTGTTTTTTTTAATACAGATGCTTTAGAAAGCATTTTTTTTCTAAAGTTTGTGGACATGCTCTGTGCAACTCTGAATAGCTTACCCTTTTAAATCTTCAGATTTCCATTATAGCTCTAAAACAACTAAGGATATTTGCCATCAAGAAAGTTTTTTACTGTCTTAATTCTAATTCACAAATGAGTCTGGATGTTTATTTTGTTCTTTGCCTCTTTGTTAGGTGGCTTGCAAAGTCAGTCTGGAACTGTTGTTCCAACAGAAATCAAGACTGAAAATAAAGAGAAAGATGAAAACCTTCATGAACCTCCTTCATCAGATGACATGAAATCAGATGATGAATCCTCCCAAAAAGATATCAAAGTTTCATCTAGAGGCAGAACAAGGTATTTGTTACCATCCAGGTCATATTTCACTCACTTGCCATGGGTGAAAAGTGTCAGCTGTGTTGTAGATACTGTGTTGGGACTTTTATGTCTGTCATCTCATTTAATCCTCACAGCATCCCTAAACAGGAGACATATGAGGCTGATTCTAAGTTTGTTTTCCATGTTTCCAACAATATTTTAGGGTCTGCATATAAAAAATAATTACTTTTCTCCCCTCAGTGCTTATAGTCTGTACAACAGCTAGAGAACAAAATAGCTAAAGCAAGTTAAATTGTACAAGTACAGGTAGATGCAATCTGTCAATAATTATTTGAATATATTATTTTAAGTATATTATTATATATTAATATATAATACATTATATATTATTAAGCATATTATTTTAAATTAAGACCTCTTCTATGATTTAAACCTGGGACTGGCAAACTATAGCTCAGGGGCCAAATCTAGTTTATTGCCTTTTTTATAAATAAAGTTTTATTGGAACACCGCCATGCACCATTCATTTACATATTGTCTGTGGCTGTTCTCATAGTGCAGTGGCAGATTTGAGTAGATCTGAGAGATGGCCCACAAAGTTGAAAATATTTACTGCCTGGCTCTTTATAAAAGAAATTTGTGAATTCATGTTTTAAACAATAATTTGAAAAGAGTATGGAAAAGGAAGTACTCCACATGCACTGTTGTTGGGCAATGAGTTCTAGAAACTGGACTTGACTGCTTTGAAATATGGATATTGAACACATAATGAGATTAGTTTCAAATGATTTCTAAATTCTTCCATCAGATTTTTCTTTTAGTTCTACATGAAAAGAGAGAATTTATTTGTGATACATCCTCCTCCTAGTCTTTTTTTTTTTTTTTTCTGCTGGTGGCTCAGTGGTAGAGAATCCACCTGCCAATGCAGGAGACACAGGTTCAGTCCCTGGGTCAGAAGATTCCCTGGAGGAGGAAATGGCTACCCACTCCAGTATTCTTGCCTGGGAAATCCCATGGACAGAAGAACCTAATAGGCTACAGTCTATGGGGTCACAAAAGAATCGGACACAGCTGAGCACTCATGCACGTGGTACATTCTGTTTCTTGATATATATCTATTTATCAGTAATAAGTATATATCACATATATTTATATTTAAAACATTGTTCTTTGGGACTTCCCTCTTGGTCAGTGGTTAAGAATCTGCCTTCCAGTATAGGGGATACGGGTTTGATCTCTGGTTGGGAAACTAAGATCCCATATGGTGCAACTAAGGCCTACCACAGCCAAATAAATAAAAAAAAATTTTAATTGTTCTTTGTGTGGAAGTATGGTACAAAGGAAAGTTCAATAAGTATGCTAGGTTAACTAAAAGAACCAGCGTAGGGCTTCTCTATTGGCTCAGCCATAAAGAATCCACCTGTCAATGCCGGAAACATGGGTTCGATGCCTGATCCGGGAAGATCCCACATGCTGTGGAACAACTAAGCCCATGTGCCAAGAAAAGCCACTACAATGAGAAGCCCGTGTACTGCAACTAGAGTAGCCTTTGCTTCCCACAGCTGTAGAAAAGCCTGCCCAGCAACAAAAACCCAGCACAGCCAAAAAAAATTTTTTTAATTAATTAAAAAATAAAAACAAAAAACCAGCATGGTCCTTTCTGTCATTCATATATTTAAAAGTTGTCTTTTTATATTTGATAGTTTCACTATTTTCAATACTTTAACGTTTCTCTTGGGAAAATTAAATCTTACAACCTAATACTACCTATTTTTTAAAATAATTCTATCATTTTAATATGCATTGTATTCAGTTGTGCAAGGGTATGAAGAAGACAAAACTGGCTCAGGGAATCCCAAGGCCACTCCTTTGAGGCATCTTAATTCTTTCAGTTTCATGATTCAAATAGAACTTTAGGGGAATAATTTACACCTCTCCTCATCATTCATCCTTTCATCATACAGGTCAGTCAGCAAACTTCCTGTGTGAAGGGCCAGATAGTACATATTTTAGTCTTTATGGGTCATGCAGGTCTGTTGCAACTATTGAACATTGCCATTGTTGCATGAAAGCAGCCAAATACATAACAGATCTTCCAATAAAATTTTATTTACAAAAACAGGTAGCTGGCTCTTGAGCCAGTTTGCTGAGCTCTGTTATAGGTCATCAGAAACTGAGAATGCAGTATAATGGGTTAGCAAGAACTATACTTGATAGTTAATAATAGTAAATTTAAAACATGGCTTTGAACAAAATAAGGCTAACCTGGACTTGAATCATGGCTTCACTACATTTTGTCAAATGACCATGGCAGGTTAGTAAAATTTGCTGAGGTTTGGTTCCATCTTAAAGGAAATTTTCTATTTAGGATTCTTGTGGGAATAAACTGAAAATTATACATATAAAGCTCTTTTCATACTGTCTCCCATGCTGTAAATATCAGTAAAGGTACTATAATAATTTATGGTGATGATAATTTTATATACGTGTTCTTGGTTTTCTTCCACGAAGCACTACCTGGGTTCTTTTCTCCACTCTACAACCAATTAGCAGTGTAACCCTAGGGAGGTCACTGATGTTGTACTGGTTCTCAACCCTGCGCCGCAGACCTGTATAACATTTTAGAAATGCAGGTGCATTTCTCACCCAAGCTCACTGCCCAAGCATCCCCAGCAGTGGGGCCTTTGAAGACTGTAGAAGAACTCCTAAAGATGCTGATGAGTGGCCACATTTGGAAACCTCTCGACTAGATAATCTGGAAAGGTTCCTTTGAAGTCAACGAGCTGGTGATTCTCTATTATCAAAAGAATACTTTTACGTATTTCTTGACAATTAGGAGTAAAAGTCTGTTGTCTACTTGTTCTTTAATTATTAAAGTACTCAAGGTATTAGAGAAGAGGTGGAACATCTATTCTTTGTGCACAGATTTTCCAGATTCTAAGAGACTCTACCCAGTAATTTACTGAAATGTTGAATATAAATAGAATTTTCTATAAGTTATTCCAAAGCATTTTTCTCTATATTTTTCCAATTAATTAGTCCATTTTCATTACAGAAATTTGAAAATTATAGAAAAGCACACCAAGAAAACACAAAAAAACACTTGAATTAACTGTTGTTTACTTTTCAAGGAATATGTTTTTTCCATAAATACAGTTTAAATTGGAAATAAACTGGATATAAGTTTTATAATTTCAGCTTTTTAAATTTAATAATGTATTTTTAACCTTTTCATCTATCCATGAGTATTTTCTGCAACATCTTTTTTTCTTTTTGTTTTTTTTGCTTTTAGGCAGCTTTATTGAGGTTTAATTCAAAATATAGTAAAATATATCAATTTTAAGTGCACAATTTTTGTCCTTTGGCAAATGTATATGGTGATATACATAGATATCATAGATATCAATATATACATAGATATTAATAATGTAGAATATTTCTACCAGCATAGAAAGTTTCCTCATACCCATACTCATACCCATTTATAATCAGTCATCTCTGTCATCCTCTGGCAGACATTGATCTGCTTTCCCTTACTTTAGTTTTGTGTTTTCTAGAAGCTTCTGTAAATGGAATCATACAGCACATATAGTCTTTTGCTGCAAAATCTTCAGCTTTCTTTTTAGAGGCTGTATCAATTCAGTTCAGTTCAGTTGCTCAGACGTGTCTGACTCTTTGCGACCCCATGAACCCTGCATGCCAGGCCTCCCTGTCCATCACCAGCTCCTGGCGTTTACCCAAACTCATGTCCATTGAGTCAGTGATGCCATCCAGCCATCTCATCCTCTGTTGTCGCCTTCTCCTCCTGCCCTCAATCTTTCCCAGCATCAGGGTCTTTTCAAATGAGTCAGCTCTTCACATCAGGTGGCCAAAGTATTGGAGTTTCAGCTTCAACATCAGTCCTTCCAATGAACACCCAGGACTGATCTCCTTTAGGATGGACTGGCTGAATCTCCTTGCAGTCCAACGGACTCTCAAGAGTCTTCTCCAACACCACAGTTAAAAAGCATCAATTCTTTGGCACTCAGCTTTCTTTATAGTCCAATTCTCATATCCATACATGACTACTGGAAAAACCATAGCCTTGACTAGACAGACCTTTGTTGACAAAGTAATGTCTCTGCTTTTTACTCTGCTGTCTAGTTTGGTCATAACTTTCCTTCCAAGGAATAAGCAAACAACCTTCCATGGTTGTTCTAGTTCAACCATGTTTTAAAATCATCACCATTGATGGTAATATTTTTTTCTGGAACAAAATTAGTAATTTTCTGAGATACTTCTTTCATGCCGTATCTTAAGCTTTTCTTCCTCCTCCTCAGTGGACTGGGGAGAAGAACATAAGAACATAAACTATAATACATTACTATAATAGGACAGTGTTTCTCAGACATTAATGTACATATGAATCTTGTTAAAATGAAGCTTCTGATTCAGTAGGTTTTCAGTAGAACCTGAGATGTTATATTTTTAACAGTAATGCAACACTGTTTTTACAGTGAAGTAAAAAGTAAAGTTTTTAAACAATAATGCTGATGCTGCTAATCATATTTGGAAAAGCAGGGTGCTATAATATGTGGTCATTCAAATTATATTTATGAAGTGTTTCACTAGTTTGAAGTCTTTATGCAGTAATGTACAGTGGAAATGCATTTAAATGTGTGTGTGGTATAATTTCAACTATATAGCTATATATTTACATCAAGGAAAGATTGAAAATTAATACACATTCTTTAAGTGTAGCTGTTACCATTTGATAAAATGTAAGGTCATTTTAATTTTTATACTTCATAATTTCGTGCAATTAGCATATCTTACTTTATAGGGAACCTAATGGACATTGTTGTTACTTTCATTTCCAGCAGTACTAATGAAGATGAGGATTTGAACCCAGAACAGAAGATAGAAAGGGAGAAAGAAAGGCGGATGGCCAACAATGCCAGAGAACGCTTGCGTGTACGAGATATTAATGAGGCATTCAAGGAGCTTGGTCGAATGTGTCAGCTTCATTTAAAGAGTGAAAAACCCCAAACAAAACTCCTTATTCTTCATCAGGCCGTGGCAGTTATCCTTAGTCTAGAACAGCAAGTCAGAGGTAAGTAGGTTCAGCAGAGACATGAACTGTTCTGCTTCTGGTGGGCAGACATTTGTGTGTCTGTTCACTCTTCCGCTTGGGCAAGTTGTTTATGTGCTCTCCTAGTACTCCTGCCACCGCATCATCTAGATCAGGTTTTCCCTGGTTCTCTCACCTATATGTCTCACTATGTTGGTCAGTATCTGTAGGTTCAGTGCTTCCCACAAACCAGTAGAGAGCAAAGCTATGAAACAATGCAGTGAACAGCCAGCCTGCTGCTCAGCATTAGTGTTTTGTGCCTCTTAGTTTTTATTGACTCTGGAATCCCATGCTGTTGAATTTACCTGCCTACACTTGTCCTTCTCCCTGCTCCTTCCTGTCTTCCCTACTTTTCTGTAGTCAGTTTCTTGCCTGCTTTCCCCTGGGGCATCTGTGAGGCCCTGCTGGTTAATAGGATGTTTGGTCATGGCCTCTCTTCACTTTGCTTCCTATGAATGTCCTTTGTATGCATGTCAGTAAGGTGTCAAGAGTTGCTTTATTGATCCCTCATCAGGAATGCCATAAGCTTCTTGGATGAATGTGTACTGGCATGCCTTTATGTCCCTAAGGACAAAAGTGTGCTTTACACAGACTTATCCATTGTTGACTCAGACAACTCTCCCAACTGATTGACTCAGACAACTCTCCCAACTATTATTCTGATAGAATCTTTTTGGGAGGAGGGCGGGGGGTGCGGCACACGGCATGCCTTGTAAGTTCTTGGTTCCCTAACCAGAAATTGAGCCCAGGCCATGACAGTGAAAAGTCCAGAACCCTAATCGCTAACCCACCAGGCACTCCCTTAATGGATTCTTAAAGAAGCTTTGAAACTTTTTTTTTAACAAAGTATTTATTGCACATCTCCTCTGTCACAGGCAGCTATGTTCTAGACCATGGGTTATCAATTAGTACAAGCTTCCAGCCTTTGAGCAGTTCTATCATCAAGCTTGCTTTTTTGCATATATGTATATATCTTATTTGAAGCTACAAATGCCTCATCCTAGGCTTCTTTGCAAAAAATTTATGGATTGTGGCATTTGGTTCCAGACCCCATCGCTAACCTCTCTCATTGAGAGCAACTTTTCTTCCTTATTTATTGGCTATTTATGATACTTTATTTAAAGAAAGTTGGAAAAGAAAAAAGAGTAGGAATGGACAGATGCTTGATAACTACAACAGGAACTCTCAACACTGATCATAGAAGGAATACTCTTTCTAAGGAAACCAGAGTTAGAGAATTTGAACACATTTTCAGAAAAACATACAGTAGTAATTCATCTATTTTTTCCTCCAGTGTTTTTAATAAATAAGAAAGATCAATAAGTAACACACCTACCACTAAAACCAGATGCTTGCTCTTGTCTTAAGACTTTTGAAGTATCTGTAGAGTGTAGATGTTAGTGAAACCTGATCTTACGCAATCATTTGTAAGATCTGACCTTGTCTTAATTCCATGCAAGCCCCTACAATAGAAAACCTTAGTCTGAAAGAGTATCTAATATCTCGACTTATCCAGCTGCCTGCTAACTTCCTGGTCATTGTTATGGGTACTGACTTTTTCCACACTATTCTGGAAAACTATATAAGGAGCCATTGACTGATTAGAATGAATAAAACTTAAGTACACTGAACTGTAACTTCATTAGGGACTCCTTTAATATTTATAAAAGCCTATCTTCCTCCTACCCTTAAACTCTGGACTTCAAAACCCAGAGCGCTTATTTTACAGGTTTATGTAAAAACCATGAGATCCATGTAAGACTCCTTGGAAAACACTGCTGGCTGTCTCACAGAGTTTGAACCCTTCATGTAGCCCATAATGCCTGTTCCTTGTCTACAGAAGCACTCTAGAGTTTGGTGTAATTGCTTTCTTTCTCTGCACTTTATCTGCAGCAGTTTTGACTTCTTTTGGTAACATGTTCACTTTTGAAAGTCTCTTCATCGCTGCAGGAGCCCCACCCAGTGGCCCCTGGACCCAGCAATTTCTATAAAGATGTACATGACCTACTTTGGACATCCTCTAGGCTCTCTGAATACCTGCTTTGGTATGGGGTGGTGTTCCAAGACCACATCTAGCTATGCACATCCTGTCATCCTTAGACAAGTAGTTATACCAGGAGGGCAACCAGACCTGGGTCTAAGTGCATCCTTAAAAACAGGAAGTGGCTTCCCGTCCAAGCCTCAGATTTTCCCAGAGCACGTTTTGTGCCTTGGTGCCCCATATATCAGAATCCCATCTGGTCTGTCATTGGCAGTTTAAACCTCTTCATCATCATGACTATAATTTTATCATTACTGTTTTCCTCAGCAGATTTCACAGACTACCTTCAAGTTTGTCCTCTCAGTTTTACTAAAGATTAAATTAGTGGTCAAACACTTCCTCCTCAAACTCTTTCATAGATCAGCTTGATAAACTCATTTCTCTTCTTGTGATAATTTAGGGACAATAGAACCATTAGAATTTTAGTTCCCCGGTCTCTTAGTGAATCTGAAGATGAATAAACTAAGACAGTGATTCTCAAATCTCACTGGTCTCAGAATCACCTGAGGCTTTTCCTTTTCCCAGACAAATTTCCTACCCTCAGTAGATTTAATTCAGTTGCAGTGAGATGGTCAAACATAGTAATAAGTGGTCAAAAATATTCATTGATAATACACCACTGAAATAAATAAAAATGGCATTAACCCACAAGGATAAAGGGGAGATAATAGCCAGTAAGAGAGTAAAAAATATGTGTAAGATTGTAGATAGAGTAGATAACTGACTGACTTAAAAGAAATTAAGTGGAGCAGAGAGGAATACCAACAAGAAGCAGATAGCCCATCCCCTGAAAGCCTCTGGACTTTAGAGGTACTAATTATTGGGAAAAAGCAGAAGTCAGGCATCAGACACCAAAACAAAGATTCATTGGAGCTTGCTGTGTAAGGCTGGATCCCTAAGTCTCCTCTGTACTACATATTACTTCTGCCCTCTCTTCCCTTCTACCATAGAAGTCAGGGGGATTATTTTCTGTAAAAAGTGAAATCTGAAAAGACTGCAGATCTGGAACATGAAGAATAACAGGGAATGGGTGAAGCGTGAAGCTGAACAGTGGGACCCCTAGCCCTGTATTCTGCCTTGCTTCCCTAATGCCAGCAGCAGAGTATATTAATGCTGTCCTCAAGGAAATGGGGTAACTCTTTTCCAGAAAAAATAAAATACTCTAGAGAAAAGACTTCCAGGTTTAGGAGTTCCTGAGTAATAATGACTCACTTTTAGATTACTGTAGAGTAAAGCCCACACGGGTTACTGTCTTACTTTAATGTTAAAGGACAACCAAAGATTTAAGAAAAACCAGCATGAAAAAGAAAAATTTGAGATCAAACCAAAGAGAAACTCAGAAGAAAACAAAAACATACAAAACGCATTAGGAAACTTTTTTGAAAACTAAATATCTTCTAAGAGAAAAGCTATGCATAAAAGAGAAACCGTGAAAAAGGAATATTCAGGTAATATGATAGCAGAAAAAATATAGTAGAGAGGTTAGCTGATAAAGCTGAAAAAATCTCCTAGAAAGAGATGAAAAATAGAAGAGAAGAACTAGTAAAATTAGAGAGGATAAAAGGCAATGGCAACCCACTCCAGTACTCTTGTCTGGAGAATCCCATGGACACAGGAGCCTGGTAGGGTGCAGTCTGTGGGGTCACTAAGAGTTGGACACGACTGAGCGACTTCACTTTCACTTTTCACTTTCATGCATTGGAGAAGGAAATGGCAGCCCACTCCAGTATTCTTGCCTGGAAAATCCCAGGGATGGCGGAGTCAGGTGGGCTGCTGTCTATGGGGTCGCACAGAGTCAGACACGACTGAAGCGACTCAGCAGCAGCAGCAGCAGCAGCAGCAGCATCTAACCAATAGGATTTATAGTGTAAGAGCAGAAAGGAATGAAGGGGATTATCATGGTAATAATACAGAAAATTTATAAGTACTGAAGAATACATGTCTCAAGATTCACTGGGACAACCTAGATGGAATGGGGAGGGAGGAGGGAGGAGGGTTCAGGATGGGGAACACATGTATACCTGTGGCGGATTCATTTTGATATTTGGCAAAACTAATAGAATTATGTAAAGTTTAAAAATAAAATAAAATAAAAAATAAAATAAAAAAAAAATTTTTTTTTAAATAAAAAATCAAAAAAAAAAAAAGAATAATGATTTTAAAAATTACCTCAAGCTAAAGTATATCATTATGAAATTTCAGAGCATCAGAGTTACAAAAGAATATCCTAAAGCTTTTAGAGACAACATTTAAATAGCTCACAGAAAAAGGAACAAGAGTCAAAATGTCATCAGAGTTCTGAAGTAGTGCTGGATTCCAGGAGATAGTGGAGCAATACCTCCAAAATTCTGAGGAAAAATCATATTCAACCTAGTATTCTGTACCTACCCAAACCATTTATTAAAATGTAAAGATAAATATATTTCAGATATACAAAGGCTTTAAAATTTTGCCTCCTGAAAGAGCGTCTGGAACATAGGCTTAAACCAAGTAAGGACATAATCAGCAAAGCCAAGGGCATAGCACCTGGGAAAGAACAGATCTACCACATAGGAGTAGCAGAAGAAAATCCTGTAACAAGAACTGCTAGGCCTAGAAAAGAACCAGTCCATAGTGAAAATAGAATACTGTTAGAAGAAAGGTTTCCCTGGAAATAAGATAGAATTAATAAATAATATAATGATGTGTTTGAGATTTTAGGAAGAAATGTTGAGAGGCATTTGCTAGATCTATTAGATCATTTTAAGGGGGAAAATTAGCATTATTAACAAATGAAAAGCAAAGCAACTATAAGCTACAGGAAAAACAGTCATATGAACAAGGAAACAAATATAAAATCATTAACTTATATGTATGTCCACATAGATGTAATGACACATATTTACCTAACCATGATAAGAAGTAACTATTGAATTAGCCAAAAACTGTGCTAATAGACATGTTAAGAAGAAGATGGTATTATAAAAGAGGCAAATTCTCAGCCATCCACCAGAGGGTAAGAGAGAGACACCTGATAGAAATGTGAGAATGACAATCACTTCTCATGCCCCACAGGGAATGTCTGACTTCTGAAAATTCCATGGACAGAGGAGTCTGGCAGGCTACAGTCCATGGGGTCACAAAGAGTCTTCTTAGCTTTACATCAGGCCTTCTTGACTACATGACATGTTTGCCATGGGCTGTTCACACAGACCAGGAAGTATGAAGCAACAGCACCAGCTTTTGCTTTTTTTTGAATCAAAGTTCACTTTACTTCACATTTAGTAGAGCTTGTGTGTGTAGTCACTCAGTCATGTCTGACCCTTTGGGACCCCATGGACTATAGCCCACCATTCTCCTCTGTCCATGAAATTTTCTAGGCAAGGATACTAGAGTGGGTTGCCATTTCCTTCTCTAGGGGATTTTCCTGACCCAGGGATCGAGCCCAGGTCTCCTGCATTGCAGGTAGATGCTTTACTGTCTGAGCTACTAGTAGAGCTTACTGTAGCATATTCTCTTGGTTCTTCCAGTCCTAAGTGTTGTCTGACTCATTGTAGGAGTCGACAATATCTTGTCTAAGTTGAGTTTTGGGCTCATGTCCTTTCCTTTCCAGCTATCTTAATCATACCTCCTAGATCAAGTGTGACACAGAGTCATAGTTAGCTAAGAGTGATGTTCCATGGTAAGAGAAATGTGAGAATGTTTCGATTAGGAAATGTTCAAATCCTGTTTGGATTTTACATGTTAATTTGTGCCCTCTTTTCAGTCTCTCTGGTCATGGTATGAGACTCTTGCCTACACAATAAAGGGGATGTGACACCTCATAAAAGACAAGCTTCTCGTTAGTCAGAGGTGTACAATCACTTGTTAAGAAAGCAGCTCCTAGTATTTTTACATAATGATGGACATGCCAATTTCTACTATAAGTTATCCTGACAAATTAAGTACCTTCCTTCTTTCATTGCCTCCCCAGAGTTGTATAGGCTTCGTGTCTTTTCCTAAATGCAGGGGCCTAGATGATGAAGTGTTATCATGTATGAGTAATAGTCAATAGAGTCAGTAGGTTTACCATATAGTAAAGTCTTTTATCTACTTTTTTAAACTCAGAAGTGAACTATAAATGCATCTTGATATATGCATATTCAAATATGTTTTCACTTTCCCTGAAAGAGGAGATGCCTTTAAAAAAAAACTCTGCTATGTTGCATTCAGCTGAGCCATCATTTTAAGAAAATCTAATATGTAAAAAAAAAAAACCACAAATTATACAAAGTATTGTTTTCATTACAGACTAAGTGATCTTTTTATATTATATTCATTAAGACATTTTAATCAGTTTATAAGAATAAATGTAGCAACTTTTATACTGTATATTATAAACTGAAACAAAAAACTATACCAGGAGGCACCATGAGTTAAATATCTTGTACTTACAACTCATTTAAAGAAATTACAGAGGAACTGTTGTTCCTAAGTAGGTTTTCATCCAGTGGGTCTTTAGTTCAGTGGATTTTCTTTACCTTTATTTTATATGGTAATATCCCATACTATAAGCGCCTTTGAAAATGCCCGCATCAGAAGTTCCATTTGGTCTTCTCTGCTATCTAATTTATATACAAAGCGGTAAAGGTTTTTATAACCTTCTCAGTCACAACCCCAACTGTAGAAAGAACATCTCAGTCATCTCGTCCTACATATAAATCAAAGAAGAAAAACAGATATACTCAGGCTACCTCTCTTCCTGGAGGAATTGGCACACTTTCCTATAGAGGAATGGCTGAGAGTATCTCTTAGTTTATCATTTTCTGAACTGGCAGAATTCTGGATAAAGCACAGATGTCCCTCTCCAGTACATAGAGAGTGTCAACATTCATAGCACTTCAGAGTATCATACCTTTGCAGGACATTGAGGAGATTCAGTAGTCTAATAACAGCACTTGCTACAGTGTTTGGATGAAACAGTAGAAGAACGGCTTTTAGATACCAATGTAGATCAAGTCAAATCCTGGAAACCCGAGTCATGAGAAGAATACACAATATGATCAGTAAGAGGTATAAGTTTCAAGGCTCATTTAATGCTGAGGTGTTTTGTAAGCATATCATTGTTGCCTCTGCAGTGTTACTTATCATGGGAATGAAATTACAGAGAGATTGCTAATCCCCACAGAAAGAAAAAATAGCAGCAGTTTGTTCAGTTTAAGACCCAAGAGTCCATGATTCATAACTTGTGACTCTAATGAGAAAATTATTTTTCCTTATTTCAGAGAGGAACCTTAACCCCAAAGCAGCCTGCCTTAAGCGAAGGGAAGAAGAAAAAGTTTCTGCCGTATCGGCAGAGCCACCAACCACACTGCCAGGAACCCATCCTGGGCTTAGTGAAACTACCAACCCTATGGGTCATATGTAAACAGCAGCCAGGTAAGTATGTGTGTGAAAAAGTACATGGAAGTCCCCCAGTTCATCTCAAAGTTGAGTTAGAACCTTTGAATTCTAACCTGTATGTTCTCTGGTGGCACTGGTCATGATAAAGGTCACATGTAATTTGGAATCCAGCAGCTTATTTTTCTGCTGTGCCATTTTGTACCAAATTACTGTTCTCTTCAAAATGTGATACTGTGTGTGTGTGTGTTAGTGGCTCAGTCATGTCTAACTCTTTGCAACCCCATGGGCTGTGACCTGCCAGGCTCCTCTGCCCATGGAATTCTCCAGACAAGAATACTGGAGTAGGTTGCCATTCCCTTCTCCAGGGGATCTTCCCAACCCAGGGATCAAAACTGGGGTCCTGCATTGCAGGCGGATTCCTTACCATCTGAGCCACCAGGGAAGTATACTTTGATTTATAAAGAATTTGGGACTGTTATGTTCTAGATCATCATGTATACTCCCTCACGTGAATATTATTCTGATCCAAGAAAAAGACAGTACTATGATATATCTGTCAAATAATACTTTTGCTACCACTGGTGGTCCTCATTCCCCTACCCAGAAGTACTTGGTGGCATCATCAACCAGTTTTTTTGTTAGCCATCTGCCTCTTCTTTATCATGAGATCTTCATACATAAAACAGTGCTTTCTTCCACTTGAATCATTAATGCAACTCTGTAATACTCATATTCCTTCTCCTGTAAGAATATCAGTTACACCTTCTGGAATCTATTCAGGAATGTAAAGGTGTTGTGTACAACAGAAACAGAGCATCCTTCTCTTGGGAATTTACTTGTTAAAAGACTGGGTTTTTTATCTTCCTCTTCATGAATTAAATACAGTTTGCTTCTTTGTGATTTTTTTTTTTTTAACAAAGTGACAACAGTGGTAGCAGGTTGTTGTCCAAGTAGTTGGATAATGTGAACCGTCTTTTTCTTAAAATATATACATTCATTTTATCTGTAAGTTGTAAGGTTAATGTTTGCTGTGACAGAAATTAATATAGAACATAATTAAATATTTGGATCAGTAACAAAATACAGCTTGCAGCATGGAATAGGTATAGAGATGGGAACTTCATTTTTATAACCTGCCTTCACCAGTGTATAGTTATTTTCCTAGTTTAATCAGCAGAGTAAAAGCAATAAGTAAAAGTAAATGGATGTGAGATTTGGAGCAGGAAAAATATATTCAGTGCAATTTCATTTTGTTAACTTTGTGGGTATCTCATTTTGAATTTCATTTCATTTGGAATTTGATAGAATATTTTGTAAACTACAAATGTTAGTTAATAAACCAACTTTACTTGAAGAAATTGATTTCCTACCACCTCTTCATGTATCCTTCTTAGGATTAAACTAGACAGAAATGGATGATTTCATTTGGGTACAAAGAAAGGAAAGTCTTGATGTAATTATTTAGGTGTCAACTATAATTCTAACATTAGCACACTGGAAAAAGCTCTCAATCACCTTTCCCACCAAAAAAAAAAAAGAAAATCAGCAATATAACAGACTATGCTTGTCCAAGAGAAGAGCTAGTTGAATTACAGATCCTCTAAAACCCATGCCATTGCTTCATGTCCTGTGGAGACTATAGAATATCATGAAAAAATATTTTTATTCAAAAATATGTTTTAAGGTCTTTAAAATAAAAACAAGCCAGTGTTTTTCTGTGCAAAAGTGACTTTGTAAGTTGGCAGCTTATGTAGAGGTACCTTCCTGTGGTCAGGTACTAGGTAACCTGGTACCAGGTAACCTGCTTCTTGTGAGAAGAGCATTTGACATTCAGTGTCACATCGCCTGCCTCAAAGGCTTTGTCTTTTCTTGTGTCTCTCTCGTTTGCTGCACACATTTCCTCTTATTCTCTAGCTCTTTCTCAGTCAGCTTTCCCTACCTCACATCTCTCTTCTCTCCTACTGTTTACTTCCTGTTCTTTCATTGCTTCTGTATCTCCTACTGCTTTCGTAGTTCTATTTTTATCTCTTTTATGAGGAAATTCCCCAACTTTAGGTTAAAAGTAAGCCTTGAGCATTGTCACCTATCAAAAAGAATCCTTTTTTAAAAAAGTATGAGGGAGAGGGGTGGGAGTTGTTCAAGGTTATAAGAAATGTAGTAAATGCACTTTGTTCCGTAAGGTTTCAAAGGCCTCATGTGGATGAAATTAAAATATGTTTTAAAGTTAGCTAATTTCATGAAGTCAGTTTTCTGGTTTCACCTGATAACTTTCAGTTCTTTATAGAACTGGATAGCGGATTAAAACCAGTAAGAGATAATCAACTACTAGAATCAAAATGATTGATAAAAATGGATGACAGCAGAATGACTGACTAAAAAGTGCAAGAATTTGCCACCACGTAATATAAGGCGAAGTAGCTTTGACTGTGGCAGTTATCCATCCCTAAGAGCATCACTCTAATATAAAACCATTCTGTGCTCCTTGTTTAATAAAAAAGTGAAAGGTATGATTCTTCCTAAAGCTGTTTCCATCCAAAATGGGTGAAATGGGAAATTTCAGAGCTACTACTATATATATTATATTAAGAATATAAATATAAAATTGTACTAATAGAGTAAAATTCTCTTAATAAATTTGTTGAACAAACATTTATTTGAGGACCTACTGTGGACCAGGAACTGAAACCAATGTGAAAATGAGTTCAAAGTGAAAGTCTTTTTATTCAAAACTTTTGTTTTCTGAGGTCCCTGCCCTCAGAAACTTTCAGTTTAAATGAGAGATATGTAAACAATTAACACAGTACAGTGAACTAGATGTAGCAATAAATATATGTTTTAACGGTGTCTCCCCACTGAGAACTGGACAAGCAGAACCTCAGAGCTCAGGTATTGCCAACCTGCATGTTGCCAAAACTAAGGTTCGCATAATTACCACAGCTGTTACAGAATCCCATATTTTGGAATTCTATACTTACATGAGTTCCTTTAAAAAACTTACCACACACATCAAGACAAACCATTTTGGTTATACCTTTAAAGAAAGAACATTTATAAGTTATGTAACTGAATTTTTTGTCAACCTGGGCATAAATGAGGAATACCAAGTTGTTTTGTTTCTGGGAAGGTGTTTATTTTTACCAGTGATGTCCTAATTGGTTCTCTTCTCTCCCTTGGCTCTCCCTACCACAGTTCCAGAGTTATCAATAGGCTAGATAGAAGGTGACCTCTCCTCATAAGGACTTGGACAACTCAGATTATCTGAAGACACAAACCTGATAGGAGGGAGAAGAAAAAAAACACTTGAAGCAAGAAATGCAAATGTAATCCTACGATCAAAGCAACTGGTCAACACTTCCATCAGAAGTGAAGATAGGAAGCTCATCAGATAGAACGTCAACCCATGAGATGTTTGCAACAGATCATTTTGTTGCAAGCCATGTGTCGCTTCTGCACAATCAGAGACTGTCTCGATCTCTCCACTCACCGTGGAAGTTGCCTTGTGCCTAAACTGAATTGACAAATGCATTGTAACTACAAATTTTATTTATTGTTATGGAACTGTAAGGTCTACATATAAAGGGAAAAAGTTAATGTGGAAAGCTGATCTCCACTCAGCTGATGCCAGCATTAGTTAAAGCTGTTCACGTGCAGAGAACAAAGCAGTGACAACCATTGGCCCTTAGCATTCCCGGCATACCTATTAGTGTCTTAAAAAGGAAGGGAAAAGTCTTTTGTTGCCCTCTCCTGTCCTTTTGCCATATGAATAGTGTTTTCCATGAAATAGGAAAATATTACTTGGTATAGCATTTCTCTCGTGTTCATTTTTTCATTCGTTTTTATTTTTTTGTTGTGGCTGTTGTATTTGGTCTCTGAATCTGAATAGATTATGGTCACAGTCCAGAGTCCTCCACGTAGCTCTATGTGCTTTGCATATTTACCTTACAAAGATAAGCAGAGACGATCTGTGACCATAGCCTAGCTAAGATTTTAAAAGGGGAAATTTTGTCCCCTAGATTTTCCCCAAAATAAATATTTGCTTTATTTCCAATAATAACCAAGACTTTTCAAGCTTCTAGGTTTTCATAGTAAAGCTTGTAATAGCAAGAAGTGTAAATTACAAGTGAAGAATTTACTTTTTAGAAATTGCTTTGTTTTCCAAGCAGTAAGTACTACATATAGTACTTGTAAAGTGTTAGCTATAAGTAAGCACAAAATGGATTTAAAATACAAAGAAGATTTTTCAGGCTGTGATTATGTTGAACATAACAACCCAGTAGTCAATAAGGCAGGTAGTGTGATAAATGAACACACCACTCTGAGGCTAATTACCTAATGGAATATAAGAGCAATGGTCACACGTGTGTCCTCCTCCTCACCTTTACTTCTCTGTCATTTGGATGGCTGGTCAGTGGGGAGGAATTGGACGGGTGATGTAATCAACTGCAAATCGTCTGCCCCGTCCCAAGAAGATGAGCCAGATCAGCATCAAACCAGTCCTAGTCAGTCCATCTTAATACTGTGCATTAAGGCACCCCTCTGTCTCTAATCCTTAAGAGTTGTTTTTTAAGACATAATAATCACTTTGAACTTCCATGAAACCTGTCTTCCACCACAACAACCCTGGGAGAGAAAAACATGCTGAACAAGGTTGTCTTGGCTTAATAATTCCTCATAGCCAATATCAACAGTGGCAATCAGCACACAGAAGAAAGGACCCAAATCACTATGTAACTTAAAGATTTCTGTTAATTTGAAAGAACAAAAACAATTAAGACAGAACTTCAGATCCTCCGATCAGGATGGTTCCTAACAAATCATTCTTTTGTAAATGTAGTGGACATTTTGGTTACTTTAATTTGCCTGTATTCTCCGATTACATCAGACTCTTATCTGTGGCCTTGTTCTTCAT
The DNA here is from genome assembly GCF_019923935.1 of Bubalus bubalis. Lineage (NCBI taxonomy): Eukaryota > Metazoa > Chordata > Mammalia > Artiodactyla > Bovidae > Bubalus > Bubalus bubalis. The sequence goes on from NC_059167.1 coordinate 50,285,775, forward strand.
TTCAGTGTTAATCAGCTAAACAGAAGTTGTTGCTTATGATGTGTGAGTGAACATATGCCACTGCCTGGCCTTTTTCTTCGGAGCTTGTTGTCTTTTTCGCTATATTAGACTCTGCAGTATGCCCAGAAGCTTTCCTTCATAAAATAGAAAGAAAAAAACATTTGGCTTATTTTTCACTGTAGCTAGTCTTTTATACAATAATCTTGTAAGAAAATTTCTTGAATTCTAAATATTACTCTTTCTAGATTTTTGAAATCGAAAAGTTTTCAGTAAAAAGTTTCTTACTTTATTTTATTATATTAGGTAGTAAAAATGTAGGGTTATTTACCATAACCTGTTCATTAATATCAGAAATTTACAATAGCATTTTAAGACCATAGTAGGATTCTAGCATACCGTGTAGTACCTATGGAGTATTGTAAGAGCTAATTGTTCGAGATGAATTGCTTCTCATCTTGTTCTCCAGTTTCCATTGTTGGTTTATTGCAGATTTGTATCCTGTGTCAAATTCAAGGTATTATTGATAAACCTTTTCAACCAGCAGCAAGAAGTTCAAAATTTTTTCTGTCACTGTAACAGAAAACACATTATGTATATAACATTTATGTAGCAATAAATGTGCCATCTTTTTTTTAACATAGTAAACTAGTGAGTTTTTTACATTCCTCTCTCAAACAGTAATGCATTCTGGTTGGTTTTTTTTCCCCCACCATCTCATTGCTCCCAGGAATGCCCATACTGCATTTTTTTTCTTTTCTCCTAGCTTTCTTGAGATATAATTGACATATGATATTGTGAATGTTTAGGGTGTACAACTTCATGATTGATATATGTATATATTGCAAAACAGTTACCACAGTAAGTTTAGTTAACATATGCATTAGCTTAATGTAGTTCTTGTGTGTGGGGGCGGGGGCAAGAATTTTTAAGGACCACACTGTTTTTCTTTTGTGCATTGTCTGTGACCTTATCTGGAAAACCTATCAAGACAGAATCAGGTTTGTAGAACTAAGCTGATAATGTAAGTCTGTAGCTTCTCTGGGTTATATATTTCTCCTCTTAACCCTCTCTACTGATTATAGTGGCCACTTAGCCTTTTCCTGAAGGCTGACCAAACGGTGATTAGTAGTTAAAATGTACTTATTTACAGATTTAGAGCAAAAATGAAGATAGAAAAAGACACAGATGAAGCTTTTCAAATTAACATTCTTTGAAGCACTTTCATATGTTTTATGCCCCCTTCTTCACAAAAAGCCTGTGTATTAAGGGATGGTATTTTACTGTTTTCAGATTAGAAGCTCTGCGTTTATCCCAGTTTCCACATAAACCCCCACTAACACTCCCCCACCAAAAATATGCATAATGATTATCCACAAGGACCTCATGCCAAGCAAGAGCCTAAAAGAAACAATGGATAAACTTTTTTGGACAAACATTTGTAGGGTCTATATGTGAGACACCCAGGTCATCCTCACACCCGCTTGGAATCCTGCCAAATTGCTTTTCTTGGTGAATTACAAAATCTGCTGTTCATATTGTAGACCCAATGGATCAGTTCACCTGTGGGAGTTAATGAAAAGAAACATTTTAGTCTGATTTCTCTTTATACAAATTGATAATATAAAAAGCTCCATCTCAGAATAAAATATGGAATGTCAGAGCTGAAATTAAATCTCGAGACTGTCTCGTCAGTTCCTCGTTAATAGATTTCTAAAAACTGAGGCCTAGAGGTGTTGTATGTCTCCAAGAGCACATAGCTAGTAACAGACCAAGATACTTAAAATGTGTCCTGTATAGGCTCCTTGCCTTTCTGTTCTTTGTCTTGATAGATCTTTAGGCCAGTTCTATTCAGTAGCTTCACTTTCTTTCCTCTACTGCATTTTTTCTTTCTTTTTCTCTCTTCTAGTTCATTTACTTTTTCTTCCACGGAAACGCAAAAAATTTAAATGTACATCACATTGTGTGTGTGTGTGTGCGCGCGCATGTGTGTATGTGTGTTTAAGGTTAAAGAGTATTAGCTTTGTCATCAGTCTTCAATTCAGTCTGAGCTCAACATCTAATTAGCTCCATTTCCTTATCTGAAAAACGGAGATCCTATTAGAATTGTGTAAGTATTGAATGAAACAATGTATGGAAAGCTCTTACCTTGGTTCCTGTCACATAAGTACTCAATAAATGATTAATATTTTTAAAATAAATAGTAGCTTTCCTTGTAACCAGCTCCCAGGAAGATTCTTCTCCAACCATCTTGTGAAGAAATATAAAGGGTAAAATCAACTGCAAGGTAATGTCAGCCCATCTTTGCAGGAGTCTGCATTCTTTGGGGGCAATTCAATGAAACATTTATATTCCATGCCCTCCAATGGGTACATTTTATTTAAAAAAAAAAAAACTTCACAATTTGAAAGAATGAGTCAGTAAGCTTTGCCCGGTCACACTTCATGGGCTGACAGCTATGTCACTTTGGGTCTTCAGGAAGGAGATACCAAGATGGAATTAGAAGTGCGGGGGTTTATTGGAAGTAGTACCTGTGGTGAGAAAATCAGGAGTAATAAGGATGGGCTTCAGACCATAATGCGGATCTGACATCTGTGAAAGGAGAGAGGAAGGAGGATTAGGTAGGGAGAACCATGATTCTGTAGCTCTAGAGAAAGTCCTGGGCAGTCCTGAGGGCCAGGAAGATTGCCCATTGAGTTTTGTGTTGGACTTGGTATGGCGCCAGGGTCCCTGAGTTGAGCAGTCACCTGGGAGTAACCTGGGGAGACAGGCCTCGGTTTGAACATTCCAAAGGTGCTGCACCTGGAGGCTGGCAGCTAACTGCCCTCCCCTGACAGGTTACCCCTTAAAGGGAGATCTCAGAGGTGAACCTCCATAGCTTCCACAAGACTTCATTACTACTTCCTACAGAAATGGCAGAACAAAACAAGAGGGTCTTCTGCAATCATTGGGACCACAGCTGACCTCAACAGCCTGATCAGAATTTCCAAAACTGCAGTTCTTTCTCCCCTGGCATTATGCAGTCAAAGAAACCTACATGTGTCATCAAGAAGAATAATCCCGCTCCTCTGTCTCCATGGGCCATGATGTGGACTGGTATAATCTGGGTCTGAGTCCCTGAAGTTGCTGTGTTAATCTGCTGTTCTTCACTGGACACTGTGATGGTCTCTGCCTTCTGGGTCAGTGAATGGTCCACGGGGTCTTTATGACCACCTGGGTTTGGAAGGCCACAATGTCCTCATTGTTTTAAGGTGTTTATCTCTGCTCTGTACTTGGGGCATGTTCGTGTAAGTGGAAATTTCTTGTCTTTTTCTTTCCTTCTTTAACCAGTCATTCGAAAAGACACCCTTAAAAGGCTTTTCTGTTGCCTTTGGTCTAGACTGCTAATCTAGAACTGATGCGGAGCACTGCTGTATGCGCCCAGTTTCTCCTTTCTCACTCCTGACAGCGGGTGCCCCCCTGGACAGGGTGCCTGGCTGTGTGGTCTCTCAGGCTCTGGACATTTTTATCCTTGGGCACTGCAGGCACAATGACCAAGGTCTCCGAGCCTGTTAAAGCCTGTGAAAATGCAACCCGAAAAAGTTCTGAAAGATTAAAAATAAGCTGAAAGTTTAAAAAACTGCAAAAATGAAATTAATTTTAAAAACAATTACAAAAATCATTTCAAATTTTTATAGCAAACAAATATTTAATGTTGGATTTGAGCTCATTTAATATACTTGGTATTCTTGCCTGTAAAATCCCATGTACAGAGGAGCCTAGTAGGCTACAGTCCTCGGGGTTGTGTCTGAAGACTCAGACACAAACTGAGCGGCTGAGCAAAGAATATGATGGAAAGGACTTAAAGACCTTCCGAAGACCTGACATCCTCAGTTCCTTCAATTCCAGTCTCTCTCATTTAATACTTTTGTCTTTGGCTTCTTAATAGTCCCGGGAAGACATACAGCCATGTCTTCCCCTCTGGAGGTGAGGGCCACCAGTGTGCCTCTGAAGATCTAATGTGCCTAGGCCATGAGGACCTCCAGAGAGCCAGAGTTCTTTAGAAGCACCTCCCTTCCTCCCACGGTGAGGCCTTTCTTCCTCTGTCCCGTGCAGCCCTTTGAGATTCTTTGCTTTGTCTCATTGCTCTGGCCCTCTTCAGCCGTCTTACAAGCCTTGGTTTTCCTCGTTGGACTGAGGTGGTAGCTCAGGTTGGGAGCTGGTCCAGGACAGGATGTCTGGTCTGCAAGCTGGAGGGATCACCTTGTCCTGAAATACATACAGTGTCTGTCTGAGTACTCCCAGTGGCCACCCTTGCAGCTAGGGAAGCTGGATGGTGTTCCAAAGCAGCGCAGTGGAGAAGCTCTGGCCCCTCCCTTGCAGGGCTGTGGGAACTGGGAGGTCCTCCCGTGGGGCCGCCCCACACTCAAGCTGCAGCCCCTGGAGCCTCTCCTGACACCTCTGTCCTGTGGGGCTAAACCACCAGACCCACTCACTCCAGGGCACCCCCAGGCCATCCCACCTTGCCCTCATTAAAGCCTGTGCTGAAAGGAGCCAGGTTGTTTTTCAGACTCTTTCTCAGGCAGGGAGGTATTGATCAACCCTGATAGTGCGAGGAGCTTGATCTCACCCCAGACTGGCAGAGATTAATTAGCCTGATTCCCTAGCATAATCCCTAATTAGGCACAAGAAGAAAGGAAAGAAAGCACAAAGGAACTATTCTGTCCAGAGCTGGAGGGGGAGGAGCAGGAAACCAAGGAAGAAACAGGTAAACATGTCCCAGCACCCCTGTGCCTCCTGCCCACTCCCAGCCCGCCGAAGAGCACAAACAGTGCTGAGGAGGGGGTGTCTTCCTGCAAGGATTGCATATGAAAATGTGTGTTTAGTTTCTTTGCTTTGCTCCCTGCCTAACCACACACAGGAAGGTGCGATCAAACCGGACGCTTTGAAATAACTGCCCTAGGCTTGCTCAGCCTTCAGGAGCTGAGGATGCTGCAGGGGAGAACAGCTCCACTGGGCTGGAAGAGAAAGGTTGACTAGGGAGATGGAAATCACCCTGAGACCCAAGTAGAAATAGTGAAAGGAACCATTTCCTGCAGCAGTGAAGGAGGAGCCATCTTGTTCTATTGTTACAGGAAGGGGGACCCCTTCCAGGGCCCAAGAGTGGGCTCTAACACTCAAAAGTGAATTGTCTGAGAAGACACACGTGCTGACAAAGCAAGAGACTATATTGGGAAGGGGTGCCTGGGCAGAGAGCAGGCGGGTAAGCTTGGAGTCCTTACCACTGGTATATCAGTACTTAGTTGCTCCATTCTTTCCGACTGTGCAACCCCATGGGCTGTAGCCGGCCAGGCTTCTCTGTCCGTGGAAGTTCTCCAGGCTACAATACTGGAGTGGGTTACCAAACCTTCCTCCAGGGAGTCCTCCCAGCCCAGGAATCAAACCCAGGTCTCCCACATTGCAGGCGGATTCTTTACCGTATGAGCCACGAGGGAAGCTCTAACCACTGGACCACCAGAGAAAGCCCTACTAGCATTTTCTAGAACTTTCCAACCAGGACTAATGAGGGTAGAGAGGGTAATGGGAAGAAGGAGGGACTTCACTGAATAGCCGTGGGATTTGCCCTATCAAAACTTAACCCCTCAGAGCTTCAGTTTCCTCTTCTATAAAATGAGGGTAATTTATAATACTAGCTCGTGTGATGGTTATGAGAATTAACTGAGGGATTCAGCGGTGCATGTGCATGCCGCAAGTAGGCACTTTCTAACCCACCTAACAAAAGCAAACCAAGGGAACAGCAAATCAGAAAATGATGTAACTGTTAAGAAAATAGTTGTTTATATTTTTAGATGTGATTGTTTTTCTAAACATATGCATCTTTTAGAGATGCATATGTTGTTGTTCAGTTGCTAAGTCGTGTCCGACTCTTTGTGACCCCATGGACTGCAGCACACCAGGCCTCCCTGTCTGTTGGGGGCCTGCGTGAGGCACTCCGCCCATGGCAAAGGTCATGAGGAAGGAGGCTTGACATACGCAAAGGCGGGATCGAGCCTCAGGAGTCCCCCTGGAAATCCTCGAGCATCTACCCCCATAACCAGAGCCTGCCTACTTTACTACTTTGTGCTCTCACCTACACCTCTGACTTTACAGGGGGCTGTCCCCTACCACCTCTTTCGGAGAAGGAGTTAACCTAGAGCTCCAGTTAATAAAAACTCCTGGGCGTGACAAGAGTGTTTTAACCTATAAACTCCTCTGAAGGTTCTCTAGCCTGCCTGACAGGCTTGTCCGGCCACATGTGATTGCTCACAGCCTCCCAACTGTGAGAGGCACGAGATGCTTTAAACCTTCTAAAAACAGGTTCTTTAGAGAAGTTAGAAAATTATTAGTATAAGTATAATGGGCTGATTCAAAATTGTATTGGTTAAGGCTTTTTTCATTTGTTGAGCCAGTGTTTACTGCTAAGTCTCCATATCCCCTGCCCTTACACACATTAATAAATATATAGAAGAAATAAGTATTAACCTTTGATATTAATCATGTTAGACCTTAGGCTAAGTAAATTCTTTCCTTAACTAAAACCCACTACACCCTCACCCTATAGGAATGTAACTTTATTTGGGTGGTGTCTGTTTTAAGAATAATCACAAAAAAAAAAAAAAAATAATAATCACCCCTGGAGAAATAAGTGTCCTGGTTGACTGACTGCTGTCACAAGGAGAGGGTCATAAATTGTCAGCAGGCCCCCCTGGCCAGAAGATGATGTAACATCCCTAAGACCTCTGTATACATTTGTATGAAGCACCTGACTTTGATAAAAGTCAGGACTGCTGACCCCGCGCGACTTTTGCATAATATCTCAGTGTATAAAAGTAGACCATGGAAAATAAAGAATTGGGATCAGTTCCTCGAAAGACTGGTCTCCCCATGTCTCTCTCTCACTCTGGCTGAGTCTCCATCTGGAGCGCGGAACCCACCATGCTTACTAATTATGCCTGGGCTTCTAAGATCTGACCGGGGAGGCCTCAGTGTCTCCTCTCCTTCGGGAGAACGGAAGGACGCCTGTGGCCTACGTAAGTGGTGCAAACTTCTTGTCTTGAAGTTTTATTGGTCCCCCGCGTAAACCAAGCTACTCAGCCTCTTTTTGCCACTGAATTTTCCTACTGAGCTATCCTCATTCTATTACTCTTTATATCCTTAATTAACGTTTAATTAAGCAGTTGTTTGCTGACCCTCGCCTACGCCGTCTCTCCTTCGAATACCCTGGATCAGCCGGGGCTGGACCCCGGCACCTGTCCTTTACTATCTCCTGGAGCTCGCTCAAACTCACGTTCATTTAGTCGGTGATGCCATCCAACCATCTCATCCTCTGTCGTCCCCTTCTCCTCCTGCTTTCAGTCTTTCCCAGCATCAGGGTCTTTTCTAATGAGTCATCAGAGATGCATATATTGCAGTGTTTACAGAGGGAATGATGAGGTGTCTGGAATAAGCTTAACTATAAGGTAGGCAGTGGGGGTGGGATGGGATGAGAGGGTTTAGTTGAAACAAGATTGTGAGTTGTAATTGTTAAAACTGGGTGACAGATACACAGGGGTTCGTTATGCTCTTTATTTTGTAGAGATGTTTGACATTTTTCTTAAGTTGAAAGAGAGGAGGAAGGGAGGAAGAGGGGGGAAGGGAGTGGGCGAGGAAAGATTCTGCCCGAGTGTCCCTTCCAAAAGCTTCCCTGATCCCCACACTGGCAGGGACGGAGTGTGTTTTCTGCTTATCCGGAGCAGTGAGGTCCCTGAGAAGACAGGAGGGACGTCCAGAGAGCAGCCCCAAACTGCAAAGTCCCTGCGGGGGCCTTGGAAACAGTAGGACAGGGTGACAATGGACAGTGGAGCCTAGCACGGGTGGTGCCCATGACACGGGGCTTAAGGGTCACGGGATCAGAAAAGGTGCATTAGAGGGGAGAACACCGACAGCTGTGGAGAAGGAAGCAATGAAGTCAGCATCCTACCGAAAGAAAGGGGCGGGGGGTGGCAAGGTCGGGGTGGGGTGCTCCAGGATTAATGTGGTCCTTCTGAAGGAGGAAGAGAGGCAACTGTACCCCTAGGCGGATATATCTGGAGAGACACAGGCCACTCAAAATAGTTCGTGGTCTGGAAATTGGATATGTCTGCACCCCCCACCCCACCCCAACCCCTCCATGCTCCCACCAACTGACAGATGGCGCCGGTTCTAGGCTCTGGGCCTGCCACCATCGGGGGCAGAGTTCCCCCACATGCCTGCCTGGGGAAGACAGGCACCCCGAGCCCTCAGAGGACTGGAGCAGCCCCGTTTCCCTGAGGTCCCCACAGGACTGAGAAGCGTCCTGCAATGACCCTTCCTCAAGGAAGGGTCGTGTCCCGGAGCAGCTGGCATGGGGGAAAGAATGTGTTGGGGTAACGTGTCCAGATCTGCTCGGGGAGGCTGGTAATGGGGAGAGATGACTCTGCCAACCAGTTTGAGGAAAAGTGGATTTTGCAACAAGCTCAATGATGTTAAAAGCTTGGGTGAGGGCGGCCTGAGAAGACCAAATATTTAATATTTGGAAAAGAGACTGTCTAAACAAAGCAATTAGGACGCTCCTTTGTAGTGATATGAAAGAGATGAATTGGGTTTATCCGACATCAAAGGACAGGAGACACAATGGGGAATGAGGCCCATGGGCAGCGTGGGCAGGGCAGAGCAGAGACTTGGGTGTAGAGGAGGAGAGCTGTCTATAGTGTGTGTTTGAGGATCGCTTTGAAGCCTCCTCCCCACTAAGACTTTCTCCCACTCAGTTAACACACTTCCTAAAACCTCCCCCAAAACTACCTTTTCAAAAGCAATGTTTACCACCAACCAAGAGAAACACAGGAGCCTGACCTCCGCTGTTTACCAAAGGGTGCTCACAAAGGGTTCTTTCTTGAAGATAAACAGGACGAGGGCCTGCCCAGCTGGTGGAGCTCTGGGATTCAGCTGAACTGGGTGAATCCTGCCTCTGCCTCCACTGACTGGGTAACCTGAGCAAGTCATTCAGCCTCGCTAAGCATTAACTGCCTATAAGATGAAACAGTAACCCTTAAGTCACAAGGGCACAGTGTTGAGAAAGGAAGCTGGAGAAAGGGAAAAGGCTCCTTTGGATGAACTCTGATGAGCACAAGAACTAAATCTGTCACCCCAGGGGACCTTCCCCAGAACTCTAGAAGAGAGCTGATTATTGTCTCCACGAAGTACCCTGCATCCTCCTGGGCCCCTCCTGGGTACCCAGTAGGGGCCAGGTACCTACTGCACAGCCTGCCAGCTCTGGCTGGCTTGTTAGAACACAGGATGACTTTTGAGGTTCATTTAAGCCCCAAATTCAGTGATGCTACTTTTTTTTTTTCATTTTTTCTTTGCTGGGTCTTCTTGTGCCGTGAGGGCTTTCTTTAGTTGTAGTGAGTAAGCATAGTTGCCCAGCAGCATGTGGGATCTTAGTTCCCTGGCCAGAGATCAAACCCACGTCCCAGCATTGGAAGGTAGATCTTAACCTCTGGACCACTAGGGAAGTCCCCAGTGATGCTACATTCTTGATCTCACATTTTGAAGTGTTTTTGGGTGAAATGATATCTGGGTTTTAAGATATTTCAACAACAACAACAAAATAAGTACAGGGTAGATCAAATAAGAATGTCAGAATATTGATAATTTTTGAAATTAGATGAAGGCTTCTTATTTTATTCTCCCTTACTTTTGTGTACATTTGACATTCTTCATAAGAAAAAGTTAAAGTTACAAAAGTGCATTTCAGGTTCTCGTAGCTCCAGTTCCGTGCCGGTTGGGACTGAAGCTGAGTTGATGGGACTCCCTGCTCCTCCCTCCCGTTCTCCCCACAAAATTCAGGGTCTCCTGAAGTGCCAGGTCCTGCCCTTGATGCTGAGGGAAGCACAGAGATGACCATGATGCAGACCCGCAGAAGAGGCTGAGCCATTAATGAGAAACAATAAGATAGTAAGGGCCCACCAGGGTGTGGACCCAGGGCTCTGGAATCTGAGAAGGGAACAGTTAACTCAGACAAGAGAGCACGTCAGGGAGGACTGCCCACAGTGACAAAGTAATAGCAGCAGCGGCAGCAAACGCTGGCTGCTAGGGGGCTGTGGGCCTCACGTGACGGGGGGTTAGAGCACAGGCCCGTTCACTATATTGCGGCGTCTCTTAAACTTGCTAAGCTGAGCTGAATTCTAACTGAATACATTCGGATTGACCCATAATTGAGGAGTCAGACGTGCCATTGAGCCGGCAGGAAGTTCAAAGCTCAGTCCAGCCATTGACCTTGGGTCCTCTTAGAAATAAATTAGGTTTCCTGGGCAAACCTCATTCCCATTCCCCCATTCATATAATTTTTCAGTTACAAATAATTTTTTTTTAAATTTCTTACAACTCCGTGGGTCAGGGAATCAGGCGGGGGTCAGCTGGGCAGTTCCTTTGTTCCACATGGCACTGGCTGGGATCACCCTATCCTTGGGGGGAGCTCCAGTCTAGTTGGGGTGTCAGATAGGTTAACACCAAGTTCAAGAAATGTTCACACCTTCCAACTTCATGGGTAGGAGTTCTTTCTAGTGGATGAAAGGATTCCAAGTTAAACAATATTACTGTGTTAGCCAGCTAAGTCCACATGGAGTCTGGAGAATGCACAGTGCAGTACTTTACTCCTAGTTCAAGTCATATCCTCTACAACATGCAGATGGCACAGGGCAGGGCGAGGTGTGTGTGGAGGTAACCCCTGCCTCCTACTCTGCCTATGCAGGGCTGGGAGTCCTGGGACCTCCGCCCACTGGACTGACTCAATGATTCCGCAGCTAGCCTGGTTATAGGCACCCTGCCCCTTCTCCTTCCTGACTCTCTTCCCTGCCTCCTCTTCTTCCCGTGTGTCTTCCTCTTTGTATCCGACCAGAGCTGATCCAATCATCCAGGACCGTTGTGGGTGGACAGAGGAGAAGGGCCATCACATCCTGGAGGCGGGTGTCTGGGAGATGGCCAAGTCAAGGCTCCCACAGTGCATCTCCCTGGTGGGATCAGGTGCCAAGACTTCACTCAGCGTAACTAGAGGCCCCTGCACTGTCCTAGCTTTGGGGTGGGCGTGGACAGGAAAGGCTGAGGATTTGAGGGGAGATGGGGATGTCTGGAATTCACACCCCAGCCCCTCCACTGGTTATAAAAAATGGGGGGCAGCCCAAGGAAACAGGGCTCTGGGCCAGCTCCCCTCCCTAGGTACTCAGTGAGACTCAGGGGAGAGGAGGGAAGGCAGTCCTTTGAGGATCAGGTGACTCAGGGTGCAGGCAACCCCACAGTTAAAAGTGCAGTTGTGTTTCTCATGATTCTGTGGCTCAGGAATTCTTGTCCCACCCTCTCTCTCCAGGCCTGGGCAGAGGAGGGGTTCCCAGGCCCCGGCAGACACTCTCGGGTCTTCCATTAATGCCGGGCAGCCCTCTGGGACAGGCTGGTCTCTCTAAGCTAGTTTGGGGATATCTCAGTGGAAGGAACCACGGGAACCTGCAACCAGGTAACCCTTCGTGGTGGGCTTTACCCAGTAGCCCCGTGGGGTTTTCAACTGGGCTGCTTCCTTGCCTGGCTCTCAGCTCCTATTTGCTGCCTGGCAACCTGATCCTACTTATCCTGGAGGGAGAAATCCCATCTCCCGCCACCCCCCCCACACCCTCCCCCACACTCCTTTCTAGAGCAACGAGGATGCGTGGCTCAGTCCCTTGTCTAGAGTTTGGTGGCAGTGCGTCAGGTGGATGGGGATGTGGATTGGGGCCAGGAAATTTTCTCAATCATTGAATAAAGGATTTAGTTATTTAGACTAATTAGATATGTTACACTATTTTTTACCACATAGATTCATTTTTCAAAATGTTTAATGTCTCAACTTTATCCAGACTGAAAGGCCTATAGAAAGCAAGAAAGGTGTAGGGGAGGATCTTTGAATGTGCCTAGTGAAAAGCACTGGCTGGCTGATTCCCTGAGAAAAGGAGCATAGCCACTGAGAACTGCCAACCCAGGGTCTAGAAACGGTGAGTGCTTCTCCATTGAGGGTGAGCAAAGTCAGATAAAATGCTGCTGCTGCTGCTGCTGCTAAGTCATGTCCGACTCTGTGCGACCCCACAGATGGCAGCCCACCAGGCTCCTCTGTCCACGGGATTCTCTAGGCAAGAATACTGGAGTGAGTTGCCATTTCCTTCTCCAATGCATGCATGCATGCTAAGGCACTTTAGTCATGTCTGATTCTGTGCGACCCCATGGACAACAGCCCACCAGGCTCCTCTGTCCATGGGATTCTCTAGGCAAGAATACTTGAGTGGGTCAGATAAAATGAGGGAGCTCAAAACAATGGAGGGCCTGGAATAGGGGAGGGGTGTTTTATTTATCCTCTCAATGGGGAGTCCTCCAGAAATATCTGGGGTCCACAGACAGCTCTTTATTCCAGATCGCAGGCATTCTCTCTTTTCTCCTGCTGAGAGAGCGAATCCTAAAAAAAAAAGTTACTTTTTAATTTATTTTTTGGTTGTGCTTGGTCTTTGTTCCTGCCTGCAGGCTTTCTCTAGTTGCAGTGAGCAGGGGCTACTCTCTAGCTGTGGTGTGTGGGCTTCTCCTCGTAATGGCTTCGCTTGTGGTGGAGCACAGGCTCTGGGGCTCTCAGACTTCAGAAATTGCGGCACAGGGGTTTAGTTGCCTCACAGCCTGTGGGATCTTCCCAGACCAGTGATGGAACCAGTGTCCCCTGCATTGGAAGGTGGATTTTTAATCACTGGACCACCAGGGAGGAATGTGGGGTTTAGTTGCTAAGTCATGTCCAACTCTTTTGCAACCCCATGGACTGTAGCCCGCCAGGCTCCTCTGTCCATAGGATTTCCCAGGCAAGAGTACTGGGCCATTTCCTACTCCAGGGGATCTTCCCAATCCAGGGATTGAACCCTAGTCTCCTGCATTGGCAGGTGGATTCTTTACCACTGAGCTACAAGGTAAGCACTGAAAGTGAAAGTCGCTCAGTCATGTCCAACTCCTTGTGACCCCATGGACTACACAGTCCATGGAATTCTCTAGGCCAGAATACTGGCATGGGTAGCCTTTCCCTTCTCCAGGGGATCTTCCCAACCCAGGGATTGAATCCAGGTCTCCCACATTAAGGATAAATATTATGATCAGGAATGATCCAAAGACACATCAAACTATTTGCAGGAGTCATTTAACTTGGCCCATTTTGCAGCTGTCAGTATTGGTCTCCAGACACGGTCAGTGAAGGCCCCTCCAAGGGGCAGTTTGGGGTCAGGATGGTGTTGGGCTGCTTTCTACTCCTCCTTTGAGCCCCTCAAATGAGAGGCGAGGTCCAGAGACAGGATGCCCAGAGCCACTGAAGATACAGCCCTGTTGGCCAAGAGGGTGCTGGTCAGAGAGAACCAGAGATGTGGTTGGCGTGTGGATTAGATGTTGGTGAAAGATGATAAAAATGTGGTAAGTGAAAGTGTTAGTCACTCAGTCGTGTCCGACTCTTTGCAACCCATGGTTCCTCCATCCATGGGATTCTCCAGGCAAGAATACTGGAGTGGGTTGCCATGCCCTTCTCCAGGGGATCTCCCCGACCCTAGAATCGAACCTGGGTCTCCTGCATTATAGGTGGATTCTTTATTGTCTAAGCCACCAGGGAAATCAAAAATATGGTAAGAACCAGACAACTGAGAAACCACTCAGGAGACTGAGACCAGAGTAGAGCCTAACACATAGTGAGCTCTCAGTTATTAGTCATCGGCTGAATGGCTCAATGGGAGCTAAACAACACTGGACTGGGATTCCTGTTACTTGAATCTTTCAGTCCGGGTTTTTTGGCTTGGTTTTTTTTTTTTTTTTTTTTTTTTTGCCAATTTGCTGTGTGACCCTGAGTCAGTCTCCTGACTTGTCTGGGCTTCATATTTCATCTGTGTGAATCGTGAGGAAATTGTGGAGAGATGGGGACTAGGCCCAGGCTGTAGAAGCAAAGCACTCAGCCCCTCCTCTTCCTCTGTCACCCCACTTTCTGTGATCCCGCCTAACTGTGGGACTCCTTACTGTGCTTTCAAAGCAAATAAGGAAATCTTGGCACGTGTTGAAGACCCAGGGCATTGTTGGAAGCTTGCCAGCATGTGCGGGATGGTGAAGGCTGCTGTCCCTGTTCTGCCTGTTTTTGCTCTGTGCTTCCTGCACGCGCTCCCTAGGTTGCTCTTCATCTGCCCTGACTGGTCTAGTCTCCTGTTTGTCCTCAGCTGCTGAAAGGGCCGTGTTTGTTTTAATTACAATAAGATCCTTGAGGTGGGGGCAGGCCTGTCCCATTCTCAGAGGGTCCCCACCAGCTCTCTGAATGGCGATCGTATCCTTCCATTTCCTCCATGTTTCTTTTTAGACAAAGATGCAATTGAAGGGGCTCCTGGCCTTGTGGGGAGTTTGTCACTCACAACCTGAACATGTATATTCCTAGACCAAAGCCCAGATGATCTCCTTGCCCTCCATGGAGGAAGATCATGAGACAAAAAAAGGACTTTTCAGAGGTGGAGTTGGAGTGCGTTTGAGGAGTTATTCTTCGTATTTGATTTACTTTTCGAACTGGATTCTCCTTCCCACGCGGGGCTCTTTCTAGCCCTAAGCTGCCTCTGTCAGGGCTGCCTTAGTGCTGGGGTGTAGTCCAGCTGCCCCGCCCTCAGGCTTTTCCTCCCCACCCAGTTTCCCAGGAGTCCCTGCCGAGTCCCTGCCCGCCCCCTGGTCACCCAAGCCCAGCCTGGGGCTAGCACACCTGGCCCAGCCAACCTTTAACTTCAGCACTGGGGCTCCCCCTGCTGCTACAAATTATTGTGACCACTGGGCAGAGGGTTCAGTTAGGGGCTGCTTGGGTTCACCCCACGGGGCAGCAAGCAATGGCCAACAGTTAGCCGAAAAGAACCTGGGTTATCTGCAGGGCTGCACGCTAGCGGGGATTGTGGAGGAACTAGGGTAAGACGGGGGCCATGGCTGCCGGACTCCAACCTGGGGTGTCGCCTGCACCCTGCCCTCCTCCTGCCTGGAAGGCCCACCCCAGGCCACCTGACCCAGCTTTCAGCAAGACCCCAGGCTCCGCACCAGCCTGGCCACTGCAGAAGAGAAATCTGAGACCCCTGGGTGAGGAGGACCAGTGAGACAGCATCAGGGTCCCATCCTAGCAGACCCTGCCCTCCCGCCTCCCAGACGCTCCTTCCCTACGGGCCATCAGGGCCAGTGATGACCCCCTATTCTGGCCCTGCTCCCTGCCCAGCTTCAGAACTGAGTCAGTTTTTCCACCTTCCAGGGACCAAAGCTCTGTCCCCAGCCTGTGTGGCCTCAAGGCCAGGACCAGGGCCCACTCACCCACGAAACCCCAAAGAGGCCCTCCGTACCTCAAGAGCCTGTGGGAATGTTTCCATGTCTTGTAAAATCAGAAGGCAGAAATAAACTTTTAGGTTGAAGAAAACATTTTGGTATAAAATATTAACATTTTCATCTTTATACCAACTCACTCGTAAAATATAACTCCAAATACTATTTTGAGAGTGAAAAGGGCCCATCCAGGTTCTGATGCTGGGGAAGGCCAGATTCCTCGTTCGTGGCAGTGACGGGATTCTCTTTAAAGGGCCTCATGTGGATTCTTGGCTTTTTATTTTCTCTCTTAATAAAAATGTGTGATGTTTACATTGTCGCAGAACAAACAGAACCTTGGCTTGTGTTTCAGTCTTAGGAAATGGGTCTCGTGTACTTTTGGCTGTTCCCTCATGTTCCTGGTAGTTATAATCCGGCCCCTTTGGAACGGAGGGACAGTACCTCAGGATGCTGGTGAGGTACTGTCAAGACATAAAAATAAATAAAATCAAAAGGCCACTTAAAATATAACAATCCCCTCCCCCCCCAATAATAAAACATGTATCCAGAAGTCAGCTTTAGTAGAGCTATTCCCACAGTGTGAAGCCTTTAGGATAGGCACTGGTAACCCCCAGCAATGGGTGCAGAGGGCAGGCAGGTCCCCCTGCCAGCCCCTCACCTCGACTAATGGCCCTGGAATCCCGGCTTTGCCTTCCAGGCTGGCCCTCCTCCAGTTCCCACATCTGCCCTCGGGCATCCGATGATTCCCAGTTCCACGCCCAAGTGGCCTTTCTTCTTCCCACGGGCCACCCCCTCCTACGAGTCCTCTCAGGGGTTCCAGAAACCTCTTCTGTATCTATTTCATGATTTCTCCCACTGTGTTAGTTTGCCAGGGCTGCCAGAACAAAGCACGCAGGCCGTGCAGCTCAACCACAGCAGTGCCTCCTTCTGCAGCTCTTGAAGCTCAGAGTCTGACAGCCCAGTACCGTGGCTGTAGGCGGCCAGGCTGCCCCTGTGTTCTCACCTGGCCTTCCATTTTTCCTTGTGTCCTCATCTCTCCTTAGAGGGAGCCCAGTCTTTGGATTAGGACTAGCCCTATGACCTCATTTTAGCTTCATCGTCTCTTGAAAGACCCATGCTCCAGTCACATTCTGAGGGACTGGACCTCAACGTGGGGATTTATGGGGCCACAGTTCATTCAGCCTGCGACACCCACCACCACCTCTCCTTCCACACAGAAATGGTGGCCAGAGCTACGGAACATGCGTGTGTGAAGGGTGACAGTCTGAGAAGTCATAAGAAAGACAGTTTTGCGGGCTGTGGGCCACGGTGATGGGAAGCATGGTTGGCAACAGGCCAAGCGCTGCCGAGGCCGCCAGCATCCGGGCCTAGAGGGGACACCATGCCCAGGGCGCAGCAGGCTCTCCGTGCTGAGGCGAGGGTGTCCACCTGGCCAGCCCTGGAGAAGACTGCCTCTTGATGGCCGTGCAATCATAATTAAAATGGGAAGGATTTGGTACTTCTTAGTCTAAATGTGTGAGTATTCTTTATTCCAGGCCTATCGTAAAGACCAGTAGCACCCCCTCCCCTAGGCCTTCCTAGTCCATGGTGCCTCGGCCCAGACATTATCTGTCTTTTTAACCAAAAGGTCTGATCCAGTCTGAATTTCTGGTCCAGTAACTCAACAGTGATATCTCCAAATTCATAAATTGAGTTTATGAAGAACCTCCTAGAGGGTTCTTTTTTCTAGGGGAACCTGGCATGAACCCAATCTGCACCTATCCTGTACTTGGGTAGAACATTCCTGGAAGGATGCTAACTTCCAACCAGCTTCCCCCATCATGCCCCCCCACCCCCAGAATCCTGACCCCACCCATCTGACTGGTGCATGCGCAAGGAGTCAAGTTCATCCACAGAGGAACACTATGGGGAAGATTAATCTTTTCCAAAGAGGGTAATTCCCTGTATTCCAAAGCCAAATGCAAATTAAAATGCTATTTTCTGAGATAAAATGCTGCTCAGTGTATTCCAGGCCTGGTGCTCCTCTTAATTATTACAGTTCCTGGTCTCTGTTCGGAGCCCATCAGTTCTCCTGCTAGTAAAATAAGAACGAGCTGGAGGATCACTTTTTAATTTTACCCACTCTGGCAGCAATCCTCTCTGGCCTCCCTTCACCAGACCACATTTTTCCTGGCGGTGGGAGACAGAGAGACGGGGGAGGGGGACGTTTTTGCAGCTGTGTCATCGCCTTCAAAGCAAAGCCCTCTGCTTACGTCTCCAGATGCTGACCAGGCCTTGGAGGAACACTAAATCCCATCCTGATTGCCACTCAGCCCAGAGTCCCTTGTGCAGAATAACAACATCCCCCAAACTACTCTGCACATGGAGTTTGAACCCAGAGGCAGCCGCCCTCTAACTGTGCTCTGGGCCCCACAGAGACCCCCATGAAATCTCAGACTTAGTTCTTGAGCAGCTCCCACGCTGTTCTTTTACTCCCTGCTTCTCCCAGCTCTGCTCCCAGGCACCTTCATCCAAACACACTTCTTGCTTCCTTCCTCACACAGATGGTAGATGGTATGAGCCCCAAGGGCTGACAGATTCATCAGATGCACTTATGCTGGAACCCAGGTTAGGCTCATCTGGGGCTCCCCCCAATTAGTTCTGCTAGAGACCCTTCCATCTCTGGAGGTCCCTCTGTCCAGGGATCTCACCATTGTGCCTACTGGTAAGTTGACCTCCGCCTGGGTTCTTTGTGGTCTCAACAGCAGGGATCACTTCTTGAGTGCCCCAAGTCCCCCTCTCCCCACACCAATGCCCTCCATTATATTAGCATGCAAATGCTTTCAATTTCCATGACTCTTGAAATCTTTTTTTTTTACTTTTTATTTTATATTGGAGTGCATGCTCAGTTGCTTCAGTCATGTCTGACTCTGATCCTGTGAACTATAGCCCTCCAAGCTCCTCAGTCCGTGGGAGTCTCCAGGCCAGAATACTGGAGTGGGTTGCCATTTCCTCTTCCCGGGGAATCTCCCTGATCCAGGGATCAAACCTGGTCTCCTGTGCTGCAGGTGGATTCTTTACTGCTGAGCCACGGGGGAGCCCATATGGGAGTGTAGCTGATTAACAATGTTGTGATGGTTTCAGGTGAACAGCAAAGGGACTCAGGCATACATGTCAAATGGGCCAAGAGATCTCGAAGTAGGAAGAAACTCTGAAGTTGCTATTCCAACTCTGACCCAGGGTTTGAGGGGCACAGATAATGGACAATGGAAAGTCATGCCCTCCTTAGTCCATTGTCTAGGGAAACCAAACACCAGAACATGGCTTCGATGTCCCAAGAGCTGGAGTAGGGGATAGAGCAGGACAAGAGACACCTAGTACCAGCCAAGCCCCGGGTCCTGGATGCTTCTGAAGGCCTGGCTTATGAGGGCTGGGGGCCTGTGGAAGATGCAGAGAGCCAAGGCAAACCTGCCTTGGGGCCAGTGTTCTGTTTCACCAGAGGCAACAAAAGAACTGGATTTGAGCTGGAAGTGTAATGGGGATGCCATTAACCCAGCTAGAAAGGGAGCCCCAGAGGACAAGCAGACTTGGTGAGTTGGCTGCTTAACATGTGTGTGTGTATATGTGTGTGTGTGTGTGGCATGGGGGCTGTGTGGCAGAAGGTTTTGCTCAAACTTCATTGTATCCTGTGGCGGCCCAAAGGACCAAGAAAGTCATGCCCTCCTCAAAATGACTCAGCTGCTTAGGAACTACGCCCGGAACTTTTCTCAGACCTGCACCAGATCTCACCGGTCTGTCTTGGCTACAAAGCGTGGTCCATGAACCACAGCATCGGCAGCACCTGGGAGCTTGTTAGAAATACAGACTCCTGGGCCTCGTCCTAGAGACTGACTCAGAACCTGTATCTTCTGATCCGAGGACACCTGTATCCGTTCAGGTCCAGAAACACTGCTCAGTTCTGGCTACATAATTCATGAGGCCCAACACAAAACAAAAATAGGGGACTCGTTAAAAAACTAACCATTTCAAGACAGCAGCAGCAGCAGAATTCTGTTTTTATTGTGGTAGCATCTCTACATCATAACAGTCGCCATGTGAGCCCTTTCAGAATGTACAATTTGGTGGTGTTAAGTATATCCACACTGTCGTAAAACCACCATCACGATCCATCTTCAGAACTTTTCCATCTTCCCAAATGGAAACTATTTCCCTTAAACAATAGCTCCTCATTACCGGTCCTCCCGGCCCCTGGCAGCCACCATTCTATTTTCTGTCAATGAATTTGACTCTTCTACATGCCTTGGATAAGTGGCATCATGCAGTACTTGTCCTTCTTCCACTGAACTTAATGTGCCAAGGCTTGTCAATGTGACAGCTGAGTAGTAAACCAAGTATGGGGGCCTTATGGGCACTGGGCCCCCTGTGGCTGCACAGGTCACAGGTCCTGACACTCCTCTCCAGGAAGAGGCTATTTTTCCAGAACACATCAAGAAAACTTCTCAGTCTTTCCTCAAATCAGAGGCTTTCTGATTTTCTTTTAAAGCATTTTTTCAAAGCCAAGGAAAAGGCTAAGTACACTTCCCTAATGAGAATAGGACAATGGGAAAATCATTTTCAAGGTGTGAAAATGTCGGCATGACCTGAACGCTTCCAGTAGGAACCATGGAGAGAGGAAGAAAAAGATTATTTCTAAGTCACAAGCCCAGAAAATATATCCCCAGTGGCTTCCAAAAAGGAGCAAAAATACATATAGTTCCTGAAACCCCAGAAGAAAATCAGGTCCAAAACCCCAGAGAGGTGGTGTCAGGGAGGCAGTCAGCATGTTTGGTCTCCATCATCTTCCTGGGAGACACTACAATTTATCCTTGACAAGGAGCTGGGCACAATATATGTGTGTGCAAGTGGTAACTCATCACACAGTGTGGCCCTCCAAATCGATGGCCACAGGCACAGAGCCTAGTGTTGGGATTGCATTTCATCCACAAAACGGACCCAACCCCTTATCTGAATTAGCATCGCATGTTATTTGACATCATTTTCAAAATCACCAATGTATTAATATTTTAAATAATTGGTGTAGCATTTTACCAACTACTTACTGCCCCACTTGAGTGGAGGAAGTCTCAGCAACTTAGTAAAATGAAATCTGAATTCCATCTTTTAAACTAAACAGCTTTATTGCTCCAAGAGCATGCAGAAGCTTAGGCAAGTTAAATCTCAGGGGGGAAGACTCCTTTGGGATCATTAATGAAGACTGGAAAGTGGTTTATCACTGGCTTATCAGTTAGTGCATGGAAATGGAAGATTTCTTCATTCTGGAAAAGGCTGTAGTGATATCTTGTTTACACCATCGTTCGTTCAGCCCACTCCACCCTCATCATTTCCACCAAAGTAAACGTCAGCCCCGATTCTGCAAAACATCACACATTTCAAATTGCTGCATTTAAGTAAATTCTTGATATGTTATCCTGCCTTATTCCAGGCTCTTAACATGCTTTTTAAAGAAAACTGCTTGGATCTGTGGAAATAGGTGGTTCTGATATGTTTCTTTTTGAAGATAAAAGTGGCAGAAATGTGAAGGCTGTGACTTCATGACCTGCCTGAGTTCCCAGACACCCCATCGCTCATCTCCTCGTTTACTGGGCAAGAGTGGCCTCTGCTCACAGTCCTGGGCTTGAGGGAGAGGCCAGGGTGGCAGGAGGCTGCCCGACACCTCCACCGCCCTGTGTGATCACAGCACAAGCTCAGCTTGGCCATGGCCACTGCTTGCGCAGGCCTCATGGCCTGGCACCCGACCACGTGTGCCTGCGCTGTCTGAGTCACTTGTTTTCCTCCTGCATCCCGAGGCTGCGTGCCAACACGACCGTGGCCACAGAAGTGCAGAACCCCACAGCTTCCTGGCAATGATATGGTTTTCACACTTCTATTTTAAAAGCCTTGGGAACAAGTCACCTGGGAGATCAGGGTGGCTGGATGAATGTCTTTCCAAAGTTCTCCCTGTCCTGGCAGGGGTCCCAACACAACTGTGAAACCAAAATGCCAGGGCAGGCTGGCTCTGCAGTCCTGCTCCTCATGATAAAAACAGAAATGCCAGAAGCTCCCAGACCCCCACGGTCTGTCTTACATGGCCACAAAGAGGACGCTCTGGCCCCAGGTCCCTAGGTGGTCTAGGCTGTCACCTGGCTGCTGTGCGTGGCCACGCAATGCTTTCCCACGCAGGAGTCTACCGCCATGGTCCCCAGGGAGCCAGCCCAGGAAGGAGGTGGGCTCTGGAGGGGAACGGCTGGGGGCGTTAGGGGGATTCTTGGGATGTCATCTGGGAGGGGGCAGGTGTGGGTGGAGGAAGGAATCAAGCTGGGGTGCGTCTCAGCAGACCTTCGGGTGCTC
Source organism: Bubalus bubalis (assembly GCF_019923935.1). NCBI lineage: Eukaryota > Metazoa > Chordata > Mammalia > Artiodactyla > Bovidae > Bubalus > Bubalus bubalis. The sequence continues at coordinate 50,307,516 of NC_059167.1, forward strand.
TGAAGCTGGGTGACCCCTCAGAGCAGCACAGGGGCCGAGGGGGTCAGAACTTTATACCCCAGGGCAGTCCGGCATTAGAGTGGCCCCTGGAAGCAGGGGTGTTGTGGGGATGCCCTGTGAGGGGCTGACAGCCCAGGCCTGTGTATGGACAGCATCCCAGGAGGCAGGAAGGGGAGGTAAGTCAATGTAGCTTCCCGAAGTGGGCCCTGCCTGCGTCAGAGCACCCGTGGAAGCATTTCATTTATCTTCTTTCTTCTGCAATTTTTTTTTAATGGAGGCAAATTTCACATCCCACAAAAACATAAAATGAAAATCATTTAAAAATGTACGATCCAGCGGCACTTATTACATTCACAGTGTTGTACAACTACCTCCTATATCAAGTTTCAAAGTACTTGTTGTTGTTCAGCCGCTTAGTCATGTCCAGCTCTTTGTGACCCATGGACTGCAGCATGCCAGGCTTCCCTGTCCTTCACTATCTCCCGTAGTTTGCTCAAATTCATGTCCATTGAGTTGGTGATGCCATCCAACCATCTCATCTTCTGTCACCCCCTTTTCCTCCTGCCCTCAATCTTCCCCAACATCAGAGTCTTTTCCAAAGTACTTTCATTACCACAAATGAACCCCCCTACACATTCAGCAGTCACTACCTTGCCCTCCACCCCCACCCCCACCAGCCCTGGGCAAGCACCAGTCTGCTTCCTGTCTCTACGGATTTACCTATCCTGGACATTTCATATAAATGGAATCATATGTGAACTTTTGTGTCAGGCTTATATCACTTGGAATAAGATTTTCAAGATTAGGCCATGTCACAGTATGTGTCAGTACTTTAAATTCCTTTTAATAGCCAAATAATACTCCATAGTATGGATATACCATATTTCATTTATCCATTCAGCCACTGATGGATGTTTGAATTGTAGCATCTTTTATATAGGGAACTGAGGATCAGTGTGGAAGTTCTTGATTGTCAAAGATATGACTTCATTTCATTTGAAATCAGGAAAAGCCCCCCAGGCTTGCTGTGTGGAAGGGACATAGTATGAATTTACATGCGAGGAGAGGTTTCTGCTCCATAGCGAGTCCAGCACCTGCTGGCCTTGCGGGGCCTGACAGCACCACTTCACACGTGCCCCCGCTCTCCTGCCATGCCAGGGTGATCTCAACCCAGTCTTACCTTGTTCAGGCCACACTGAGCCAGGTCTGGGCATGCTGCTTGCTCTCACTCCCCTCTGCTCCAGGGAAGCAGCCCCAGCCCTTGGCTCAGGCCCCCTTTCCATCTCCCAAGGCCGACAGAGTCTTTTCCCTTCAAGTCTCAGACCCACCCTCCTTGGCTTGAAGTCAGAGCCACCATTCTGGCAGACAAGGGGGCTGAACTCATCCTCTTAGGCTCAGCCCATCGGTGACTCTCCACATGACCCTTGTGCCCCAACCATCCCCACCTGAGGGCAGAGAAGATGCTGCTCCCCATGATTCTCCTGTGCCCAGGCCCAGGGAAGATGCTGGCTGGGTAGCCGCAGCCCTGGCTGCTCGTCTGACCCCTCTGGATCCTGTCTGTCCAGCTCGTGCCCACCCATTTCTGTTCACCTCCTTCTCTGCCTCTCCATCACTGTTCCCTGTTCCCTGCCCCACCAAGCACTCATTGGTGACCCAGTACCTAGCACAGAGGTGCTCAAAAAATGTTCATGGACTGAAGAATCTCTTCCTTGGAGCCACCTGCGAAGCCCCAGACATCAGTTATCCAGATATCGGGAGGAAGAAGGGTGGCAATCTCAAGAGTTTGAAGTGGAGGCAAAGGTGAGTGAGGGTGTCTCATTTTTCTTTTTATTCCGGGCGGTGAGTAGTGAATTGTGCGTGCCACGAGACACTAACGCCGAAGCCCAAGGGCACCTGATTCGCCTTTAGCGGAACCCACCTGACCTGCGCCCTGTGTACCTGGGCATGGCCAGCAGCCCAGACCTCTTGGTGTCTGGCCGGAAGGAGGTCGAGGGAGCCACTGGCTTTATCCTTAAACTGGAGATGGTCACCTTTCCCCTCCCTCTGCTCCCCAGAGCCCCCAGGGTGGGCAAACCCAGCGCCCCAGGTAGACCATCTGGCTGTGGTGAGCCTCTCGGAGAGGGAAGCAGCCGGTGGCCCCTCGTGCTGTGACGGGGAAGCCCATGCCCCAGACCACCTGTCATCAGGTCGTTTTGCTTCACTGCATTCCTAACATGAAGCTCTAAAGCAAAGAGCTTCCCAATGAGGAGAGAGAAGGTTCTCGAGTCCTGCACATGGTGAGTAGGGCAGCCCGAATGGGACGCTGAGGTGGGTGGTATGGAGGTGAAGGCTCTGAGCCGAACAGGAGAGAGAGACAGACAGACAGACAGAAAGAGACAGAAGTGTCCCGGGTTTCAGGAGGCAAGAGAGGTCCCCGGCTTTGGAGAAGCTCCATGGGCCTCTGGCTGGTGCAGACTCAGCCCTTGCATGCCCCAAGCCTTTCCTGTCTCTCTCTGCTGCGCGGTCCAGGGAGGGCCTGGGGATGGGGGGAGGCGCTGATAGTCTCGAGTCAGATGCACCCCACCTCAGCTACTTGCCTTAGAAGCCCCTGCAGCTATAAATGGGTCCAGGTCATTCCAGCAGAATGCCCTGTGGATAGGAAGAACGAGGGGGACAGCCACAGGGGATTGAGAGAGAAGCTCCAGGCAGTCGCCACCGTGGCAGGGTCCCTCACTTCCCCTCCACTCCCCCTGGGCCAGTGCCCACACATCCTTGCCCACCGGACCAGGGCGCCCGGCCCCATTTCTCCTCTGCCAATGGAGTGTTAGAGGCCGAGTCTGACCAGAGGCGGCTCTCCTCTTTCTTTTCCCATCTTGTCCAGAGGAAAGGAGATGCTTTCTGACATGGGGGGAAGGGGTGGGGAGGAGGGATGGAAAGGGAAGGTCCCCCCAGCATAGTTTGGGGAAAAGGCCTGAGTGGCAGCCAAGGCCCCGCCGCCAAGGACAGCAGATGGCCTGGGCTCCCCCGCCTGCAGCCCTCGGAGAAGCCCGCCCCACTCAGTGCTTCCCACATTTCCTCAGATGCCTGTGGGTCTGGCTTGCACTTGGACAGCTCTGATTATTGTTTCCTCTCAGAGGCTCCGCTCAGCCTTCACCTAAGCTGAAGGCTGAAGATTAAGCCAATTTCTTGGTCTCTCAGGCTTATATAGATGAGAGGCCTCGTCTATATATAGGCCTACTTATATAGTAGAGAGGGCTCCCTCTCTACTTCCTTCCTAGGGCTCCAAGGACATAAAGTGGTTGCTATGGGGATTCCTGAATTTGTAGAGGAACTGTTTTCAGAAAAAAAGGATGATTCACAAGTTCTTTGAGGAGGAACAGAGTTGGTCCTTGGGGAGGTATGATGTAACAGGGTTTAGAAGAGGAATGATGACTGGCTTCAGTTTCTGTACTTTTTCTCTTTCCTCTTGGATCCTTGTGCAGGCTCGGGGCCCGCCAGCCACTCCCTCAGAGAACCTCATTCTGCACACAGAGTTCTAGCTGGTGCCCCACACCTCATTTGCCTCTTCGAAACATCTAAGGGCAGGTGTTAAAAAAGAATGTTAGAAATACCCAGCTGGGCTCACCAGGGAGTTACTGTCAGGGTCTCAGAAAGTGTCTTCATGGCCATTTCTGGGCCTTGCTGGCTGGACAAAGTTATTAGCTTGAGGGTGCCACAGGGCCCTTGAACTTTCATCCCCATCTAACTGGCCCAGCAGAGGGCCTTTCCTGTACTGACTCTGAAAAGTCTGCCGTTAACAGCGCCAACTGGAAACTAAGTGTCCACAAGAGGGGAGGGAATGACCCAAGGCCCCACCGTGTGTAAGTGGCAGAGCTAGTCCCAGAAGCCAGGCTTTCTAAGCTGTGGCCAGCAGAGCAGGAACTGGGAGGAATGCTTTTATGAACACATACATTGTCTGATAATTGACAAAGGAAAGGAGATTGGTTGGTGGAACCAAGTAAAGAAATAATAAGGGGCTGAAATTATACTTTCTTCAGTCTTTTCTTTTCCAGTCTTTTCCAGTAGTCATGAGAGCTGGACTATAAAGAAAGCTGAGTGCTGAAGAATTGATGCTTTTGAACTGTGGTGTTGGATAAGACTCTTGAAAGTCCCTTGGACTGCAAGGAAATCCAACCAGTCCATCCTAAAGGAGATCAGTCTTGGGTGTTCATTGGAAGAACTGATGCTGAGGCTGAAACTCCAATACTTTGGCCACCTGATGCGAAGAACTAACTCATCTGAGAAGACCTTGGTGCTGGGAAAGATTGAAGGTGGGAAGAGAAGGAGACGACAGAGGATGAGATGGTTGGATGGCATCACCGACTCAATGGACATGAGTTTGAGTAAGCTCTGGGAGCTGGTGATGGACAGGGAGGCCTGGTGTGCTGCAGTTCATTAGGTCACAAAGAGTCGGACATGACTGAGTGACTGGACTGAACTGAAGGACAAAAAGTTCAAAAAGTTTTCATACAACATTGTTTTCGTATAACATTGTTTTATATAATCCTTTTGGAAACAATCCTTCTTTTCTTTTTGAAAAAGCATTCCACTGGGAGTCAGCTGTGTGACCTTGAGGAAGTCGCTTTCCCTCTCTGGGCTTCAGCTGTTAGTTGCTCAGTTGTGTGCAACTCCATTGTCACCTCACAGATGGTAGCTCTCCAGGCTCCTCTGTCCATGGGATTCTCCAGGCAAGTATACTGCAGTGGGTAACCATTCCCTTCTCCAGGGGATCTTCCCAACCCAGGAATCGAACCCAGGTCTCTGCATTACAGGCAGATTCTTTATGATCTGAGCCATCAGGGAAGCCCAGGGCTTCAGCTTTCTCACCTGCTAAATAAAAGGGCTGAGCTTGAATGAGCTCAGATCCCTTCCCATGATGACATGCTTGTATACTGCCCCTGTGCTGGAAATACTAGTGAGGGCCTCTCCATGCTAAACTTTCTGTTCAAAGATTCCTCGTGGCCCACAGCATCAAGCCCACACCCCTTAGCTTGGAGCTCAAGGCTCTGTGTGATCTGTCATAGCTCATCTTCCCAGTCTGGTCTCCCATTCGCTACTTCCTATGGATTACCTGTTCCACAGCCTTGTCTGCACCCTGTATGCAGAGGTCACCTCCACCTGCCCCAGTACCCTGGCCAGAGAAAGTCCAGCTAGTACTTTAGCTCTCAGTTAAGATGCCTCGTTCTTCAGGCACCCCTCCTAAAATTCTGAGCTTGGCCTCGTAATCTTTCCAAGTCTGTATCCACCATTGCTGCCTTCACCTGAATGAGTGTTGTAATTATTTAGTCATTCAGTCCATCAGATATTCCTGAATGATTAGCATGTGCTCTGACAATGACAGATTTGGACATAGTTCTGCCTTCATGGTGCAGAAAGGGAGACATTAATCAACGAATCGAGCTGAGGCGTGCGTAACTGCAAACAGAGGTGTGAAGAGGAAGAAGAAAGAGTTTCCAGAGATCTTGTCTGATGTTCTGGGAGGAGGAGAGGGTGGGAGACAGAAGGAGATGTTCTCTGGAGGGAAGACCACGTGCTGATTCTGGCTGAAGGGAGTGTAAAGGATGAGGGGGCTGGAAGAAGGCCAGGGTGAGGGGAGGACTTCCAGAGACATCAGGGGTGGGGTGGTGGGGGTGGGGAGCGTGAGGGGACAGGGGTTGGCTGTTAGAGGGCTGGGTGGAGAGTGTTGTCTTGATCAGGGGAACCATCTGGAAAGCCTAGGAGGGGTTTAAAGACGGGAGTGACAGATCAAATATGTGTTTCAGAACAGCTATCTTGGCTGCTGCGCAAGGTGGCCTGGAGTGGTGCTTTGTAGCCCCAGATGTGTTGGAAGCATAGAGAAGCTTGAGAAGGACCCACAGCATGGCCTCCCCTCCTGACATCCCCATTCAGTTATTCTGGAGGGAGGCAAAAGGAAAGAAGGGGCCCGGTAGGAGACCCTGCAGTGTGCACCCGGGAGATGAGGGCACCTTGGGCAGGGCCTGGAATGGGCGGGGGCCGGAATTGACAGGGGCCGGAATGGACGGAGGCTGGAATGGACAGGGGCTGGCAGTTGACTCCCCTGGAGATGGAGGAGGTGTCAAGATTGAGCCCTGAATTCCCGACATGTGCAAGCAGATGGAAAGGGTGGCATTTTGAGATGAGAATGTGGGCAACGATAGGGTATTGGGGGGGCAAGGGAGTGAATCGCAGATGCCAGCCTCCTACCCTAGCCTGGACGGCGTCTTCCCATACTCTGTGCCTGCACAGGGCTGGAGGCCGTGCCTAGCTGGGCCCCCCACAGCCCCTAGGAGCACTTGCCCTCAGGAGTCGGAGTGGGTCAGAGAGGCTTGGGGGGTGGAGATAAGAGGGAGGCCTGGAGGCCAGTAGCACTCAGGCTAGCATAGCCCAGGCAGCCCAGTTTTCCAGCACATTTGGAAAGAGTAATGGTACTAAGTGATCCCCAGGCCAGGAGTGGGTGTCAGCGGGGCTTTAGCTGCCTCTGGATCGGGGGCTTCTTCAGGCAGGAAAGTGAAGAGGCAGTAAGCTCCCTGTAACCAGCTCCACAGGGTGATGGGAACCCGCAGGCGCCTCCCCTCATATCAGACAGGCAGACACGGCCATCAGCTCACTCGGGTTCCCTCTGCAGGGATGGCAGAGTAGTTGGAAAACCTGTCCACCTTCATTTCCTCCAGCTACTTAATGCAGTCGGAGTTGAGGGAACTGGGTGCGAGGCTTGTTTGGGGTGGGGGGAGATGGTGACAGATTTTGTGACCTTGGGGAAGTCACTTAGCTCACAAGATCCCGGGAGGGACGGATGCAGGAGGAAGACTCGGACTGGCCCTCTCTGAAGGCTCCCCGGCTCTCTAGCAGTGTGACAGACTCCGGGCAAAGAGCAACCTGGCCATGTTTCCTGGAGGGAGAGGGAGAGGTGGGGGAGGCCAGGAAGAGAGGGAGGAGGAGAAAGCCTGCCTCCCCCGCCCCACCCCGCACTGCACCTGTGGGCAGGAGGGATTGTAGTTACCACAATGACTATCTTTTGTCTTTTTCTTTTTTTTAACTGAAGCATAGTTGATTTACAGTATTGTGTTGGTGCCTGGTGTACAGCAAAGTGATTCAGTTACACGTCTGTATACATGTTCTTTTCCGTACGGTTTATCACAGGATATTGAATGTGGTTCCCTGTGCTGTACAGCAAGCCCTGTTGTTTATCTCATAGATTGTAGGTGTGTCTGCTAGAGTGAAACTCCAAGGTTGAACTTCCAGTTGTTTTCATTTGTCATTTTACTTCCTACACGAACACCCGTAATGACTACTCTAATACATACACTTTTTGTGTTTGTTGATTAGCGCTTTCCCCAAAACATGTTTTCTCATGTCCCTCAGTCCCTTTATCTAGACTATACCTGTAACTCTAGGTAACAGTCTGAAAACCCACCCTTTTCTCCTTGTGCCTTCAAACATGTGTGCCTGTGTGCTAAATTGCTTCAGTTGTCCCCGACTCTTTGCGACGCTGTGGACGGTAGCCCGCCAGGCTCCTCTGTCTATGGGATTCTCCAGGCGAGAATACTGGAGTGGGTTTCCCTGCCCTCCTCCAGGGGATCTTCCTGACCTAGGGGTTGAACCTGTGTCTCTTATGTCTCCTGCATTGGCAGGCGGGTTCTTTGCCACTAGCGCCACTTAGGAAGCCACATTCAAACACATTCACACTGTTTTACAAAAGTTGCATCACACCGTATACAGTTCTCTGCCACTTGTCTGGCTCCCTGAGCCATAAATACATCCTGAAACTCCCTCTGCATGAGCAAATAAAGACCTTTTTCTTTTTAATGGTATGTTATACTCCATGATATGGGCTTAAGAGAACACTCCTACATAGACAAGATATTTTTCTTCCCAACGATAAAATAGAGTTTTGTTTTTGTTTTTGTTTTTTAAGTGCTGGAGACTTTAGTGAGGTCTGTTTACCTGGCAGGGAGCTAAACTGCCTGTATGGTTCAAGAACCTAGACTGGCACCCACTGTGTGTGAGTTTGTTGGTAAAGACAAAGAATGGGCTTTGTTCTGAGGCGTTCACTCTGTTATGATGCAGAGATGGAGCCCTGTCCTTAGACAGTGGTCCCTGAAACTCATGCCTGCAGGAGCCAAGGCTCAACTTAACCCCCTGTGAGAGGGCAATCTAGAAGGAAACTGCAGAGTCAGAAATTATCTGATGTCAGAAATTACCAAGTCAGATATTCCCTGGTAGTCCAGGGGTTAGGACTCAGCGCTTTCACTGCCAGGGCTGGAGTTCAATCCCTGGTCTGACAACTAAGATCCTACAAGCCACGAGGTGCAGCCAAAATATATATATATATATATATATATATATATATATATATATAATCTGATGTGCCCTGTGGCCAAGACATGAAGCTAAGAAGGAGAAAGAGGATTATTCACTGTGTTGGCTGAATAGCCCCCTCCTTCCCACTGACTTTGCCCTGGAATTTCAGTCCCTCCAGCTTATTTTTGGCCTTTGGTTTCCCCCTCTGGAGGTTGAGCCTCCCGTCTCTTGATTTTCTAACTGCAGGATGGATAAAAAGTCCCGAGATTTCAATCAAACGCTTAAGAAAATAATAATCCCTGGTTGTCCTAATTCTTTCCTGGAAATACCTCACACTGACAGAAATTGTCTCTAAGCCCCCTTTCTCTTCTCTTGTGCTTTAAATTTCTTCCTTAATTACAAAGAATTGTTTACCTGATGTGGGCTCCACCGGGCATATTTATTTTAACACTCTTCTTGTTTTTTTTTTTTCCTTATCTTAACCCATGACTTGATAACTCCATAACTCTCTATTCCTGTCTCAAAATCTCCATTGTCTCTGTCGCCAAGGGAACATAATAATGAACTTCATAATCAGCCCATCTCTGTTCCCATGGCATGGAAACCATGTCTATAACAAGCAGAAAGCCCTGAGCCCCTGAATTCAGCTGCCCAAAATTGGCTTCCTATCCCTAGCAGAGATTTTAGAATGGTCTTCTAAGAATAATATTTCAGTTTCACTCAACCCTACCAACATTTGATGACAACATTATCTAAAAATTAATGATGAATTAATGCCTACATTCCAAAGTACCTGGCTAAATTTGCTGTGTAAAAAACAAGGGCAAGAGGCACAGCCAAATGGATATAGCATTGAAACCCTGCAAGTGTTGATTGACAGAATTTTTTCCCATCCCTTAAGACGATGAAGTGCAGTACCCAGCCTGAGAATGCCTCTGAAGCACGCCAGGCAGTGACTTGGATCCTCAAGCTCAGAGGATTGTGATAGAATTAAGTCTGACTCAACAAATGAGGTCACTGGGAAGAAGGAGTGGCATTAAATTTCCCGTTAATGCTGGGGGCTCATTTACTAAACAGTTATCTGCTTCTGGTTCCAGAAGACCGCTGGGTAATTTCCAGACACTGCCTGGGCTGCAGATAGCTTGGCCATGAAGTCACTGCACCCTGGCCTGTGTGACTTTTGGTGACCACCTCGAAGTACACCAGAAAGTATTTGCAGAAACAGGGTGCCATTTTGGTGTGTAAAACCTTGGAAATCTGTAGACTGTGACTCCTTATGTTAAATCTAGAAAAGGGATGGCAGGAAGGGCGCATGTGACTCTTGGTGCCAGGAGGCTCAAAGTCTGGTTCTTGTGCTCATTAATAACAACAGATGTGATTAATAGCTGCAGTTCAAGTCGCTGAATGGCTCATCTTAGAGGTGTTTCTTGGTTAGACATTGTACTGAATCTAGAGGTGTAGAAAAGTAAGGAGTTCACATTCACCAGTCGTCAGGCATAAAGGGTGCCTTCCCCCTCCTACTTCTCCGAGCCCTCCTTTCCTTATCTGTCAGATGGAAACACTAATTACTTGCTTACCTCCCAGTGTACTCTTTTTTACTCTGTTAACATGAGTAAAAAGAGAACATAGATTTGAAATTTCCATGAAAAATTCAAAGTTCTACACAAACAGAAAGCACAAATGGAGATCATTTCTAGATTCTGATGAAACTTTTCAGTCATTTCCAATCACAGATTTAGGAATTCATCCTGCATGTTCTTGCTGTTGAGCCTGTAGCGGTTCAAACGTCACAGCCCAGTGGCCAATGGTCTCTTCTCTGGCCAGCTCCTTGGGGGTCGGCCTGGCCTTCTTGCTGGTTCGTCACTGCCTCACACTCTCTGCCCCTGACACTGGGGAAGCAAGAAACAGGGATGAACCTCTCGGCTTCCTCCTGAAACTGTCTTCCTCACAGTTTCTCAGTGTGTCTTCCAGAATCTTCTTTTTGAATTCTTGGCTGGGCAACCACTTTCCTTAAACCAAGTCAAGTCTCCTGAATTCCTAGAGGCAGCCGAGCATGGGGCAGCTTGTGGGACTTTGGGTTACAGATCATTTATTAATTATCCCGCAGTCTTACTGAGCTTTGGCTTTCTTATTTGTAAAATGGAGGTAATAAATCTACTTTATCAGGAATCTGTGAGGATGAAATAAAAGAACATAGGTGAAAGAACATGGCATTTAATTTATTTATTTTGGGCTGTGTTGTCTTCGTTGCTGTGTGAGGGCTTTCTCTAGTTGTGGCGAGTGGAGGCTACTCTCTATTTGTGGTGTGCAGGCTTCTCATTGCGGTGGCTTCTTTTCTTGCAGAGCATGGCTTTAGGGTGCATGGGCTCAGTAGTTGTGGTGCATGGGCTTAGTTGCCCCAAGGCACGTGGAATCTTCCCGGACCAGGGATGATTGAATCCAAGTTCCCTGCATTGGCAGGTGGATTCTTAATCACTGGACCACCAGGGAAGTTCAGACTTGGCATATTGTAGGAGCTGAAAATGGATTATTTTCCTTTTTCCTTCTTTCCGCGTTCCTTCCCCACTCAGCTGCCTGCAAGTCACTGTCTCCTCTCTCTTGATTAGGTGCTCTGTTTACCATCTTTGCAAAAGAGGTGCAAAAAGCAGATTTAGCCACCTGTCTGTGGATTTTCCTGGAGCAGCCTTCACAAGGCTAAGTCTTCCCATCCACACTGGCTTTCTCTGTGTGGTTCTAGAGTCTTCACATTTGGAGTTGTGGGGTGGGGGGAACATCTGGCTGTGGCCCCTAATTCTCCAGTTGCGTCTGGACGTGTCACCCAGCCACACTGTGACTGCGCACTGAGCATCACGTCATGTGTGCTGCCGACAAGCCTAGAGGTGGCTTCGTGTTCTATGCTGGGAGGTGCTGAGGGTGGGCCCAGAGGAAGCAAGAGGGAACGCTGAGCGCCTGCAGAGATGAGGCGTCAGATAGGATCATTCACTGAAGGCTGTTGACATACTTCTCAAAAACTCCCCACTTCCTGCTGCTTTCACAAGAGAAAAGATGATAAGGGCTGGAAATCAAGCTAAGCAAAGTTTTCCCAAGCCACTTTTGCTCTTCCTTTGAATCCAGGGCCCTGGGGTAGCACAGCCCATCAGCCACCCCTGTTTTGTCCTTGTCGCCCATCTCCATTCTGCAGAGGGAGCAGGAGGAGAGCAGAGGGATGATCACAGAAGTGCTGCCCTTGACATCTGCATCCCACCCACCATGATGTCCACTCCCCATCTCCTGCCCTCCACTGTCTCTTTCTCTCTCTTTTTTTTCTTTTTATTGCTGTGTATGTAAGATGGAATGTTCACTCTATGTATACACAAGAATCTGCCTGCAATGCAGGAGACCTGGGTTCTATCCCTGGATCAGGAAGATCCCCTGTAGAGGGGAATGGCAACCCACTCCAGTGTTCTTGCCTGGAGAATCCCAGGGATGGCGGAGCCTGGTGGGCTGCCGTCTATGGGGTCGCACAGAGTCAGACATGACTGAAGTGACTTAGCAGCAGCAGCAGCAGCAGCAGCAGGAGCCTAGTGGGCTACAGTCCACGGGATCGCAAAGAGTTAAACACGACTGAGAGACTTCACTTTCACTTTTACTTCACTATGTATAATATACACACATGTATATTTTAAGAAAAAGTTACAAGGAAAATTAACAAAATATTAAGGTAATGAGCATCTTTCAATGGTGGAAGTATGAGGAATTAAATTTTAAATAAACTTTCATAATTTTGTGCATTTTCCTGGTTTTACTACAAAGAATTTGCATTATTTTGATAAACTGATAAAACCATATTTTCTCTGCTGCTGCTGCTGCTAAGTTGCTTCAGTCGTGTCCAACTCTGTGCGACCCCATAGACGGCAGCCCACCAGGCTCCCCCGTCCCTGGGATTCTCCAGGCAAGAACACTGGAGTGGGTTGCCATTTCCTTCTCCAGTGCATGAAAGTGAAAATTGAAAGTGAAGTCGCTCAGTCGTGTCCAGCTCTTCTAGCAGGTCTTTCTTTTTTTTTTTTTTAAGACTTGATTGAATTTGTTACAATGTTGCTTGTTTTATGTTTTGATTTTTTTGGCCGTGATTCATGTGGCATCTTAGCTCCCTGACCAGGGCTTGAACTCAGATTCCTTGCATTGGAAGGCAGATTCTTAACCACTAGACCACCAAGCAAGTCCACCTCCAGTGTCTCTCCATCCACGTGTCTCTTTATTTTTGTCTGTCCCTGTGGCTGTCAGGGGGCTCTTGGGTCACCTTTGTCATCATAAACTCCTGGGTTCCAAAGTGTGCTCTGTGGAACACTTACTTGAGAATGTACCTCAAAAAAGCAGATCCTACCTAGAGCCTATTATACAGAAAAACGTAAGTCAGAAGGAAAAAGACAAATACCATTTATTAATGCATGTACATGGAATCCAGAAAGATGGTACCCATGATCCTATGTGCAAGGCAACAAAGGAGACAGAGACATAAAGAACAAAATTTTGGACACATTGGGGGAAAGAGAAGATGGGATGATTTGAGAGAATAGCGTTGAAACACATACATTACCATAGGTGCAATATGACGCAGGGAACCCAAAGTTGGTGCTCTGTGACATCCTGGAGGGATGGGGTGGGGAGGAGGATTCAGGAGGGAGGGGACACCTGTATGCCTGTGGCTGATTCATGCTGATGTATGGCAGAGGCCAACACAATATTGTACAGTAATTATCCTCCAATTACAATAAATTTAAAAAATTCTAAAAAATCTTTAAAAAATCAGATTCCTGGCCAATGACCAGGAATGCACCATACTCTGGGTTCCTCTCAGAGATTATCTGTTCATATTATCTATTGAGAGCTCTGAAAAATTCCATAATAAATAGCTTAACATTGCTTAGCTAGTTTTCCCCAAAACCTTTTTGATCATGGACCCTTTCCTATGAACTCCCAAGGAATACCTATTAGCAGGGTCTGGGGAACTACGCTTTGGGAAAAGCTGGCATGAACAATGTACTATTTGTAGAAATTCTGTGGAGTCAAAATTCACTAATGAGAACTCTGGCATCAAAGGCCTATGGGAAAATGTGTGTGCTGTGCTTTAATGAAAATATGACATTCATGTAGATCAGAGGTCCTCACCCCTTTCACCAGAAAGATCCTTTTTAGTTATTTCCTCAAGGGATTCCGTGCTTTGAAAGCTTTTATCTACCCAACAAACTACATTTATTGAATAATAATTTGTTCCTTTGAGTTTTATTCATCAAAGACATATAACTGCCAATTAGTGCTTCTGATCAGTCAAGATAACCACTGTTACCACACTGAGTTGATATGACTCCAGCCCAAAGCAAATAAACTTAATGTTTTATTTAGTCTGGGAACCTCATTGAGGTAAATGTATGATTTCCTTTGGGCTTTTTTGAAATCTTGAAAATAGCTTACAGACCCCCCTCCCTGCCTTCCCAGAGCAAAGGGTGGGTGGGAAGCAGGACTGTGTGAAAAGCCAAGGAGGACACATGGTTGGGAGGAAGGGAGGGAAGCGGAGGTTATAGGGTTTGCCCAGGGGTAGTGAGGACCGCAGCGTGGGGGTTGGGGAGCCTCTGCAGCCTCTGTGAAGCCCGAGGGTCCATGGATTATGGGGTCCAGATCCTGATGAACAGATGAGAAGCCCCTGGCCAAAGGTACACACACACATCAGGCTCCCCAGATGTGGGCAAGAACCTGGGTAAAGCCTCTCCCCTCCATGCACTCCCTACACCCCCATATCCAGAAGGGCTGAGGAAGATGGCAGGCCCAGGGAGGTGGGGCATGGGAAAGGAGTGTTTCACGGGGCTGCTGGCTGCTCTGCCAGGCTCCTCTCCCCGGGCCGCCCTGACATAGGTAGTTTTCATTTGGAGCTACTAGGAGGTGCCTGAACTCAATCTGGTCACCCCCGTGGGTATTGATGGAGCCCTTGGAGACTTGCAACCCCTAGGTACCACCTTCTATTCTATAGCTGGCTCCCTCCTAACACAGAAGGAAGAGCCTCTGCCCAAGGAGCTCATCCCGGCCTAGCGGTCCCCCTCTAGATCCTCTGGGAGACTGTGGGTGTCGTGGAGCTCAGCCTCAGACAGCAGGGACCATGGGGTCTTGATAGAGACTCTCCTAGTATGTTTTGAGACCAGGCGCCCTGTGATCCAGGCTCCACTGGACTTCGCAGAAGAGCTGTGGGAGCAGCTATGGGAGCAGCAGGGGTGGCCCCATTCCCTGCAGTGAGAGGGGGCTCCTCCATGGGAAGGAAGTGCTCGGGCCAAGCCCTGTACAGCCCGAACCACCATCCCTAGGCTGGGTCCCCAACCCTGTCCAGACACAGCCTGGACCTCAACACCCAGCCTTGCTTCTCGGCTCTTCTCTCATCAGCCAGGACATTTTCCCAGAAGATACAATCTCTGTCTGGCAGAAGCCTGCTTGCAAAAATAAATCTTCCCCTGAACATTTTCCAGGCCCATTTTAGAAACAAATCTGGGTGATGCCTTTTACTCATTTCCAAAGACAAACAGCCAACGCCCGAGGCCTCTCTCCCCTCAGAAATGTTCCAAGAATGAAGGACAGGCTCTGCCTCCCTTCAAGCAGGGAGGGTGAGCTTCCCTGGCAATTGTACTCCCCCAAACCACTGCCCAGGTCTGGGGACACAGGTGGGGTGGAGCTCACAGACCGGGGCCCCAGGATGGTGTAGCCTCGTGGCCCAGGGTCCCCCACAGGTGGAGCCTTCCTGTGGCTTCTGGAAGCTGCAGAAGTTGCAACCTCCCACCATCCATCCATTCTTGTATTAGATATTTACACTGAGCACCTGTTAAGTCAGTATAGGTGGCATGCTAGGGGCTGCGATTCAGCAGGGAATGTGTGCTAAGGCCCCACGTCTGTGAGGCAACCACTGAATGACTGAGTGATGTGGGCGTCACTGCAGTGATGATCACACAGAGAGCATCACTGGAGTTCTCTGTGCTTCATCAGGGTATTATCTCATTTGATTTTCACAACAGCCCTGTGAGCTGGGAAAGAAGGAAGAAAGGAAAAGAAAGGAAGAAAAGGAAGTTTCTGTTTACCGGGTCAGTTGTTCAGTCCCTAAGTTGTATCTGACTCTTTGCAACTCCATGGACTATAGCACTTCAGGCTTCCCTGTCCTTCACCATCTCCCAGAGCTTGATCAAACTAATGTCCATTGAGTCGGTGATGTCATCCAGTCATCTCAGCCTCTGCCAACCCCTTCTTCTCCTGCCTTCTATCTTGCCCAGCATCAGGGTCTTTCCCAGTGAGTCAGTTCTTCACATCAGGTGGCCAAACTATTGGAGCTTCAGCTTCAGCATCAGTGAATATTCAAGGTTGATTTCCTTTAGGATTGACTGGTTTGATCTTGCAGTCCAAGGGACTCTCAAGAGTCTTCTCCAGCACCACAGTTTGAAAGCATCAATTCTTTGGTGCTCAGCCTTCTTTACAGTCCAACTCTCATTTCACATCCATACATGACTACTAGAAAAACCATAGCTTTGACTATATGGACCTTTGTTGGCAAAGTGATGTCTCTATCTTTTAATATGCTGTCTAGGTTTGTCAAACCTTTTTTTCAAGGAGCATCTTTTAATTTCATGACTGCAATCACCGTCCTCAGTGATTTTGGAGCCCAAGAAAATAAAACATGCCACTGAAACATTTTTTCCCACCTGTTTTCCATGAAGTGATGGGTCAGTGGCCTATGCTTTTACATACACTATTTATCTTTTTTTATATACTTTTATTTATTTTTGACTGTACTAGGTCTTCATTGCTGTGTGCAGGCTTTCTCCTATTGCGGTGATCAGGGGCTACTCTCTAGCTGAATTGTGTGGGCTTTTCACTGCAGTGGCTTCTATTGCGGTGGAGCACAAGCTTTAGGGCACATGGGCTCAGTGGTTGCGGCTCCCAGGCTCTAGAGCACAGCCTCAGTAGTTGTGGCGCATGGGGCTTCATTGCTCTGTGCCATGTGGGCTCTCCCCAGATCAGGGATTGAACCTGCATCTCCTGCTTGGCAGGCAGATTCTTTACTACTGAGCCACCAGGGAGGTCCTTTTTATCCGTTTAATCCTTCCAACTATACTATGTGGTAAGGGGATACCTCTGTTCTCACTTTCACAGAAAAGAAAGCCAAAGCCCAAAGGAAGTGCCAGAGGAGGGATTGACCCGAGCTAGGTCTGATCCCAGAGCCCCAAAGTCTCTCTGGCACAGGCGCACACACCCAGGTCACACACACACACATGAACAGATGCATCTGTTCCACTGGCCCCTGCTCTGGGGACACCCAGTGACTGACCCGCACACTGACATTTACTTTCCCTCATCGGTAGGAATGTTCTGAGCACCTGCTCTGCATCCTGTGAGCTCCTCCCTGGGCCTGGGGGCCCAGTGCAAGCAGGAGAGCTCAGGTCCCTGCCCCCTGGGTGTGCCTCTGAGCACCGGAAGTGTGGCTAAATCTGAGTAGAGATGTGCCGTGAGTGTAAAATACACACAGAATTCCCAAGACTTCATAAGAAACAAGGAATGTAAAATACCCTATACTTTATGTGGATCACATGTTGAGATTGTGTATTTTGGGGATATAGTAGATTAAAGAAAAAATGTTTTTAAAAATAGCATTTCCCATTTTTTCTTTTTTTAATATAGCTGTTGAAACATGTAAAATCAATTACATGGCTCATATGTGTGGCTTGTATTATATTTCTGAGGAGCAGCTCTGCTCTGGATAGAAAGAGCAGACTCTCAGCAAGTAAACAAATATAGAAGAGGGGCGACTTGGGGGAGAGGAAAGTGCTGGAGGAGAAATAACGCAAGTGGTGTGCTGAGAGGGGCCAGCAGGTAGACACAGGCGACCAGGACCTTGGGTCATGAGCAGCAAATAAGGAGAGGCAGAAAGCCCTTATAACCATGAGAATAAGGCGTTTTCCACACTGCAGAGGTACCAGGGCCTGTGTCCTGAAGAAAGGACTCGTCGTGCAAAGATCCAGGGGGCTGGACAGACTCCCACTGAGCCATGAGGCCTGGAGCTGCAAGGACCCTCAAGGTCACCACCTCCGCCTCTGGGTTTTAGAGGGTTGGTGTTTACCAAGGTCCTCATGTAGGGCTGGGTGACTCCCCGGTGCCTGCCCTGGTGGCAGTCACTCCACAGAAGGTCCTCTGTGTGCCTTTGATCCAGCTAGCAATCAGCTCTGGAGAGGAAATGGTGACAAAACCAAGTTCCTGCTCCCACAAGCTCATAAACAAGGCAGAGAGAGGGGTGGCTGGAGATAAAAAAAAAAGACAAAGAAACATCTATGTCAGGAGCGGTAGGTGAACAAATCAAGAGGAAGAGAGGGCGGTGGGAGCTGGGCGCTGTTTCATCAGTGACCTGAATGAAATCAGGGAGGGAGCTCTGAGGACACCAGGGGAGGAGAGTCCCAGGGACTTGGAATAGCATGTGCAAATGTCCTGAGGTAGGAACCTGCCTCTCAATTTCAAGGACGACATCAGGCCAGTGCACTGGGGAAGGGTAGGCAAGGGGAGAGTGACCAAGGTAAGGTCAGGGTGAGGACCTGGATGGACTCGGAGTCATGTGGGTGATGGCTTTCTGTATTATTACCAGTGTTCTAGTACTGGTAGAGTACCAGAGGGGAGAACAGGTTTCCTAGAAAGATGACAATTGCCACTATTCACAGGGTCTTCCAAGATGAGGAGGTGCCTCATATTGGAGGTGGCCCCAAGGCATGATGCACAAGAAATGGGATAGCCCATGGCTGGGTAGGCACACACTGTCTTATGCTCAGCAACTTGTCTGTAAGAGAAACCATGAGGCGAGGCACTGGGAATGGGGTGGTGGGGTCTTGGGGTGGAAGTCTGGAGCTGTCAGAGGGGCCAGAGGCCCACATGATGACAGGCTCGTGATTTCCTACAGTCAGGGAGCCAAGGCCCTAGTGGCTTACTGAGGTTCTGCTTTCCCAGGCTCTCCCATCCGCTCTCTTGCCCTGGTTTACCAGGCCCCTCCTTTACTCAAGAGCCCACAGCGACTCCGTACTGCCTGCTGTTTTGCTCTTCAGCTGACCCTTTGCCACAGCGATCACTCATGCCCCTCAGGTCTCCCTGTCCAGTGATGATTTGCCAAAAAATGTTGGCTAAGACTGCTGGAGGAAATTACTTGTTTATTTTTTGCTAAGAGGGAAAGACCTGCTTTAATGAATAATTTTTCCCCAAGAAAATGATCCTCTGACCTTCTCTGAGCCACAAAGTCAATGCTGCCTTAGCTGTCCCAGCACGTGGAGACGCTTCCCTGTCCCACGGGGAGCGGCAGGCCCGAGAGACTGCGGTTCTGTGAGCGTGGCTGTGCTCACCGACCTGGTCTGGACTTAGTGGCCCTCCACGGGAGGCCTAATGGCTGTTAACATAGCAGGGTGTGTTCAAAGACCACCAGCCTCCCTCCCCATCTGCACCCACTAAGCCAACATTCACTGAGGACCTACTGTGTGCCTGCCTCTGTGCTGTGGCCAGACTGTTCAAAATTGGTTTCTGTGGGGACAGGCTTATTCCAAATATGTTTCTAGTAAAGAAGGGCCATCACCCCTCTTTTAAATGATTCCTGTACAAACAAAAACCATTCTTTAAGTTTGGCTCCATTGGGTCTTTGTAGCTGTGTGGACTTTTCTCTAGTTGCAGCAGTGGGGGCTACTCTTTGTTGTGGTGCGCAGACTTCTCATCGCAGTGGCTTCTCTTGCTGTGGAGCACGGGCTCTAGGCGTGTGTGCTTCGGTAGTTGCAGCGCGCAGGCTCTAGAGCACAGGTTCAGTAGTTGTGGCACATGGGCTTAGTTGCCCTGCAGCATGTGGAATTTTCCTAGAGCAGGGATCGAACCCATATCCGCTCTTCGGCAGGCAAATTCTTAACCAGGGAAGTCCCAGAAAACCATTCTTTTGAATCTTATAACCGCAGTCCACCAAGCTTGTAAAAAATCTCTCCATATTCTATCATATCTCACAGCGCCTGTTTTTTGGTCTCCAGGGGAGCTCCAGCATCCTGAGCCATCTGTTTGCCCTTCCTCAGGAAGATGGGCGTCAT
The DNA here is from genome assembly GCF_019923935.1 of Bubalus bubalis. NCBI lineage: Eukaryota > Metazoa > Chordata > Mammalia > Artiodactyla > Bovidae > Bubalus > Bubalus bubalis. The sequence continues at coordinate 50,326,937 of NC_059167.1, forward strand.
TCTATAGCAATTTGCTCAGAGGACTCAGAACGGTAAGTTACTTTCTTAGGATCACAGCCACACAACCTGGAGCCAGGATGGAAGCCTATGCCTGGATCTAGAGGGGTCTCGACTCCAGATGCACAGGAAAACACTAGGGGCAATTTTACAACTACCAACCCCCCCGCAGCTGCCCCAGATGGTCCGATTTCATGGGCAGGGCCTTGGCAGAGGCAGGGGAAGGTTAGAGCACCCCCAGGTGATTCTAAGAGGTACAGGAGCTAAGAATCACTGTGCCGGAGCCTGTGGTCCGGGGGGCAGAGGAACCATCCCAGTTCTGCCGCTAACTTGCTGTGTGATTTGAAGCAAATCCCATAACCTCTCTGTTCTTCAGTTTCTTCATTTGTCAAAAGGGAGCTCTCTTTCAGAGTCTGTCTCACACGTAATCTGTGAGTCATGGGATAATGGGACGATGCTAGAAGCCCTCAGGGAGGGCCACTGTGGGGAAGGGCTTGGGATCCTGGCCCTCCTGGCATCAGACTGGAGGGAGAACAGGCCCAGCAAATGGCAGGGCTGTCCCTCTCCTCCCCACCCTGCAGTCTGCGGGGTGGGCTGGGGTTTGGGAGTCATCCAGGGGAGGCCTGCCAGGTCCATACCTTCCTTGTGGCGCTCAGCCCCCACAGGGACTGTAGGACCCCACGGGACTGAGGCCTGTGCATCTCCAGGGCTAGGCCTGGAGCAAGGAGAGGGGCCATGTCTAGTCCTGCAAGTTCAGCAGCCCCAGGAAGGGCTGGCCTGGCCATGGGAATTCAGACAAGAACCCAGCCTGCCCGAGATAAGTGGGGAGAGTGGGGATCCTCTCCTAACATGATTCTCACAACTATCCTTTGTTCTCAGTTCCTGGGGGTAAAAAATGTGTTGCAGAAAAAACAGAGCTATGCTTGTTTCAGTTCAGTTCAGTTCAGTCACTCAGTCCTTTTCGACTCTTTGCAACCCCATGAATCGCAGCACGCCAGGCCTCCCTGTCCATCACCAACTCCCGGAGTTCACTCAAACTCACATCCATCGAGTTGGTGATGCCATCCAGCCATCTCATCCTCTGTCATCCCCTTTTCTTCCTGCCCCCAATCCCTCCCAGCATCAGAGTCTTTTCCAATGAGTCAACTCTTCGCATGAGGTGGCCAAAGTACTGGAGTTTCAGCTTTAGCATCATTCCTTCCAAAGTAATCCCAGGGCTGATCTCCCTCAGAAAGGACTGGTTGGATCTCCTTGCACTCCAAGGGACTCTCAAGAGTCTTTTCCAACACCACACTTCAAAAGCATCAACTCTTCGATGCTCAGCTTTCTTCACAGTCCAACTCTCACATCCATACATGACCACTGGAAAACCATAGCCTTGACTAGACGGACCTTTGTTGGCAAAGTAATGTCTCTGCTTTTGAATATGCTATCTAGGTTGGTCATAACTTCCTTCCAAGGAGTAAGCGTCAAAAAGATGCTGCAATCACCATCTGCGGTGATTTTGAAGCCCCCCAAAAATAAAGTCTGACACTGTTTCCACTGTTTCCCCATCTATATTCCCCATCTATTCCCCATCAGATGCCATGATCTTCGTTTTCTGAATGTTGAGCTTTAAGCCAACTTTTTCACTCTCCTGTTTCACTTTCCTCAAGAGGCTTTTTACTTCCTCTTCACTTTCTGCCATAAAGGTGGTGTCATCTGCATATCTGAGGTTATTGATGCTTGTTTACCAAGTTACAAAGGTGAGTTCACATTCTTGAGTGCTTTTTCAGTGTTTCTGAGATAGAGTTCACTTTTCTTCTGGGACACTTTGGGGTGCCCTGGGGCCTTAGTGGGGGACATTAGGGGCTGGGGAGCTGGTGGAGGCCGTTGCCCCTCCCCCCACCACAGCACACTTCCTACTAGAGTGGAGGGACTCAGAGAGCTCTGGGCTAGGATGGGGGTGTGCGGCTGAGGCTCTGAGAGTAAAAGGGCAGGAGGGCTGGCCCAAGCCCCCAGGAGATGCCTCAAGCCCCTCTACCGCGAGGAGGGAAGCCCCACCATCCAGGGCCCATCTCCACAGTTCTCTTGAGTCCTGGAGGGGCGGGTGGCACTGACCCTTCTGACTGACGTCAGGGGGAGGCGGCTTCCCCGAGGAGTGACAGACACCTCTGTTGTGAGCTGAGTCCCCAGACATGGCTCCAGCTCCTCTCTCTGACTAGGAGGGCATTTTTCTCCTTGGTAGGAGAAAATCCTGATCCAGAGCAGTCCAGAGGATGCATGTTGACTGGCCACATTCTCACCAAAAATGTGGGCCCTGGGGCCAGAATTTCTTGATTCTGAAAAAGTGCCTTCTGCTGGCAGTGCCTCAGTAAGTGGATTGTAAAAATTCTTCTCTGAGTGCGCGTCTTCTTGTATGTGGGGCCTCCATGTTCAGAGTCTGTAACACGAACCCGTCGTGGCCAGGAAAGGAGCCGCGGTCACCGAGCCGTGTTGCGGGCACTAGGCCCTCCTGGTGGCAGGGGCTGTGGATCCGCTCTGTGACCTTCAGGTGCGAAAGTGAGCAGTTTCCTTTTGTTTTCTAGCCCCCGGGCTTGAAAGGAAACCCCTTCTGTTGGGTGTGGGGAGCTTTTCTGCTCCTCAGGTCCAAGAAAGTGGAGCTCTGGGACTCCGGTCGCCATGGCACGGCCGAGAGTCTGGCTCTTCAGACATTTTCGTCCCTGGCTCAGCCCCGGGGTCCTCAGGCCCCGTCCCTGTGAACAACCATGGCCACCCCGGCCCCACTGGACTCCTCCCCATTTGCTGAGACCACAACCTCTGTTCCCCCCTCATCCTGGCATGCCCAACACCCCTCTTCAACTCGAGTCCAATCTCATCCCTCTTCCCTCTGGGACCACACAGATTCCTCTCTCTACCTTCTCCCCATGGACCTAAAATACAACAGTTCTTAACTTGCAGAGCTGGGATGAGTAGATGAGAGAGCTCAGCCTTTCATGAACACAAAAATGGCCTCTTCTTCCCAGAATGGAGACAGGGCAAGGGAAAAAAGACACTTGACTCTTCCTTTGAGAATTCAGAACAAAAGCTTTAGCAAATGACACTCCCATCCTCTGCCCACACCCCTGAAACAAAACCAAATCCCAAAGACCAGTTTGTTTTGTTTTACTAAATAGCTCACCTTGTTACAGTAACCTCATTTTACAGATGAGGAAACCAAGGCTTAGAGGGGTTAGTTACTTCAGCTGCCGTTTGGCCTCACATCAGAGTTTGCAGAGATACTGGCCCCACCATTTACTACTCAGTGGGACCAGTGTCAGATGGTGGGCACTGCTCTGACCTGTGGCCACAGAGCTCCAAGCAGTCACCCACCTGCTGAGACACACGTCTGTCACAACCTTAGCCACGGTCAGTGAGCAGGTAGGACATGACCAAGAGACGATTCAGCCACTGAAGACGGAGGCTAAGTCATCTTCAGGAACGCATCACCGCTGAGGACTCTATAGCCTAGGAGTGCTTGATTGATTCTGATCACCTCTCTTGGCCCACGCACCATCCTCACCGTTGTATGTGTACTGTCTCACATCACCCCCCACAAGAATCCAACTATTACTTTCCTGCTCCAGATAAGAAAAAGTTTGCTAAGAGTGCTAAGTCACTTTCCCAAGTCCTGTAGTTAAAAAGAAGGTTGACAGTGTAGAATATGAGAGTGAAGCTCGTAACAACAACAAAAAAAACCCCTAACTATTTAATATATTACTTACTTATTTATGGCTGCTGGGACTTCACTGCTGCGGGGGGGCTTTCTCCAGTTGCGGCGAGCAGGGGCTACTCTGTAGTTGCAGTGCGTGAGTTTCTCATGGCAGTGGCTTCTCTTGTTGCGGAGCAAGGACTCCAGGTGCACGGGCTTCAGGAGTTGCAGCACTCGGGTTCAGGAGTTGTGGTGCATGGGCTTAGTTGTCCCAAGGGATGTGAGATCTTCCTGAATCAGGGATTGAACCCATGTCCACTGCATTGACAGGACGGTTCTTAACCCCTAGACCACCAGGGAAGTCCGTGAATTTCCCAATTTTAGTCCCGTGTTCTTCCCATAATATATCAGTCAAGATAACTGGGCGATTTCATTTTTCAGAGCGACAAAAGCAAGGAGGGCAATGCCAGTGTCTGCTGCTTTCATTTGTGGTGACACACCAGCCAACAGTAGACCACAGGGAAGGCAACCAGACATTCCCATCTGTCAGGGGCTCCACGATGGGAAAGCAGCCACCACAGCGGTCATTCCACAAAGGACCACCTGGTGGCACCATTGTACAACAGCTGCATACCCAACTGCTCAGCACACCAAACCCGGAAGACGCCACCCAGGGTAGTGGCCTGCTTTTCATTGAAAGTCACTGGAATGACCTGGAAGTCTAATGAGGCCGTGTCCATGGCCCGTCATAGCTCATGCTCCCCTGATGTCCAGAGCTGCTCTGCGAATAAGGAGCTCAGTCAGCTCCTGTCCCTTTACTAACCCATCTACTTAGCAAACATGTGCTTTGTACCTTGTAGCTATTTAAAATATCTTGACTATGTTAGATCTTTACTATAACCTGATCTGTTTCTGAAAAGGTTATGCTTCTTTGTCTGGAGGTCCAGGGAGCAACTTTAATAAAGTTCCCTTTTAGCCTGAGAAGATGGTAGGGAGAAGTATTGGATCTGGGTTGAAGGTGAAGGGGTCAGAGGTCATGCAAGGGCAGAGGCAGGGTTTGACCAGATTGAGGGCCAGGCAGGAAGCTTTGCACAGTCTACCCATGGCCTCTGTAAAGGGTCAGGGACTTGGAAAGCTTTGGCACTGGAGAGAGGAGCGGGGTGAAGTGGGTAGTAAACAACTTCTCACACTGTTAATGGACAGTGTCATCTCTATTGCTAAGCTGGTTCTTGGATTTTGGACATTCCTAGGGAGAGTGTGGGGGGGCAGGAGCCCAGGGAAGTCTCCAGGTGGGCTCCACCCTGGCTTCAAGAGTGTCTGTCACACACGCTGCAAATACAGGCAGTGTTAGGACCCTGACACTTGGGAGAAATAGGAAGTCAAACCAAGGCTCCAGGCATTTAAAAAAATTTACTTATTTATTTATCTTTAGCTGCACTGCATCTTCATTGCTGTGCATGGGCTTTCTCTAGTTGTGGCAAGCAGGGGCCACTCTCTAGTTGGGGTGCGCGGGCTTCTCATTGTAGTGGTTTCTCTTGTGGAGCACAGGCTGTAGGGCACACGAGCGTCAGTAGCTGTGGTGCCCGGGCTTAGTTGCTTTGAGGCACGTGGGATCTTCCTGGATCAGGGATCGAACCTGTGTCCCCTGCACTGTCAGGCAAACTCTTAACCACTTGATCCCCAGGGAAGCCCAGCTCCAGATACTAAATGTGAAGAGATGAGTCTTTTCTGATGGAGAGAAATAATGGAGCAATCAGAACCCTTAGTGGTGATGTCCACATAGGAACACACAATCCCAGGGTTACCTTCAAACAGCAGGTGAAATAGAAGGAGATTCTACTAAACAACCTCCAAAAAAGTCAGAACTAGGGTAAGGGGTCGGGAGAGGAGTCAGAGGGGCACCAAGTGTAGGGCAGTGCAGGCGCCTGTAGCCCAAGGAGCAGAGCCAGAGGCAGGATGGAGACCAGCTTCCCAGTGAGGGGCCAGGCAGGGCCTTGGGGTGAGTGCTCAGTGCACCTCGGAATGCTGAGTGCTGAACTCTGACCTGTTGGGGAGGAACTGTCTTAGTGAAGGAGGGCCCAAGGCTCTCAAACAGAATTTTTTAGTTTTTATTTTCTCTGAAACCTTAACCCTTGGTACAATGAATAGTCAGCATTGGAGAATTTGCTGGATGGAATGTGGGGTTCTGGGCAGAGATTCTAAGCTGTGTTGAATAAAGTTGTAAAGCGATGTGACAAACTGAATTGCAGCTTGAGATGCCCTTTCTTTCTTTCTTCTTCTTTAAGCTAACATATTGTCTTATGCTGACAGGTGTCTAATTTTTTAAATTAATTTTTATTGGAGTATAACTGCTTTACAGTGTTGTGTTAGTTTCTGCTGTACACCAATGTGAATCAGCTGTACGTATACACATATGCCCTCTTTTTTGGATTTCCTTCCCATTTAGGTCACCACAGAGCACTGAGTAGATTTCCTTGTGCTATATCATAGATTCTCATTAGTTATCTGTTTTACACATAGCAGTGTGTATATGTCAATCCCAAACTCCCAGTTCATCCAACCTTTTCCCATTCGTTTATTCTCTATGTCTGTATCTCTGTTTCTGCCTTGCAAATAAGTTTATCTTGGGTTCCCAGGTGGCTCAGCAGTAAAGAATCCACCTGAAATGCAGGAGACGGGGGTTTCATCCCTGGGTTGGGAAGATCCCTTGGAGGAGGAAATGGCAACTTACTCCAGTATTTCTTCTGGAAAATTCCATGGACAGAGGAGCCTGGTGGGCTACAGTCATGGAGTTGCAGAGAGTCGGCAGGACTGAGCAACTGAGCACGCACACATACCATTTTTTTAGATTTCACATATAAGCAGCATTATACGGTATTCGTTTTTCTCTTTCTGACTGCACTTTGAATGACAGTCTTTTGCAAATGGCACAATTGTGTTCCTTTTTAAGACTAATATTCCATTGTCTACATGTACCACATCTTTATCCATTCCTCTGTCAATGGACATTTAAGTTGCTTCCATGTCCTGGCTATTGTAAATAGTGCTGTGGTGAACACTGGGGTATGTGTATCTTTCTGAATGATGGTTTTCTCCAGGTATATGCCCAGGTGCGGGATTGTTGGGCCATATGGTAGTTCTATTTTGAATTATTTAAGAAATCTTCGTTTTGTTCTCCATAGTGGTTGTATCAATTTGCGTCTTTTAAAAGATTATGGGTTTTTTTGTTTTGTTTTGTTTTAATTAAAAAGCTGGGTCTTAGCTGTGGCACTTGGAATCTCTGATCTTCATTGTAGCTTTTGGGATCTTACTTACAGTATATGGGACATAGTTCCCTGCCCAGGGATGGAACCCAGGGCCCTGCATTGGGAGTGTGGAGTCTTACACATAAGACCACCAGGGAAATCTCCTCAATTTACATTTCTGTCCAATTATTTTTAAAACTACCACACAAAATCTATGAAGAATGAAAATGAGTAATTTAAATTGTCATAGAAAAATAATTGCTGTCACTTATTTAAATATAGTTACAAAGGAAGTTTATAACAGAATTTGCATTCAAGTATTTTTATTGTGTAACTCAGATAATTTTTCCTTCTGTGTACCCTCGCTTATGTGGAAGCATAAAATATCATAAACAATTGTTCTGTAAGAAAACATAAAAGTAAATTATCAACAAATAAGATTAAGAAACACAGCATAACCTCTATACACTGTAGAAATACTTATTTTTACTTAATTGGGATTTAAAGGACTTTGAATATTTTTATGTATCTTGTATATCATTGCTAACTCAAAGTACATTCAGGCTGTTAAATCTAAAATTCTAGTCTGTGTAGAGGTGATGCCATCTTCCAAGTATTAAGGGTTGAAATGTTCCTCCCCCCACCCCACCCCTGCAAAATTCATATGTTGAAATCTCAGTCCCCGGCACCCTGGAATGTACCTGTATTTGGAGATATGTTCTTTTTTTTCCCAACCTTTTTTTTTTTTTTAATTGGGGTATAGTTGTTTTACAGTGTATATATATGTGTGTGTGTGTGTGTGTGTGTGTGTTAGTTGCTCAGTCGTGTCTGATTCTTTGCAACCCCATGGACTGTACAGCCAGCCTGCCAGGGTCTTCTGTCCATGGGATTTTCCAGGCAAGGTTACTGGAATGGGTTGCCATTTCCTTCTCCAGGGGATCTTTCCGACCCAGGGATTGAACCCGAGTCTCCTGCATTGCAGTCGGATGCTTTACCATCTGAGCTACTTATACACACACACACACACACACACACACACATCCCACATTTTCTTTATCCATTCTGGGTTCTTTACCAGAGGTAATTAGGATAAAATGAGGTCATTAGCTCAGACCCCAATCTCTTATGACTGGTGTCCTTATAAGACGAGGGAGTCTGGACAAATACACAGAGGGAAGAGTCTGTGAAGTCTCAGGGAGAAGACAGCCATCTGCAAACCCAGGAAAGAGGCCTCAGGAGAAACCAGCCCTGTTGACACCTTGATCTTGGGCGTCTAGTCTCCAGAACAGTGAGAAGAGAACTTTCCGTTGTTTAAGCCCCCCAGTCTGCCGTCCTTTGTTGTAACAGCCCTAGCAAACGGATACACTGAGTTACACAGACTAACAGGGAAGAGCAGTAAGGTAGAGGAAGCTAAGACTGCTTCTTTCAGTGATAAATTCCTTTTCACAGAATAGTCTGTACATGTCTTCTTAAAGTAGCTATTTTCACCAAAGAGAAAACCATGCATTTTCGAATTTCAAACATGTTCATTTGTATCTATGTCACTGTATATGGTTTGACAGTGGCGTCATCCTTGTGAGCAAGTCCCCTGTCTTCTAAGGAGTTAGGGCTGTGCTGGGTTGAGGCTGTGGCTCCTGTTTGGGAAGATAACTGAACAGACTCCTCAGGTCCTGTGCCCTGTGGAGCTCTGAGGTAGGTGTCAGGAACTGGCACAGGGAGCCCTGGGACTTGGGCAGGGCCAGCCAGACGGCGATGTGACTTCCAGGCCCCGAGACCAGCTGCAGTAAACTTGGCGAGGCCCCTGAGCGGCAGGCAGGAGACCAAAGCTGGTCAGGAAGCACTGGCCATGTAGGAGTGCCTGGTGCCAGCCAAGGTCTCCCACTCGGAACTGGGCTGGGGGCCACACCTGGCCAGTGCTCTGTTTCTAAGGCAGTGGCTAACTACTGGCTGAGTGTTTTTAAAATAATTAGTTGATGGATTGAATAGTGCTTTTCAAAATTCGGTTTTGTGTGGATGGGCTGGGTTTTCCTAACACGCAAAGGAAATTTTCTGGGAGAGAAATCTCCAGAATGGGTAGCTCTCGGTGTATGAGGTTGACAGGCCAAGGAGAAAAATTAATTATTATAGAGCTTTGTTGCTTGGGAGTCGGCATCCTGCTGGCATCGCTGCAGACAGGTGCCTTAACTTTTTCTACAATAACACCATATTAATTTGAAATCCAAAGAACAAAAAGAAAAATTCTCCATCCCCTACTGGATTTTGCATTTACCAGGTTCAGCTTATCTCAGCACTTTCATTAAACAGTAATAAAAGGCGTCTTGTTGGGGTTGGGGACTAGCAGTGGCTTTGAAATAGTCACTATTTTTAATTAACCAACACTGAAATCTGGTTTTACTGTAATTTGGTATGATTTAATTAACTTCATGTCAGGCCTTAAACCTCCTTAAAACCAAAAAGTCCTTGGTCAATGGCTCAGGTTAGGTGTTTCACATAGCAGTGGGGCCTCTCAGAAGGCTGGTCTTGTTCTGCCCATCAGCACAGCAGTGGGAACCCCACTTTTGCTCAGCAGCTTATGGAGTAACCTGTTTTTCTGTTTTTATTTGCCGTTGCTGCCAACTCAACGTGTCTGAAGGCTTGTCACCTTCTTTTTGTCCTGGGTCCCCACCACACGTCGTCCATCCACAGGCTTCCAGGCTTGGAACCACCCTTAACAAGGCTTCTCCTTTTCCCTCAGACTGTACCAAATCCTGCACTAGCTTCCTTTTTTAAAAAAAAATTTATTTGTTATTTATTGGCTACACTGGGTCTTCGTTGCTGCACATGGGCTTTCTCTAGTAGTGGTGAGCAGGGGCTACTCTTCCTTGTGGGGCTTGGGCCTCTCAATGTGGTGGCTTCTTTCATTGTTGAGCACAGTCTCCAGAGCACAGGCTTACTAGTTGTGGTCCATGGGCTTAGTTGCCCCGGGGCATGTGAGATCTTCCCAGACCAGGGATCGAACCTGTGTCTCCTGCATTACAGGGCAGATTCTTAACCACTGGACCACCAGGGAAGCCAGCCATCTTCCTTCTCAAAGCCTGTCTGCCTCTGGTCGCCCCCATCCATGGTCCTTGGCTCCCTGCCCTTCTTCTTAGCCTGCTCGATCCATTCCCTTTTCAAATGACGCTCTCATTCTTCTGTGACAACCCTCCCACAGCCCCCCAGCTCTCACTGAGAATTGTCCTTGCTCTGCTGAGCTCCAGAAATTGATGAGGGGGCCTTGAGGTAAGAATGAGGGGACAGAGGGGACCTGGACAAGTCACTTTGTTCTCCCCACCTCTGCTCTGACCAGAGTGGCCCGGCCTTCTCCTTGAATTCATGCATGAAGCTTCTGGGTAATATTTGATGTGGCAACAAAAGGTGTCTGTTGATAAAAGTAAGTTAGAAACCACTGATCTGTGCAATAGGACCACGCCCTCCAGCTTCGCAGTTATGACCCAGAGCCAGGGAACAAAGCTGCTTCTCTGTTTTCCTTCGTTCCTCACTCTCTTCAACCATTCACCCCTTGGGGCTTCAGAACATCTTATCATTTCACACCTTTTTGCCTGGCCCCTCTTTTCTGTCTTTCTAATTCCCAGTTATTATTATTATTATTTTTAGATTTTTAAAATGTAGACAATTTTTAAAGCCTTTATTGTACTTGTTACAATATTGTTTCTATTTTATGTTTTTTTTTTTAAATTTTGTGGAAGCATGTAATATGAGATCTTAGCCCTCCCACCAGGGATTGAATCCACACCCCGTGCATTGTAAGGTGAAGTTTTAACCACTGGAGTCCAATTCCCAGTTACTGAAGGCCTACCTGCCCTGATGTGGCTGTGTGTGCCCTGACCATTGGGGCTGGAAGGCTCTCTCTCACTTTGCAGGCCCCTGCTCCTCTCACTGGCCACAGCTGGATGGACCAGGGGACCCTTCATGGCCTTCTGTGTCCTGGCGCAGAAACCACGCCCACTGGAGAATCTGAGCTGGAGAATGGAGACTGAGCCATTAGGTGACCGTGGCTGATGCCACACGGAGGGACCACATGGCGTCAGGAGCGACTTGTCAATCAAAATTGGGAGTGGGGGTGCAGGCTGTGGGCAAATGGAGAAAGGTAGTCAGCAGAGGCAGGAGAGAGAGGAGGATGGATGGATGGGAGTGACTAGAGAGAGAGACACCAATTCTTGTCCTCATTTGTGAGACCCTCGGGGAGGTCTTGTAGCAACCTGCCCCTTGCTGGAGTCCACTTGCAGGGGCCTCTGCTCCTGCCCACAGAGAAGCTAGCTCACATCCCCTGGACTTGAGCGCCTCAGGGCAGAACTTCATCTCATTCAGCTTTTATCCCCTGAAGCCCACACCACAGGAGCATGTCAGAGTGGGCGTGTAGGAACCTAACCCACTTGCCTGCCTCAGAAACACAGTATGTTTGCGCTTTAATGCTGAGTGTATGCAACCCAAACTTGGGTAGGGAGTGATTCCGAACCATGGGTACTGACCACCCACCAGGAGGGCCATAATTGAAAAGATGACAGTAAGGAGCATTCTCAAGGATGTGGAGAAAGCAGAACCCTCATATGCTGCTGGCAGGAGTGTAAGATGGCGCAGCTGCTGTGGGAAACAGTTTGGCAGTTCCTCAAAAGGTTAGACATAGAGTCATTCTGCTGCTGCTGCTGCTGCCGCTGCTAAGTCGCTTCAGTCATGTCCGACTCTGTGCGACCCCACAGATGGAAGCCCACCAGGCTCCCCTGTCCCTGGGATTCTCCAGGCAAGAACACTGGAGTGGGTTGCCATTTCCTTCTCCAATGCATGAAAGTGAAAAGTGAAAGTGAAGTCATTCAGTCGTGTCCGACTCTTCGCGATCCCATGGATTGCAGCCTACCAGGCTCCTCCATCCATGGGATTTTCCAGGCAAGAGTACTGGAGTGGGGTGCCATTGCCTTGATCCAGCAATTCCACTCCTAGGTCTGTACCCAAGAAAAATAAAAACACACATCCACCCAAAAACTTGCACATAGATGCCCAAAGCACCAATGTTCATAATAGCCAAAAAGCAGGAAACCACCCAAATATCCCCATCAGCTGATGAATGAATAAACAAAATGTGGTTTGTCCATACAATGGTTTATTACTTGAGAATAAAGAGATGAAGTACTGAGATATACTGTAACATGGGTGGACCTTGAAAACCCTGAGCTAAGTGAATGTGCTTAGCTTCCATGTGTTTCCATGTGGTCATGGAAGACCACACATGAATCCATTTATATGAAATGTCCAGAATAGGAAAATCCATAGAGATCTATAGAAAATATATGAGTGGTCAACAGGACCTGGGCAGAAGGGAAAACAGCAAGTGACTGCTAATGGGAATAGACTTTTTTGGGAAGGTGATGAAAATGTTCTGAAATTAGATAGTGATGATGTTTACGTAATCTTGAGACTATACTAGAAACCCACTGAATTGTACACTTTAAAATGGTGAATTTTATAGGGTGTGAATTATATCTCAATTTTAAAAAATGGGCTCCCCTAATGATTGAGTATCTAAACACCAAGCAGCAATGATGTCTGATATGGTAAAAAGAGAGACAACCAGATATTATGAGCTTCCTTTGAAAGAAAGAGATTCCATCACCTATGAAGGAGCTTTGCCAAAGGAAAAAAACAGGTGAACCTGAGTCCAGGCAAGCCCATACCTCCAACACAAATTTACAGAAAACAGAGAGGCAGGGAAACATGTAAAATGACATCATGGGGAAGTAGTCCAGACTTCAGGAAACTAAATTGGAAAAATGACTCAGTTACTTCAACAAACAAATTCCAAAAGAAAAAAGAAAAAGAGAACGTGGGGGATAAGGGAACAGCCAATTGCTATATGTGAAAGTTACCTGATTCTGAGTCAAATGACCTGTTTTCAAAAATTAGGGCATTTGACACTTTGTAAATGTGAAGACTGACTAGATATTTGATAATATTGATGCAACATTGTTAATTATTTTCAGATCCCCCCCCAGCTTTATTGATATATAATTAGCATATAACATTGTATAAGTTGTTACATTGGCGTGTAACATTGCGTAAGTTTAAGGTGTGCAGTCTTGGTTTGATACACTTACATATTGCACTATGATTCAATTCAGTTCAGTTCAGACGCTCAGTCATGTCCGACTCTTTGCGACCCCATGAATCGCAGCAGGCCAGGCCTCCCTGTCCATCACCAACTCCTGGAGTTCACTCAAACTAACGTCCATTGAGTCAGTGATGCCATCCAGCCATCTCATCCTCTGTCGTCCCCTTCTCCTCCTGCCCCCAAAACCTCCCAGCATCAGAGTCTTTTCCAATGAGTCAACTCTTCGCATGAGGTGGCCAAAGTACTGGAGTTTCAGCTTTAGCATCATTTCTTCCAAAGAAATCCCAGGGCTGATCTCCTTCCGAATGGACTGGTTGGATCTCCTTGCAGTCCAAGGGACTCTCAAGAGTCTTCTCCAACACCACAGTTCAAAAGCATCAATTCTTCAGCGCTCAGCCTTCTTCACAGTCCAACTCTCACATCCATACATGACCACAGGAAAAACCATAGCCTTGACTAGACAAACCTTTGTTGGCAAAGTAATGTCTCTGCTTTTGAATATGCTATCTAGGTTGGTCATAACTTTCCTTCCAAGGAGTAAGCATCTTTTAATTTCATGGCTGCAGTCACCATCTGCAGTGATTTTGGAGCCCAGAAAAATAAAGTCTGGCACTGTTTCCACTGTCTCCCCATCTATTTCCCATTAAGTGGTGGGACCAGATGCCATGATCTTCGTTTTCTGAATGTTGAGCTTTAACCCAACTTTTTCACTCTCCACTTTAACTTTCATCAAGAGGCTTTTGAGTTCCTCTTCCCTTTCTGCCATAAGGGTAGTGTCATCTGCATATCTGAGGTTATTGATATTTCTCCCGGCAATCTTGATTCCAGTTTGTGTTTCTTCCAGTCCAGCATTTCTCATGATGTACTCTGCATATAAGTTAAATAAACAGGGTGACAATATACAGCCTTGACGAACTCCTTTTCCTATTTGGAACCAGTCTGTTGGTCCATGTCCAGTTCTAACTGTTGCTTCCTGACCTGCATACAGATTTCTCAAGAGGCAGATCAGGTGGTCTGGTATCCCCATCTCTTTCAGAATTTTCCACAGTTTATTGTGATCCACACAGTCAAAGGCTTTGGCATAGTCAATAAAGCAGAAATACATGTTTTTCTGGAACTCTCTTGCTTTTTCTATGATCCAGTGGATGTTGGCAATTTGATCTCTGGTTCCTCTGCCTTTTCTAAGACCAGCTTGAACATCAGGAAGTTCACGGTTCACATATTGCTGAAGCCTGGCTTGGAGAATTTTGAGCATGACTTTACTAGCGTGTGAGATGAGTGCAATTGTGCGGTAGTTTGAGCATTCTCTGGCATTGCCTTTCTTTGGGATTAGAATGAAAACTGACCTTTTCCAGTCCTGTGGCCACTGCTGAGTTTTCCAAATTTGCTGGCATCTTGAGTGCAGCACTTTCACAGCATCATCTTTCAGGATTTGGAATAGCTCAACTGGAATTCCATCACCTCCACTAGCTTTGTTCGTAGTGATGTTTTCTAAGGCCCACTTGACTTCACATTCCAGGATGTCTGGCTCTAGGTCAGTGATCACACCATCGTGATTATCTGGGTCGTGAAGATCTTTTTTGTACAGTTCTTCTGTGTATTCTTGCCATCTCTTCTTAATATCTTCTGCTTCTGTTAGGTCCATACCATTTCTGTCCTTTATCAAGCTCATCTTTGCATGAAATGTTCCCTTGGTATCTCTGATTTTCTTGAAGAGATTCCTAGTCTTTCCCATTCTGTTGTTTTCCTCTATTTCTTTGCACTGATCGCTGAAGAAGGCTTTCTTATCTCTTCTTGCTATTCTTTGGAACTCTGCATTCAGATGTTTATATCTTTCCTTTTCTCCTTTGCTTTTCACTTCTCTTCTTTTCACAGCTATTTGTAAGGCCTCCCCAGACAGCCATTTTGCTTTTTTGCATTTCTTTTCTATGGGAATGGTCTTGATCCCTGTCTCCTGTACAATGTCACAAACCTCATTCCATAGATTATCAGGCACTCTATCTATCAGATCTAGGCCCTTAAATCTATTTCTCACTTCCACTGTATAATCATAAGGGATTTGATTTAGGTCATACCTGAATGGTCTAGTGGTTTTCCCTACTTTCTTCAATTTAAGTCTGATTTGGCAATAAGGAGTTCATGGTCTGAGCCACAGTCAGCTCCTGGTCTTGTTTTTGCTGACTGTATAGAGCTTCTTCATCTTTGGCTGCAAAGAATATAATCAATCTGATTTTGGTGTTGACCATCTGGTGATGTCCATGTGTAGAGTCTTCTCTTGTGTTGTTGGAAGAGGGTGTTTGTTATGACCAGTGCATTTTCTTGGCAAAACTCTATTAGTCTTTGCCCTGCTTCATTCCGTATTCCAAGGCCAAATTTGCCTGTTACTCCAGGTGTTTCTTGACTTCCTACTTTTGCATTCCAGTCCCCTATAATGAAAAGGACATCTTTTTTGGGTGTTAGTTCTAAAAGGTCTTGTAGGTCTTCATAGAACCGTTCAACTTCAGCTTCTTCAGCATTACTGGTTGGGGCATAGACTTGGATTACTGTGATATTGAATGGTTTGCCTTGGAAATGAACAGAGATCATTCTGTCATTTTTGAGATTGCATCCAAGTACTGCATTTTGGACTCTTTTGTTGACCATGATGGCCACTCCATTTCTTCTGAGGGATTCCTGCCCGCAGTAGTAGATATAATGGTCATCTGAGTTAAATTCACCCATTCCAGTCCATTTGAGTTCTCTGATTCCTAGAATGTCGACATTCACTCTTGCCATCTCTTGTTTGACCACTTCCAATTTGCCTTGATTCATGGACCTGACATTCCAGGTTCCTATGCAATATTGCTCTTTACAGCATCGGACCTTGCTTCTATCACCAGTCACATCCACAGCTGGGTATTGTTTTTCCTTTGGCTCCATCTGGAGTTATTTCTCCATTGATCTCCAGTAGCATATTGGGCACCTACTGACCTGGGGAGTTTCTCTTTCAGTATCCTATCATTTTGCCTTTTCGTACTGTTCATGGGGTTCTCAAGGAAAGAATAATGAAGTGGTTTGCCATTCCCTTCTCCAGTGGACCACATTCTGTCAAATCTCTCCACCATGACCTGCCCGTCTTGGGTTGCCCCACAGGCATGGCTTAGTTTCATTGAGTTAGACAAGGCTGTGGTCCTAGTGTGATTAGATTGACTAGTTTTCTGTGAGTATGGTTTCAGTGTGTTTGCCCTTAGCTATTAGTAATACCAAACATGGAAGTGTAGATACTTCTGAGATTTTCATTCCCTTTGCACATTAAGCCAGAAGTGGGACTGCTGCATCTTATGGTGGTTCTATTTTTAATCTTTTGAGCAACCTCCATACTGTCGTCCATAGTGGCTACACCAATTTACATTCTCACCAACAGTGCACAAGGTCTTTTTTCCACACCTTCTCTAACACTTAAGCTCTTGTCTTTTTGATAAAAGCCAATCTGACCAGCATGAGATGATATCTTTTTGTGGTTTTGATTTGCATTTCTCTAAAAATTAGAAGTGTTGAGCATCTTTTCATGTACCTGTTGGTATTTGCATATCTTCTTTGGAAAACTGTCTACTTAAATCCTCTGCAATTTTAAAAATCATATTGTTCTTTGGATATTGAGTTGTATGAGTTGTATGTTCTTTGTATATTTCAGATATTAACCCATTATCTGATATATGATTTATAAACACTTTCTCCCATTCCATAGGCTGTCTTTCATTTTGTTGATAGTTTCTTTTGCTGATTAGAACTTTTTAGTTTGATGGAATCCCATGTATTGATGTTGGTTTTTGTTGTTTGTACTTTTCATGTTATATACAAAAAATTGTTGCTAAGAGACATGTCAAGAAGCTTTCTCCCTCCATTTTCTTCTAGAAGTTTCACAGTTTCAGGTCTTACATTTAAGCCTGTAACCTATTTTAATTGAAGAAATTCTCATTTCCCCATTGAGTATTCTTGGCTGCCTTGTCAAATATTAGTTTACTGTATGTGTGTGAGTTTATTTCCAGGCTCCTGATTCTGTTCCATTGCTCTATGTGTCTATTTTTATGCCAGTATCATACTGCTCTGATTAATATAGCTTTGTAATATAGTTTGAAATCAGGAGGTTTGGTATCTCTAGCTTTGTTCTTCTTGGTCAGAATTGTTTTGGATATTCTGTTTTTTATAATTCTATGCAATTTTAAGATTTTTAAACATTTTTGTGAAAAAATGCCATTTGAATTTTGATATAGATTCTAGTGAATCTTTTCAGATTTGATAATAGTATTTTAGGTTTTGTGTGTGTGGTCAGTTCTTGTTTCTTTAAAGAATCCTTATCTTTTAGAATTACTGAGATATTTATAAAAAATGATATGATACTTGGGATTTATTACCAAATAATTAAGAGGGAGGGAAATAAGTGGAGGTATTGATAAAATAGGATTGGCCATAAGTAGACAATTACTGAAACTGAGTGATGAGTATATGAGTGCTCATTATATATTCCTACTTTTTGAAATTTTTTTCAAAAATTTTGAAATTGTTTGAAAATTTCCATATTTCCGTGTTAATTTATTATTTAGAAGAAAAGAAGAAGTGTTGAAAGAGACAAGTTGTGATGAAGTAGCTGTTGAGGTGGGGTGCTGGGGCAGACATTTGTCAACCGCTGACTGCCAGGCTTGCCTTGTCTGGTCTCTGACTGCACCCAAGTGTCTGTCTCCACCCTCCCTCCCTCACTGCCCCCAAGGGCCCTTTCCCAGAAGGGAACTCTCTCAGTGGCCATGCCCTTCTGGACCTGTGGACTCCCATGGACCAAGGTAGGATGAGCACATGTGACCATGTGAGGCTACCACTGTTATGGAACGATGAATGAGTTTACAGTGTGGCCCTCCCATAATCAGAGCACTCTCGAAAGCAAAGAGTTGAGACATGTGAGGAGAAAAGGGAGGAAACTTCTTGACCAGGAACCTCCTGCAGTTTAGGGAAGGCAGAAGTGCTTTTTAGGTCAAAGGTTGGGGAAAATTCTGGTCTAAGGAGTGAATTGAACTAGAGTGACAGATAAATCATGCAAACCATCTTTGAGTTCATTTCTTTATGAAAATTAAAAAGCCCTACAGGCAGACATGCTTCTTCTTTGCTTGAAGATGCACTTTAGAAATGACTGGAGGCTCAGTGGAAGATCAGTGGCAAGCTGGCTGTTTCAGGATAAAGAACACATTTCCCACAGAAGCAATGCTACATGTGGTGTTGGGTTTCTAAGCTCTCCATCAATCTTTAAAATTGTATATAATCTTTGAAAATTGTGAATCACTAGGGACTTTCTTGGAGGTCCAGTGGTTGAGGCTCGGTGCTTCCATTGCAGGGGGTACAGGTTCAATCCCTGGTCAAGGAACTGGGATCCTGCATGCCTCAAGGTGTGGTCCCCCCAAAAAATTGTGAATCACTTTATTGTACACCTGAAATGTATATACTATTATAAATCAATTATACCTCAATAAGAAAAAGACAAGAAATCTGAAAGACTAGACACTTATCTAGCTGAAAGACACCACTGACTCTTAGGTATGACCCTAGTGCTATACTGCAAATTTGACATTCACTGTGGCACTTACCACAATGACTTCATGTGGACATGTGTCTGTGTGTCCTAGGTTGCTTCAATTGTGTCTGACTCTTTGCCACGCTATGGACTGTAGCCCTCCAGGCCCCTCTGTTCATGGGATTTCCCAAGTAAGAATACTGGAGTGGGTTGCCATTTTCTCCTCCAGGGGATCTTCCTGACCCAGGGATCAAACCTGTGTCTCTTATATCTCTTGCATTGGGAGGCAGGTTCTTTGGCACTGGCACTACCTGGGAAGCCCCAATAGATCAACTATACCTCAATTTTAAAAAAGATAAGAAATCTGAAAGACTAGACATTTATCCTTAAAAAAAAATGGATTTATGTTACCTCTTTACCATACATAGAATCAGAGTTTACAAGGAAAAGCTATTCAATTATTTAACAAAAAAAAAGTTACAATTATTTTGTTTCATCTGAGTGTTATTTGTGAATCTTCAATGAAATCATCTTATCAACTGAAGGAAAATTAATTTTTTCCTTATTGAAGAAAATTGACTTCAAATAAAAAAGAAAGTTTATGCAGCCAGTTTAAATGCTGAGCATTTGCACCTGAAGTAACAAAGACAATTTTCAAGCTTTGGGAAGTTAGAGAACGCCTGTGTTACCTGTCAGGCTAGCAGAGATGTGTGCCCGGAAGCCCTCGGGGACTGTCAGTGAGATTCAGAGGAGGGAGCGAGTCCTTCCAGTTAGGAAGCCAGGGTAGCAGTGAGATTTGAGCTGGACTTAGAGTGGTGGATACGTTTCAGGGGCGGAGCAATCCCTCTGACCTCCTTCCTCATGTTGTTTTAAATTATTTATTTATTTATTTATTTTTGGCTGTGCTGGGTCTTTGTTGCTGCGCAAGGGGCTTTCTCTAGTTGCAGAGAACAGGCTGTAGGGCGTGTGGGCTCAGTAGTTGTAGCACATGGGTTTAGTTGCCCTGTAGCACACGGAATCTTCCCAGACCAGGGATCAAACCAATGTCCCCAGCATTGCAAGGTGAATTCTTAACTACTGGACTACCAGGAAAGCCACCTTCCTCATCTTTGTTAAGGATAATTCTCAAGTGTGCTTTGGGGCAATTCTCATATTAGCCTGAATCAGGCCCAGGGATGAAGCCTGATTACGAGGAAGTGCCAGGACTAAAGCCAGATCCATCAGAGGGAGACAAAAATGTGCTCAGAATGTGCTGAATGACAGCCCTGCCTCCAGGCCTTCAGGGTGCCTCCAGCTGATCATTGTGGCCCCATGCTCCTCCTCCGTCAGATTCCAGTCTGCAGTTCCTGACCTGGTTTCTCACTTCCACTTCTGTCAAAACTGCAGGGTCAGATTGGCTCTTATCTTTGTTTTTGTTATGATGTTCCAAATACAGGCTTCCTCAAGTGATCTTTTCCACCAGGCCCATAACTTCTTCCTGAAACTAGCATCCAGAATACAAATATCAGATCCATCAAGCAGGTTCAAAAAATAGGTCTCGGATGGCTTCCTTATTTCGGGAAGCATTGGATTAATTATTTCCACTCAGGAAAATATTATGCTGGAGTCCATTCCTGCTTCTAGTCCCCAAGTGAACTCCAGTAAGAAACAAATGAAAAGCAGTTTTAGTGCGTGTAAATCAAAAGAGGAAAGGGCCTTGTTTTCCCTCACATGAAACTTTAATGAGGAGGATAGACTCTCTTGACTCCCTCCTTTCCACTCCCATAGCATAGATGAGTTCCTATTCATTTGTTCATCTCTCATTTGTTTCTCAGCCATCTGAGCCAACTGTCCATATCAGTTATCTATTGCAACAGTAATGCTGTGTAAATCTCCCAGTTTTAGAAGCTTCAAACAACAACTGTTTCTTATTGCTCATGTGTCTGTAGGTTAAATGGGGAATTCTGATGACTTAGGCCAGTCTTTTTTGAACTCAGCTGGGCTTACTCTAGGGGCAGCTGGTGGCTGAGCTAGGGGCTGGTGGATCCAGTGTGGCCTCAGATGGGATGAATCGGTTTTCCTCTGCAGACTAGCCTGGGCTTATTCTCTCTTCCTGTAGCAGTCTTGCTCCCATGGCTGAGGCAAGGGATCCTAAGAGAAGAGCAGAAGCATTCAAGATCACCAGAGTCCTTGACTTGAAATGGCACATCACACTTCTGCTCCATTCTGTTGGCCAAAGCAAGTCACAAGGTCAGCTCCAATTCCGGCGGGGAGAGCACACACTCCGCCTCTTAATGGGTGGAGTCGTGAAGTCAGTAGGCAGGGGGATTGCTACAGGGGGGTCATTAACTGTGCCCATGAATGCCAGCAATCTGTCAGAACTGCCAACATAATTTTTCTTTTAGTTGTGGACTTAGTCGAACTTCATACATTAATGAAACATTCAGATTCTACTTCCAAATTCCTAATTCCTAGGGAACTGGGAAAGCAGAGCATGCAGCCTTCTGTAACCCTTCTTCAAGTGACAAACATTTCCAGAGCACCCACCGTGCCAGCCCCTCACTCAGTAGGTCCTGGGGGATGCAGGGAAATCACCGCACTCTGTAGCCCAGGTGCTCAGCCCAGAACAGGGAGGGGAGGGGTCACTGAGCGCCTATGGGAATTCCTGGGGGAAGTGATATTTGGTCTCAAGTTAAAGTTTACAGAAAGAGAAGGAAGCGGGGTGTATCCCAGAGATCTTGAAGTAAAGATGGTCGTGTTTTCAGGAAAGAGAGCTGCTTGTAGGGAAGGGCAGGCATGGGTTCTGAAGGATACATGAAGTCACTGCAGGGCTTGAGCTGAACTCCTGTGCCCGGGTTTGCTTTTGGAAATATCTCTGGGGCAGCAGGGGGCTTCCTAGATGGCAGTAGTGGTAAAGAACACGCCTGCCAATGCAGGAGACGCAAGAGACGCGGGTTCGACCCCTACGTCGGGAAGATCCCCTGGAGGAGGAAATGGCAACCCATCCTAGCACTCTTGCCTGGAAAATTCCATGGGCAGAGGAGCCTGGAGGACTGCAGTCTGTGGGATTGCAAAGGAGTTGGGCGCAACTGAGCTGCTGAGCCCTCGGACAGCAGAAAGGTGGAGTGACAGCGGAAGACAGGGAGACTGGCTGGGAGGCTATTTCCATTCCATGACTGTCCTTCCAAGTTGACGTTTCTCTGAGGTCCACCTGCTGGCTGATGTGCAGAGCCTCTCCGCCACAGCTCAGAAGTACATAAGTCTGTGTGCGGTGGGGGCAGGGCTGGGAAGCTTTGCCCTTCTCTGCTCTTGGCTGACTTCGTAATAGGTTAGCCTTTAAACTTCTGGCTCATTCCAGACACTGTGCCTTGGGCCCTGGGAGAGAACTTACCCTCCCTGACCCTGCATAACATTTCCACTTTCTGGGAAATGCAGCTTATGCATGATCAGGTGAGAGAGGTGCACGCAAATCCTCTATGTCTCAAACCTCCCTTCTCTGCATTGATTCTACTCAAGCTCCATTTTGGGAGAACTGCGGGGGAAGTTTTCCTCTGCTGACACCTATTTCAGTTCCTGAGCTTTCAGAGCCCCTGCCCGTCTCTCGCCACAAGCGGGTTTTCACAGAACTCCTGGGGAGAATGGCGGGCAGAAGAGTGGCCCCAAGACGTCCATGTCCTGCCCTGATCCCTGATGTGTCGGGGGCAAGGAGGCCTGATGGTTACAGGTCTCATCTGGACCTGAGAGGCCCTCGAGCAGCAGGCTCTTGGGAGCCAGGGCTTCTGGGTCACACCTGGATCGTGGGAACATGCTGACATCAGTCAGCCAACAAATGCGACTCATCTGAAGTGACTATTGATGGCTGAAAGGCTGCCGGAGAGACAGGCGGTGGGACTGCAGCCCAGGGTATAAGGGGGAAGGGTCAAGAGGCTGATCTTTGGTACTGGGACCTGGGCAGGAAGGGGACCCCAGCAGGCGCCACGGCACTGAGGTGGTTACTGCTACCCACAGCTCCCCCACACCCACTCCCGTGACAGTCATTCACGGCAGGCTCCACGTGGCTTCCCTGCCTCAGGCAGAGATGCAAGCTCAGACAGGGAAGGGCGAACTTGGCTTGTGTGTGCTCCTCAGCGAGCACGTGGGAGCCAGTTCCTGCTGGTGCCCCTCCCTCCTTCAGTGAGCAGGAATCCTGTCACACAACGGCTTGTCTCTCCTCAGTAAAATCCCCCACAGCTAGCTGTTCACAGTCTGAAGAGAGAAACGTTCCATTCTCAAAGTAAAGAGAAACATCCCTTCTTCCAAAGAGCCGCTAAGAGCCAGCTGCTAACTAGGTGTCACTTGAAATCCCTAGACACCAGTTCCCATAGCAACCCCAGGGCACTATCACAGCCTGCCCTTGATACATGTGGCTTTAGCAAGGGGTTTTGAAAGAATCAAATATTTTAGACATGAGTTTTAAACCCAGTTTTTAGGTAGACATCAAGGGGTTCCTTACCTCAAGTAATTTGATGAGAAAGTCGCTGGTTGGTTCACTCCATGAAAACAGGCACTCTGGTGTGATGATCAGTGGCTGGGAGCAGTAGGGCAGTCGGTGTAAAGGCACTAAGACTCTATCCTGTGATGAAGGGAACCTCTGAGACTTAGCATCATGTTTGAAATCCTTGGACAGCCTTCTGTGCACAGTGCTGTTTGGAAATGATGCCCGGAATCAGAGGAGCCACAGGTGCGTGATGATGGCAGCACTGGGGTGAGCCCTCCACCAGCCTGTATGATTCAGCGAACCCACGTCTGCACTTAGCTGCTCGATTTGGCCACATCAGCGCCTTCTGATGAGGACAGCCCTCTCCTCTGCCCTCTCTTGGGCACTGCAGTGGGTGAGTTAAGATTCTCCCCAGGCCTTCTTCTCTGAGAACAGGTTGTCTTGACCCCTGGCATGGATTCTCCAGGCACACAGGCTTCTTAGAGAAACAGGCTGGGATTTCAAGATTGAGAAAGGGAAAGAACAGATAAGCCAGGACTTGCTTGTGGTGCCAGAAGATAGAGAAGTGCTGGGAACATGATGACATATCCAAAGATCACAGGAGCCAACTTGCAAGGACTCTGAACAGCCAGAACTGGGGAATCTGAGCAACAAAGTAAATAAGGATAACAGTGGATCATGACCCCTAGAGTCAAATGAGTGTATTTTGCTAAGTGAAAGAAGCCAGATTCCCCAAAACTACATATTGCATGAATCTACTTATATGACATCATGGAAAAGGCAAAATCATAGGGATGGAAAACACATCAGTATTTGCCAGAAATAGGGGTTGATCATGAAAGGACAGCATGAGGGGATTTTGGAGGGTGATGACACTGTTTCGTGGCTGTGATGGTAGGCATATGAGGCTATACGTTTGTGAAAACCCACAGAGCTGCAGGCTTCAAAGAGTGAACTTTACTGTGTGTAAATTAAAAAAATAAATAACTGGGATGATGTGTGTTTTCCTGAATTGGAGGTTCACTTAATTTCAGTTGCTCAGTCGTGTCCGACTCTTTGCGACCCCATGAATTTGCAGCACGCCAGGCCTCCCTGTCCATCACCAACTCCCGGAGTTCACTCAAACTCATGTCCATCGAGTCAATGATGCCACCCAGCCATCTCATCCTCTGTCGTCCCCTTTTCCTGCCCCCAAAACCTCCCAGCATCAGAGTCTTTTCCAATGAGTCAACTCTTCACATGAGGTGGCCAAAGTATTGGAGTTTCAGCTTTAGCATCAGTCCTTCCAAAGAACACCCAGGACTGATCTTCTTTAGAATGGACTGGTTGGATTTCCTTGCAGTCCAAGGGCCTCTCAAGAGTCTTCTCCAATACCACACTTCAAAAGCATCCATTCTTCAGCGCTCAGCTTTCTTCACAGTCCAACTCTCACATCCATACATGACTACTGGAAAAAGCATAGCCTTGACTAGACGGACCTTTGTTGGCAAAGTAATGTCTCTGCTTTTGAATATGCTATCTAGGTTGGTCATAACCTTCCTTCCAAGGAGTAAGCATCTTTTAATTTCATGGCTGCAATCACCATCTGCAGTGATTTTAGAGCCCAAAAGTACAAAGTCTGACACTGTTTCTACTGTTTCCTCATCTATTTCCCATGAAGTGATGGGACCAGATGCCATGATCTTCGTTTTCTGAATGTTGAGCTTTAAGCCAACTTTTTCACTCTCCTCTTTCACTTTCACCAACAGGCTTTTTAGTTCCTCTTCACTTTCTGCCATAAGGGTGGTGTCATCTGCATATCTGAGGTTATTGATATTTCTCCCGGCAATCTTGATTCCAGCTTGTGCTTCTTCCAGCCCAGCCTTTCTCATGATGTACTCTGCATAGAAATTAAATAAGCAGGGTGACAATATACAGTCTTGACGTACTCCTTTTCCTGTTTGGAACCAGTCTGTTGGAATAGGAGGTAGGTTGCTACAAATGAACCTAATCATGATACAATGTATAATGTGACCACACTGAAGGGAGTAGGGAAGAAAAGAACCAACCTAAGTGTCTTGGGAAAACAGGGGTTTTGACTTACTACCATCAGATAGGTATCTAAAGGTAAAAAGAATGCACGCAAACACTGTATTTCTAGTATTTGTACCTTGTGCGCATGTGCTAAGTTGCTTCAGTCGTGTCTGACTCTTTGCGACTCTATGGACTGTAGCCTGCTAGGCTCCTCTGTCCATGGGACTCTCCAGGAAAGACTACTGGAGTGGGTTGGCTGGCACTCCTCCAGGGTATCTTCCTACGTTGGTAAGTGGGTTCTTTACCACTAGCGCCACCTGGGATATATTTTTCACAGGAGTATGTGTTAGTAATTCTGAAACTACCTTAGGTGTAGACGGTGTGTGCTAATTCATTAAGTTGTGTCCAACTCTTTTGTGACCCCATGGACTGTAGCCCACCAGGCTCCTTTGTCCAAGGGATTCTCCTGGCAAGAATACTGGAATGGGTTGCCATCTCCTCCTCAAGAAGATCTTCCTGACCCAGGGATCTAATTTGCGTCTCCTGAATTGGCAAGCAGATTCTTTACTACAAGGCCACCTGGGGAGCCTTGAACAGCTAAGTAAATACATGATAGATAATGAGAGCCAGGTTTCTCACTGACAGAGAAGGAAATTACAGGTAAGAAAAGGGGGAGGCTAGAATGAACCCTGTGGTATTGGATTGAAATCTGAGTTACCAGTATGAATGTATTATACATATATGTGTGTCATATATATAGCATACATCATACGTATACAGACAGGTAGGTAGATACAGGAATATGGATGGTGTGACTGTATGGGCTAATATATAACATGTTCCGGTCACTCAGAGGGCCTAGAAGCATGACACCGGTGAGAATGAGTTCACCTGATGCTCAGGTCTTCATTTCTAAAAGGAGCCAGGTGTTTTGTGGTGTGGTTGGTTCCTGGTCTTGGGCAGGGAAAATATAAGAAGAGCCTAGAGCATCTTGCGTTCGTGCTCAGTCACTCGGTTGTGTCCGACTCTTTTACGACCCATGGAGTAGTCCCCCCAGGCTCCCCTGTTCATGGGATTTCCAGGCAAGAATACTGCAGTGGGTTGTCATTTCCTTCTCCAGTGCATCTTCCCAATCCAGGGATCAAACCCACATCTCTTGCGTCTCCTGCATTGGTAGCTGGAGGCTTTACCACTGCACCACCTGTGGCAGAAAGTAAGTAAATGCTCAAAAAAGGTCAGGGACACGTTAAAAGGGAGCAGAAGACAGCCTGAAGGAGCTCCCAATGACCAAGGCAGAAGCAATTAGAGTGACAAAATAATGACAACACTGGAGTATAAGCCATAGAATAAAATCAATATACATGAGTTCATACTCATAAGCAAATAAGCAAATGGATGAGAAATGACAACTCTTCTGTTGAGAGAGTTTCAATTCTTACAATCATTAATGATAAGAGAATAGCATAATACCAATAATTATTATTATTTAATGAGGTGCATATAAAATCATTAGACAAACACATTAGTAAAAGTTTAATGTAGGCATGATTCATAGAAATTAAAATTGGTGGGCAAAATTTGAAGGGAAACAACAGGTTATCTGCATAGCCTCAAAGTAGCTCCTTTAAGTTATTTATTAACTACAAAAAGAAAAATAGTAACTTTAGAGTGAAAAAGCCCAGCAGGCACCACCTTAACCAAATGGTCAGGGTTAATATCACTAGCAATAAGACATGGAAATATCATAACCCCCTGACATGATGTACTGAGGGCCCATTTCCTTTGTATTGTTGTTGGCAAAAATGGAGAACTATAGTCTAACCACGAGAAAACATCAGATAAACACCAAAGGGGGACAATATATACAATAACTGACTAATATTATTCAAAAGTCTCAAGATTATAAGACAGGGAAAGATTGAGGATCCATCCAAGACTGGAAGAGACCAAGGAGACAAATGCAGCGTGACATCCTGAAGGATCCTTAAGAGGAAGAAGGACAGTGGATAACTAGAGACAACTCATGAAAATGTAATAATGTCTGTAGACTATAGTGGTATTGTATCCATGTTAATTATCTGATTTTCATAGATGTACCATAGGTGAAGTGAGATGTTAACATTTGAGAGATTTGGGTGAGGAATTTTGGAAATTCTTCCCCCCACCCTCAGCCTTATTGTTACAATTGACTTATTGTGTATGTTTAATGATTGCAGCCATGAAATTAAAAGATGCTTACTCCTTGGAAGGAAAGTTATGACCAACCTAGATAGCATATTCAAAAGCAGAGACATTACTTTGCCAACAAAGGTCCATCTAGTCAAGGCTATGGTTTTTCCAGTGGTCATGTATGGATGTGTAGGTTGGACTGTGAAGAAAGCTGAGCGCCAAAGAATTGATGCTTTTGAACTGTGGTGTTGGAGAAGACTCTTGAGAGTCCCTTGTATTGCAAGGAGATCCAACCAGTCCATTCTAAAGAAGATCAGCCCTGGGATTTCTTTGGAAGGAATGATGCTAAAGCTGAAACTCCAATACTTTGGCCACCTCATGCGAATAGTTGACTCATTGGAAAAGACTCTGATGATGGGAGGGATTGGGGGCAGGAGGAGAAGGGGACGACAGAGGATGAGATGGCTGGATAGCATCACCGACTTGATGGACATGAGTTTGAGTGAACTCCAGGAGTTGGTGATGCACAGGGAGGCCTGGCGTGCTGCAATTCATGGGGTTGCAAAGAGTCGGACACAACTGAGCGACTGAACTGAACTGAACTGAAGGTATACCCTGTGATGATTTGATGCACTTATGTATCACAAAATGATTAACACAATAGGGTGGGTAATCCATTACCTCGCATAATTACACCTTTTTGTTTGGCTGGGACTTATCTACTCTCTTGCAACTTTCAAGTATATAATACAGTATTGATAACTATGGTCTTCCCTGATAGCTCAGTTGGTGAAGAATCTGCTTGCAATGCAGGAGACCCCAGTTCGATTCCTGGGTCAGGAAGATCTTCTGGAGAAGGGATAGGCTATCCTCTCCAGTATTCTTGGGCTTCCCTTGAGGCTCAGCTGGTAAAGATTCTTCCCGCAGTGTGGGAGATCTGGGT
Organism: Bubalus bubalis; assembly: GCF_019923935.1. Classification (NCBI taxonomy): domain Eukaryota; kingdom Metazoa; phylum Chordata; class Mammalia; order Artiodactyla; family Bovidae; genus Bubalus; species Bubalus bubalis. Next base: position 50,355,111 of record NC_059167.1, read on the forward strand.
TTGATCCCTGAGTTGGGAAGATCCCCTGGAGAACGGAAAGGCTACCCACTCCAGTATTTTGGCCTGGAGAATTCCATGGACTGTATAGTCCATGGGGTCACAAAGAGTTGGGCATGACTGAGTGACTTGCAAAAAAAAAATTGATAATGATAGTCATTATGTTGTACATCTTAGACCCCCAGAACTGATTTTCTAACTGGAAATTTATAGCCTTCCACTGACATCTCCCCCTTCCCCCAATGCCCAGCCCCTAGCAGCCACCATACCACCTTCTGTTGCTATGACTTTGGTTTGTTAAGATTATAGATATAAGCGAGATTGTATAGTATTTCTCTTTCTCTGTCTGACATTTCACTTCGCATATTCCCCTCAAGGTCCACTCATGTTATGGCAAAGGGCAAGATTTCCTTTGTTCTCATGACTGAATGATATTCCATCATGTGTGTATATATATAAAAATATGTATATATACCCACAAACACATATACCATATCTTCTGTATCCTTTCATCCATCAACAGACCCTTAAGTTGTTCTCCGATTGTGAATAATACTGCGATGAATGTGGGAGTTTATTTCTTTGAGATCCTGATTTCATTTCCTTTAGATATATACCTAGAAATGGAATTGCTGGATCATATGGTAGTTCTACTTATAATTTTTTGAGGCTTCACTAATTTCCATTCCCACCAACAGTGCACAAATATTTCCTTTTCCCTAAATCCTCTCATCTCACATGCTAGTAAAGTAATGCTCAAAATTCTCCAAGCCAGGCTTCAGCAATATGTGAACCGTGAACTTCCAGATGTCCAAGCTGGTTTTAGAAGAGGCAGAGGAACCAGAGATCAAATTGCCAACATCCGCTGGATCTTCGAAAAAGCAAGAGAGTTCCAGAAAAACATGTATTTCTGCTTTATTGACTATGCCAAAGCCTTTGACTGTGTGGATCACAATAAACTGTGGAAAATTCTGGTAGAGATGGGAATACCAGACCACCTGCCTGCCTCTTGAGAAACCTGTATGCAGGTCAAGAAGCAACAATTAGAACTGGACATGTCACAACAGACTGGTTCCAAATTGGGAAAGGAGTACATCAAGGCTATATATTGTCACCCTACTTATTTAACTTCTATGCAGAGTACATCATGAGAAACGCTAGGCTGGAGGAAGCACAAGCTGGAATCAAGATTGCCGGGAGGAATACCAATAACCTCAGATATGCAGATGACACCATCCTTATGGCAGAAAGTGAAGAGGAACTCAAAAGCCTCTTGATGAAAGTGAAAGTGGAGAGTGAAAACATTGGCTTAAAGCTCAACGTTCAGAAAACTAAGATCATGGCATCTGGTCCCATCACTTCATGGGAAATAGATGAGGAAACAGTAGAAACAGTGTCAGACTTTGTATTTTTGGGCTCCAAAATCACTGCAGATGGTGACTGCAGCCATGAAATTAAAAGCTGCTTACTCCTTGGAAGGAAAGTCATGACCAACCTAGATAGCATATTCAAAAGCAGGGATATTACTTTGCCAACAAAGGTCCATCTAGTCAAGGCTATGGTTTTTCCTGTGGTCATGTATGGATGTGAGAGTTGGACTGTGAAGAAAGCTGAGCCCCAAAGAATTGATGCTTTTGAACTGTGGTGTGGAGAAGACTCTTGAGAGTCCCTTGGACTGCAAGGAGATCCAACCAGTCCATTCTAAAGGAGATCAGTCCTGGGTGTTCATTGGAAGGACTGATGCTAAAGCTGAAACTCCAATACTTTGGCCACCTCATGTGAAGAGTTAACTCATTGGAAAAGACCCTGATGCTGGGAGGTTTTGGGGGCAGGAGGAGAAGGGGACGACAGAGGATGAGATGGCTGGATGGCATCACCGACTTGATGGACATGAGTTTGAGTAAACTTTGGGAGTTGGTGATGGACTGGGAGGCCTGGCATGCTGCGATTCATGGGGTTGCAAAGAGTCCGACACGACTGAGTGACTGAACTGAAGTGAACTGAACTGAACTGAAATCCTCTCCAAATCTTTTCTTTTTGAGCATAACCATTCTAATAGGCATGAGACGATATCTCATAGTTTTTTTTTTTTTTTAAATGCTTATTTATTTATCTGGCTGCATTGGACCTCAGGTGCAGCACATGGGATATACACTGTGTCATGAGGGATCATGTGGACTCTAGTTGTGGTGTGTGGCTTAGTTGCCCTGTGGCGTGTGGGATCTAGTTCCCTAACCAGGGATCAAACCCACATCTCCTGAATTGTAAGGTGGATTCTCAACCAGGGACGTTCCTCATACTTTAAAAAAAAAATTTGTTTTTTATTGAAGTATAGTAGATTTACAACATTGTACCAATCTCTGCTGTACAATATAGTGACTGATTATACACATATAGACATTGTTGTTGTTTTTTTTAATTTTATTTTATTTTTAAACTTTACATAACTGTATTAGTTTTGCCAATATTCTTTTCCATTATGTTTTATTACAGAATACTGAATGTAGTTCCCTCTGCTATACAGTGAAGTGAAGTGAAGTCGCTCAGTCGTGCCCAACTCTTTGCAACCCCATGCATAGTAGCCTGCACCAAGCTCCTCTGTCCATGGGATTTTCAAGGCAAGAGTACTGCCATTTCCTTCTCCAGGGAATCTTCCCAACCCAGGGATCGAACCCAGATCTCTCACATTGTAGACAGATGCTTTACCGTCTGAGCCACCAGGGAAGTAGAACCTTGTTTATCCATCCAATATACAGTAGTTTGCATCTTGATCCCCAACCTCCCACTCCATCCCTTCCCTACCCCCTCCCACTTGGCAGCTGCAAGTCTGTTCTCTGTGTCTGTGAGTCTGTTTCTGTTTTGTAGATAGGTTCATTTCTGCCATATGTTAGATTTCACACATAAGTGACATCATATGGTATTTGTTTTTCTGACATACTTCACCTTAGTATGATAATCTTTAGTTGCATCCATGTTGCTGGAAATGGTATTATTTCATTCTTTTTTATGGCTGACTAGTATTGTATTGTATATATGTGAGGGCTTTCCTGGTGGCTCAGATGGTAAAAAATCTGCCTGCATTGTCTTACTTCATTTAGTGTGATAATCTCTAGTATTTTTGTATTTTTGGGCTCCAATTGCTGCAAATGGCATTATTTCATTCTTCTTTACGATTGAGCAGTATTACATTGTATATATGTACCTCATCTTTTTTATCCATTAATCTGTCAGTTGACATTGAGATTGCTTCTGTGTTTTGACTATTGTGAATAGTGCTGCTATGAACACATGTGCATGCATGCTAAGTCGCTTCAGTCTTGTCCAACTCTTTGCGACCCTATGGACTATAGCCCGCCAGGCTCCTCTGTCCATGGTTTTCTCCAGGCAAGAACACTGGAGTGGGTTGCCATGCCCTCCTCTGGGGATATTCTTGACCCAAGGATCGACCTGCATCTCTTACATCTCCTGCATTAGAGGGCGGGTTCTTTGCCACTAGCGCCTCCTGGGAAGCCTGCTGTGAACACAGAGGTATCGTTTTGAGTTACAGTTTCATTGAAGTCTGTGATCAAGAGTGGGACTGCTGGACCACATGCTAATTCTGTTTTTAGTTTTCTGAGGAATGGCCACACTGTTTTCTGTATCTCACTGTAGATTTGAATTGGATCTTTCTGAATATTAGTAATGTTGAGTAACTTTTTCTGCATCTGTTGGCCATTTTTATGTCTTCTTTGGGAAAATGCCTGTTCAGGTCCCCTGCCCATTTTTAACTGAATTGTTGTTTTTTGTTATTGAGTTGTATGAGTTTTCAATATATTTTGGACATTAACCCCTTATCTAATATATGGCTTACGAACATTTTCTCTCATTCTATAAGTTGCCTTTTCACTGTATTGATAGTTTCTTTTACTAGTTGGAAGTTTTTAGTTTGATACAGCTCACTTATTGATTTTTGCCTTTGTTACTTGTGATTTTGTTGTCATATCCCAAAAAAATCATTGCTAAGACCCATCTTAAGGATATTTTCACCTATGTTTTGTTCTGGGACTCTCAGGTTTCAGGTCTTAATTTTAAGTATTTAATCCATTTTGACTTAATTTTTGTGAGTCATGCAGGGTAGGAATTCAGAGAAGGCAATGGCACCCCACTCCAGTACTCTTGCCTGGAAAATCCCATGGATGGAGGGGCCTGGTAGGCTGCAGTCCATGAGGTCGCTAAGAGTTGGACATGACTGAGTGACTTCCCTTTCACTTTTCACTTTCATGCACTGGAGAAGGAAATGGCAACCCATTCCAGTGTTCTTGCCTGGAGAATCCCAGGGACGGGGGAGCCTGGTGGGCTTCTGTCTATGGGGTCGCACAGGGTCGGACACGACTGAAGTGACTTAGCAGCAGCAGGATAGGAATTCAATTTCATTTTTCTGCCTGTGATTATCTAGTTTTCCTAACACTATTTATTGAAGATACTATCCTTTCCCTATTGAGTATTCTTGGTTTTCTTGTCAAATATTAGATGTTGTATATTTGAAAGTTTACTTCTGGCTCACAATTCTGTTGCATTGGTCTATGAGTTTGTTTTCATACCACTGTTTTGGTTAATACAGTTTTCTAGAATAGAGTTTTCTAGAATAGTATGAAATCAGGGAGTGTGGTGCCTCCAGCTCCTTTCAGAATGGCTATTCAGAGTCTTTTGTGTTTCCACACTGACTGTAGGATTGATTTTTGTATTTCTGTAAAAAATGCCATTGAAATTTTGATACAGATTACATTGAATCCATGTATGCCTTTGGGAAGTATGGACATTTTAACTTTAATTCTTCTGACCCATGAACCAGAGATATTTTTCCATTTATGTGTGTCTTCATTAATTTCTTTCTTCAAACTCTTATAGTTTTTAGGGAAAAGATCTTTCACCTTCTTGGTTAAAGTTATTCCTAAGCACGTTATTCTTTTTTGATGCTATTCTAAATGTTTTTTCTGTATTTTCCAGGTATTTCATCATTGGTGTATAGAAACAAAACTGATTTTTGTGTGTTGATTTTGTACACTGAAACTTTGCTGAGTTCGATGATTAGTTCAACTCTTTTTTGGGTAGATTCTTTAGGATTTTCTATATATAAGTTCATGTCATCTATAAGCAGAGACAGTTCTATGTCTTTCTTTCCAATATGAATGCTTTTTGTTTCTTTTTCTTGCCTAATTGCTCTCACTAGGACTTTTAGTAGTATGTTGAATAGGAGTGGTAAGAGTGGCCACCCTTGTCTTGTTCCTAATATTAGAGGAAAAGCTTTCAATCTTCTACCATTGAGTATGATGTTAGCTGTGGGCTTTACACATAGTTTAGCACATACCTGACCTTGTGTGCTAAGTCACTTCATTTGTGTCCAACTCTTTGTGACCCCATGGACTGTAGCCTGCCAGACTTCTCTGTCCATGGGATTCTCCAGGCAAGAATACTGGAGTGGGTGCCATTCCCTTCTCTAGGGGATCTTCTGACCCAGGAATTGAACCTGCATCTCTTACATCTCCTGTATTGGCAGGTGGGTTCTTTACCATTAGCGCCACCCTTAGCTCCCTATGAGTTCTCAGTAGCAACTATTATAGCTACAAGTTTCCATTCCATTTGGGGGTTTTGTCTTTCATTTATTTCTGTGTTTGTAGTAAAAGGGAATGTTTCAGTCTGTGCTTATTCAGCCATCTTGACCTGGAAGCTCTGAGTTACTTTTATCATGGAAAAGAAAATACATTGTAATATAGACATTATGTATAAGACAGTCTAGTGATATAGACATATGGTGTATTATAGAGATTAAACTCACAGCCTCTGGAGTTGGTCTGACCTACTTTGGGATCCTATTCCAGCCACTTGCTAGCTGTGCAATCTTGAATAAATTACCCTAAACTGTGCATTCCACTTTCCTCCTTGCACAAGGAGTATAACAATATTGTCTGGGTTATTGTTAAGACTGAATGAAATAATGAAAGTAAAGCCCTGGACAGGGCCTGACACAGAGAAGCTCCGCCCCCCGCACCTCCCAGGTCTTTACCTATTGGAACAGAGAGCAGAATCAGGCAGAGAAGACGGAACTGGCATTTTTATTATTGGTGGAGTTGCTGGGGAATAGGAATATTAGGTAATAGATATCCTTCCAGAAAATGATGCCTCATGCCATCATCAATCCCATCTCAACAAACTGTGTTACAATATCCAGGTCTATGTACAGATTGTATTATGTGTCTTAACACTGCTTTGTTGAGTCCCTTCCAATAGTTCAACTGAATAGCAAACAATTTTAAAATATGTTGTTAACTTTTGGAGGGTTCATAAGATGAGTTTTGGGTGTGGGTGCTTTGAATGGCAGGGACCAGGTATAAGACTGGAGGAAAGCATGAGTAGGTGGGTCTTGAACAAGATGCTAAATGTTATAAATGATTCTGTGATTCCTTTTTCTTAGTATAATTAGCCTGTAATATTTTATAAAATAAGGTTCAGATTTCCTACATTTCTCAGGTGCTTTCACAAGCTCACAAGGTCTTGTGAATATGCACCGATGCTCATATTGTACATTTCCATCAGCCAGATACAAATAATCAGAAAACTATTTTTTAATGTAAATATAATCTCTCTTCCTTTTTTCATATGTATGTACATACACACTCACACACAACACATAAAACCACAAACACAATGCTTTTGTGTTTTTTTCCTCTTGCAATCTGGACCCACGTTCTCTTTATTCTTTTTTTTTTTTTAATTGTAATGAAATCCACAAAACAAAATTTTTTTTTTTTCACAAAACAAAATTTATGTGCACTATTTTTAAGTATATAGTTCAGTGGCATCATGTACATTTACACTGTTGTACTATCGCCACCATCCATCTGCAGAAAATTTTCACCAAAACACAATGTTTGAAAACTGTCAATTTTATTAAGAAACTTTCCTTCAAATTGTAACAGCTAAAGAAAGAAATGTAGACTTTGGCAACATTGGCACTCAATGCTACTGTATTTCAGAAGCAATAAAGTATCCTTTTTTGAAAAATCTCTTCCCATTTTATCATTCCTTGCAAAGTCCATAGTAATGTTGCCTTATGAAAACAAAATTTAAAACAGAAAATAAATGCCTTGTCCCCTGATGATATATAACATTAACAAGGTAACTAATTTATAGCCCTCCAGGCTGGCTAAAACAACAGCCTTCCTGTTGTGTTCTATCTTTTGGATAGGCATGTAATTAAGATAGATGGTGTGTGATCCTAAGAGCTCCCTTACTGGAGAATGTTCTGGCCAAATTCAGTTTGTTACATTACACAGTTCTTTTTTATGTCCCTTAATGTCATACTTAGCAGTCTACAAAATATCAAGTGTAGGTCACTTCCTTCCTAAAATGTTTTCAACCTTTGTTGCAACCATTAAGGAAGTTATAATTCTAAGGTGTCTGAATTTTAGTGCTGACTGGAGAGATCTTTTTCTGATATTAAGTGTGAGTATGAAAGCGATGAAATGATTTGTGAGAGTCATCTTTCACTTCTATATTTTCTAAGAATTTTGTAATTCCAGGAAAATATCCAGGACGTCTTGTTAGAGTGGTGTCCTAAATTTCATCCTTCTTCTTGGGGCTTAACAATGTTCTAAATTATTTTTCGTAGACGGCAATGGCACCCCACTCCAGCACTCTTGAGAAAATCCCATGGATGGAGGAGCCTGGAAGGCTGCAGTCCATGGGGTCGCTAAGAGCGGACATGACTGAGCGACTTCACTTTCACTTTTCACTTCATGCATTGGAGAAGGAAATGGCAAACCACTCCAGTGTTCTTGCCTGGAGAATCCCAGGGATGGGAGAGCCTGATGGGCTGCTGTCTATGGGGTCGCACAGAGTTGGACACGACTGAAGTGACTTAGCAATAGCAAACTATTTTTATTTACTTGGCCGCATCAGTTCTTACTTGTGGCACGCGGGATCTAGTTCCCTGACCAGGAATCGATCCCAGGCCCCCTCCATTGGGCGCTCAGAGTTTTAGCCACTGGACCACTAGGGAAGTCCCTAGATTATTTTACAGTGGGAGTGGAGCACTCAGGATAAAGAGAAGGGGAATGCACAAAGTCTCTGGCAAGAGTGGGTATCCCCCTCCTGGGTGGTCACCAGGCAAAGGGCTGACTGTGGAGGAATGGCAGCTTCACGCCCACCCAGAGGGTAGGGCAGCTGGCAAGTCTGGGAGGCAGGCTGGTGTGGAGGCTGCCTGGCTCCGTGGTGTGCCCTGAAGTCCCCAGGAGTGACCCTTACATTCATTTTTTTTCTTATTTCTCTTTGAATGGTTTCTGCACCCTGCTCCTAGTAAGTCTCCCCTCCTCCCCATCCTCCCCCCGCAAGCTAATCTAGAATATGTTTTCTAGTGTCCCAGAACAAATCCCATACATAAGCTCCATATTTCTGCACCTTTTGGTATAGGCCCAGAGACTCCCGGTCCAAATGCCTTTCAACCCCCTTACTCTGAGATTCTTTTCTTTTCTGCCTTCCAGCCTGTCACATACTATCCTGAAGACAGCAGACAAACAGGAGCTTAAAAAGGAGTTGTTGTTCAGTCGCTAAGTCGTGTCCAACTCTTTACAACCCCATGGACTGCAGCACGCCAGACTTCCCTGTCCTTTACTATCCCCCAGAGTTTGCTCAAACTCATGTCCACTGAGTTGGTGATGCCATTCAACCATCTCATCCTCTGTCACCCCCTTCTCCTCCTGCCCTCGATCTTTCCCAGCATCCGGTCTTTTCCAATGAGTTGGCTCTTCGCATCAGGTGGCCAAAGTATTGGAGAGGGAGAGCTACAAAGAATAGAAGAGGGAGTGGGTATGTGGGGCTAGTATTTCAAATACATTGTCCCACTGATAGAAATAAAATATAATTCAGTTCTCTGCTTGGAAAACTGATGTGTAAAACAATGGCCCATCTTCAGCCTCAAGGGATAAACTTAGTTAAAAAAAAAAAAAAAAGCAATGGAGAATTTGCTATTGAGAAACTTAAGATCCTGTGAAGAAAATATTATTAGAACAAGGATTACAATCCTGTCTGCACATTGGAATCACCTGGGAGATTTTTTTTTTAATGCCACAAATAGAGAGTCTTGACCTGCCCCTGGAGACTTCGATTATATTGGCCTGGAGTATGCTGCTGCTGCTAAATCACTTCAGCCGTGTCCGACTCTGTGCGACCCCATAGACAGCAGCCCTAGCTCCATGCAAAGTTCTTTAAAGTTTTTCCCAGGTATTCAGAGTAGGGCAGAAACTCTCAGGATACAAACAGGGCCACCACAGTGTCTGAACACATGATACTTTCAGGGCTCCACAAAAATGTTTAATTTCTTTTAAAGTTAGGGAAAAAAAGTAAACTTTAAGGTGGAAGAAAATGTGTTACTATATAATATCAAAATAATTTTCTTGACACCAATGCCTTCATAAAATAAAATTTTATACACGTACTATTTATATATAAAATCATAGCTTTCTAGGTGGTGCAGTAGTAAAGAATCTGCCTGCCAATGCAGGAGACAAGGGTTCGATCCCTGGGTTGGGAAGATGCCTTGGAGAAAGAAATGGCAACCCACTCCAGTATTGTTGCAAGGAAAATTCCATGGACAGAGGAGCCTGGTAGGCTCCTGTCCTTAGGATCACAAAGAGTTGGACATGACTGAGCGACTGAGCACAGCATATATATAAAATTATATATAAACAACATATAATATATATATATATATATATATATATATATATATATATGTGCCCAAGGCCCATGAAAGTCAAAATGTAGCCATGTATTAAAAGGACCAGCATAAGGGTACATCTTTGACTCTCCCTAAATATAGCTGTTCAGTTGACATTAAGATAGCACACTGAAATACATCAGTGATGTCTGCACTTTGTGTTGGTAATAATGATGCCTGTATTTCCCTTTGTCATGCCTGCTCCCTACAGATGATTCAGGGGGTCTCCATCCTATTTCCACCAGCTACTTGTAAATTTTCCTGTGTTGCCAGTGACAGTCTGAAAGGCATTCTTAAGTGTCTTCTCTTCCATCCAAACATCCAGTACTTTTCTGATGTTTGATTCAAAGCTACTGACTGGGTCCCCAAGGTCAGAACTGACTGGAGGCCTCAGGAAAAATAAAGAAACTTTGGCCCTGAGCCAGAGGCCTGGGCAGACTCTGGCCCCCACTCATGTAGGGCTCTCAACCTGGGCTATGTCTGGCCTCTCATGCCCCAGCTCAGCTCCTGCCTGGCCCCTCCTATGGGCAGCTTCCTAAGGTTGCCCCCTTGCCCTGTTTCCAAACCCATATCCATATTTTAGAAAGTGATCCTCATCATGTTGGTGCAAACTCTGGAATTCTCATGGCAAGGGAAAAACCTATGGACGTCATCCGTCTTCGTGCCCTTGAATTCGATGGAAGGGGTTGGGGCACAGATGAGTGCTGAGCTCCACCGGCGCAGGGCGGGACTCAGAGGAGGCTGATACCTATGAGAGCCGTGTGTGAAACTGAAGCATAGAGAGAGAGAGACTCAGGGGAAACCACCCATCTCAGAACTCTCTGTAGCCACCCTGGATGCTGAGGTCTACTCCCCACCCAGGCTTCCCACAGGGAGCTGGAGAGGAGGAAGCCAACTCCAGTCTGAAATGAGTAGAGGGTGGGATGAATCATCCCCTTGGGGCCTTCTATTCTGCAATCTGTGATTCTGCAGCAGAGCTCAAGTCCTGACAGATCCAGGAGCATGTAATGAAGAATTTGATCTTAGGCAAGTTCTGTGGCTTTTCTGAACTCCTTCATTGGTAAAATGGGGATAAGAACATCTATCAGGTTGTTCTGACATTTAAATGTTAAATGTGAGATTGCTCAAGAATTCCAGGTTCCTGGTATAATCACAGTCACCTTGATCATAGGTCTGTGGGTACCAATCTGTGGCCCTCAACCTGCTCCTTGAGTTGACCAACTCATGAGCCCTAAGGTAACTCCTTACACTTAAGTTTTAGAAAAAGAAATCATATCTACTTCTGCAAGATAAACTAAACTCTACTTTTCATTATTTCAAAGCCTAGCCACCAAATGGTCCCAGCTGGTTAGTTTAGCTAAACACATCCAAGAAAAATGTGTTCTGGAAGAAGAAATTCCTTGTTACAAGGCATTGGCCATCGTAAATGAGCAAAAATGTGGCATTTAAAAATGTTTGATCTGGTGTTTTAGGTCTTGTCTGTTGGCAAGTTGGTTTGAGAATGTGGTCTTCAAGATGGCTTAGGTCATCTATGACCAAATAAATCGCCCCCCCTCCCCAAATGGTTAATTTGCTACAGAGAAAATGTGGCCCACAGAGTGAAACAAGAAATTAAAAAAACATTTTTTAAAAGAGTTTTTTTTTAAACCTTGAAGTTTGAGCTATTCTGAAGTTGTTTTAATATAGCCAGACACACTTTCAGGGTTGTTGTTCAGTCACTAAGTCATGTCTGACTTTTTGTGCTCCCATGGACTATAGCATGCCAGGCTTCTTGTTACCCTGAAAGTAATATCTAACAAATGCATCTTCATTGAATTAGTATCAGTTCGTAGCTTGGGGATGACTGAGGAGACAGGGACTGTAAACTTGTCCTGTTTCTTGATTAGTCTTCCCCTGCAGATCGACTGAGCTTTGTCATTCCTGCTTTTTTTAAAATTTCTACTTTATATTGGAGTATAGTTGATTTGCAATGTTGTGATAGTTTCAGGTGTACAGCAGAGTGATTCAGTTATACAAGTATACATGTATCTATTCTTTTTCAAATCCTTTTCCCATTTAAGTTATTACAGAGTACTGAGCAGAACTCCCTGTGCTTGTTGGTTATCTGTTTTAAATATAGCAGTGTGTACATTGATATTCCTACTCTTCTTCTTCTTCTTCCAGGCAGATAGGGCTTCTAGAAAGCCCTGCCCTGCTTGGGTCCAGCTGATCCACAAAGAGTACATAAAACACTTTGGTTATGTTGAATCCCTCTGTAGTTGCTATTTATGGTCTCTTGATTTTTTGGTTTTTGTTTTGAACATGCTGTGCAGTTTGCGGGATTTTAGTTCCTTGACCAGGGATTGAACTACCCAGGGCCCTTGGCAGTGAGAGTGTGGAGTCCTAACTACTGGACTGCCAGGAAATTCCCTTCACTTTTAAAAAATTGATTCTACATGTTGGAACACCTCTGGGAAAAATCTGTGATCCTCTTAGAGCAAATGGGGAAGGGCAGCATGGAGTCAAACTCAAGTCTTGCTTGATTTTCTTTTTTTTTCCTATTAAGAAACTTCACTCCTGTATGATAGGGACGTCCTACCTTTAAAGTGAATAAATAAATAATAAAGGAATGATTTCTTTATTTCCCAGTCTCCCACTGAGTAAGAATATGTTAATGGCACCCTTATTACCTTACTCCATACTGTACACAAACACATTTGTTTTTCCAAAGTCTACTTAGGACCTTTAAAATAGTAATTAGGCTGCATCTCTTCCCTGTAGGGTACATGAGTATCACCTCCCTTTATGAACTTTGGGATCTAGGCCATAGGGAGATTAGGTTACTAGCCCAAGGCCAAAAGCTAGTTTTTATTAGAATTCATTCAGATGGGCTGGATCATTCCCTTGTCTGTTCACAAGACATGAGTTCAGAACTTGTTCTCAGTAACATTTCCTTTTTTAAAAAAAATGTATTTATTTATTTGTCTGCTCCAGGTCTTAGTTGCAGCGTGCAGGATCTTTTAGTTGTGGCATGTGAACTCTTACCAATAGCTGCAGCATGTGAGATCTAGTTCCCTGAGCAGGAATTGAACCCAGGCCCCCTGGATTGGGAGTGCAGAGTCTTGGCCACTGGACCTCCAGGGAAGTCCTTCAGTGGTATTACTTGGTAGCCATGCATGTGTGCACTCACCAGCATGTGTTCACTCGTTCATTCAACATTTACTGAACAGCTCTCTGTGCTGGTGGCTAGGTCCCCACGATCTCACCTGCTCCCTGCAGTTAAGGAGCTCCCTGTGTGGGTGGGCTGAACTACAAACAAGTAGGCGCTGTGATAGGGGCTTCCCAGGTAATGCAGTGGTAAGAATCCACCTGCCAATGCAGGAGATGCAAAAGAGTGATAAAACACTTCTCAAGGCAAAAAGGAAGAACAGAGGAGGAAAGACTTGAGTTAAACCTTTAAGGATTTGAGCAAGAGGGAAGGATATTCTCAATGAAGGAGACTTAAGAGCAGAGTCAGAGTGTAGGGGTTGAGTGAGCAGGGCGTGGCCTCCACGTTGAGTTTTCTGGGTCAGAGCATGTGGGGCTTTCCACATCTTGCCCAGGGGTTAGTGTTTTCTATAGACAGAAAGAAGACCTGCCCAAGGACTCAAGAACTTCAAACAGAAATTGAATGGGTCTGGTGTATGAAGTCCCTTCCCCTAGCATGTGTATGCGTGAATACTTTGAGAAGTGAATAAAGACAGGTTCTTAACTTTATGTGGGAAGCACAAATAATCTAAAAATGAGACTGGGGACCCTGTCTCTCCTCTGCCCTGGCTCAGAGCCAGGCCTTGTGGGAAAGGGTGGTTGGGTCTCACTGGGTGTCAGAGAGCTGTTGTGGCGCCAGCCCCAGAGGGACTTGCTGGAAGTCTGATCTCTGGGGTTCTGGGAAAACCTGTTCAAGGGCAGGAGGTTTCTTGCTGGAGTCACTCCACTTGAGATGGGCAGGATGGATGGAGTGGGGAGATGGCTCTGGGAGAAGCAACGGCTGCTGTGTGCTGTCGGAGGCCAGTGCTGGAGGAATGCTGTGCGAGCCAGGTGCTGGACAGGCTGAAGCTGCCGGGGCATTTCCACCCAAACTCAGTGTCACTTTGTGCTGATGACTTCTCACTTCAAGTGAGCTTTGTGGCCCAGGGAGCCCTCTCAGGATGGGAGCTCGGGTGACTGGCGAGTATAGTCCTCAGGGGCAGTCCTGGCTTGAGACTTGAAAAAATAACTTCACCCCTCCTGCCCTTCAGATAGTTCATTCTGGGGGGCATTGAGAATACTTCTCAAGGGGCCCATTGCAAGCAGCACCTGTCTCATCAGCACGCCCTAACAGTGGCTTCCTCCTTCTCCTCTATTTCACTCTTCCTGCTACCTCATTTCTGCTGCCAGGGATCCCCAGTCCTGTCTCAGGCTCTACTCTCAGGCCAACCCAAACCAAGGCAGCCCCTTCTAAAGGCTCAAACCAAGAGGCCTCTTGCCAGGTGCCCTTCCCCACCCCATCCTTCTTCCCAGCATAGCTTCTCCACTTCAACCAAACACAACACTCTGCTTTGTCTGTTTCTTCCTGCTTCCTATCTTCTGTGAATGCCCATCCACTCTCTCTGTCACCCACATTCACTGCATCCTCCCAGTGTGACCCCCAGGAAAATCCGTGATACTGCTTCCCTTCTATGGCTGTTCCTGTGTTCTGCTTCCTTCCTTGTATGTCATTGACACCCCCACAGCACTTCTCTTCTGCATTACGGTTCCCATGCACACAAAATCTGGTGGAGATAAGAGGCGATTTTTCTCTGTTCTTCCTCCTGAATATTCTCCTTTGGCAAGTTGCTGCAGTGGTCCAAAAAGTCTCTTTCTACAGGCTCAATAACAACATCCAAGGGAGCAATAAAACTAAAGGGAGAATGCCTTTCAAAATTTTAGAAGCTTAGCCTGGGGTGGGTGGGAGTTCATTTTCTGCTGAAGTTGAAGTGGCTTGAACTGCAGCTTGACAGTAGCAGCCTCAAAAGCAATTTCTCTAATAAACTGAGTTCTGCTCTGCATCTCTTTTTGCCCCCAACAGCTCCCCTTATTTTTGTTATCAGGAAAAACCTGCCTGAAGTCAGGGTCAGCTGCTGATTAAATCTTTTTAGACTATTAACTAATACGTACTGTCTACTTTGTACAGCTCCTTACACAGGGGTGTCTATGGGAGAAGTGGGTTAATATTCTCTTTCATTAACTACTTATCTTTCATTTGTGTGTTAGTTGCTCAGTCGTGTCCGGCTCTCTGCAACCCCAAGAACTGTAGCCCGCCAGGCTCCTCTGTCCATTGGATTCTCCAGACAAGAATACTGGAGTGGGTTGCCATTCCCTTCTCCAGGGGATCTTCCTGACCCAGATCCATCAAAAGCTTCCCTGGTTCTTCCTGACAGCTCTCAGGGATCCTTCACCTTCCCCCTTGGTTGGTGCCTCCTGCTTCCTCAGCTCCAAGTAAGGGCATTTCACTTTCTTCTTCTGGCACCTGATCTGGCCCGTATTCCCCTTTGCCTTGTACTTCCAGCCCCTCCTCCTGCTGCCTGCGGGGGCATTTCTACCGAAAAATGCCATCATTACTTCACAGTCCATGGAAACTTCAGCATCGCTCATTAAAAACGCATAACTATTTAGGGTGCTCTAAGCCACCAGCCTGGAAACCTCAGCTTTGTGTTTGCCCTTTCCCCTCTCCCACTGCACACACTTGCTCCCCAAGTCCTCAGGGTCTTCTCTGGAAATTTTTTCTTTCTTATCCCTCCTTGCTGCAACTTTCCCCATCACTTGTCTGGTTCCTGGGCTGCAGGTGTCTGCCACCCCAAGTTCCCAGGGTCATCTAAGTACCCTCTGCTGGATGCAAGTTCCATGCCAAACATTTTGAGATGTTCAAGTACTGTGTGGGTAACTTGAGCCCCCTCACTTTGGTATTGGATGCCTTTTCCGCCATGTGGCCCCATCACCCTACCTAGTATGCATCTAGTGACCCCCCCGCAGGCAGACTCCATTTGGGAAAAGCTGGACCACACTTTGAACAGTGTTCACATACCCCATCCACATGAGTGTCTTCCTGGACTCACCTGCACCTGGATCCATGATTTCTAGGATAGCTCAACTCCCCACTTTCTCCAAAAAGACTCTTTTGACCATGGCTGCTTCCTTTGGATAAGTAGACTTCAAATCTCCCCACCACCCCATCAATATTACTTTAAATATTTATTTATTTATTGAGAAATAATTGACCTATGACACTTCATTAGTTTCTGGTGTACAACATAATGATTCGATATTTGTATATATTGCAAAATGGTCACCAAAATAAGGCTAGTTAACATCTAGTTACAAAAGATTTTTCCCCTTGTGATGAAAACTTTTAGGGTCTAAGCTCTAAGCAGCTTTCAGCTATGCTGTTTTTGTTCAGTTGCTCAGTCATGTCTGACTCTTTGTGACCCCATGGACTGCAGCAGGCCAGGCTTTCCTGTCCTTCACCATCTCCCAGAGCTTGTTGAAATTCATGTCCATTGAGTTGGTGATGCCATCTGGTCCTCTGTCATCCCCTTCTCTTCCTGCCTTCAGTCTTTTGCAGCATCAGGGTCTTTTCCAGTGAGTTTGCTCTTTGCATCAGGTGGCCAAAGTATTGGAGCTTCAGCATCAGTCCTTCCAATGAAGACTCAGGGTTGATTTCCTTTAGGATGGACTGATTTGATCTCCTTGCAGTCCAAGAGACTCTCAAGAGTCTTCTCCAACACCACAGTTCAAAAACATCAGTTCTTTGGCACTCAAATATGTAATCCAGTATTGTTAACTATAGTCATCATGCTCTACATTACATCCCATGACTTATTTTATGACTGAAAGTTTGTACTTTTTATTCCTTTCACCCCCCCTTCATCCTTTTCAACCACCTCTCAGTTCTGCCACCCAGTAACCACCAATCTGTTCTCTGTATATATGAGCTTGCTTTTTAGTTAGTTTTTTAGGTTCACATACAAGAGAAATCATACAGTGCTTCTTTTTCTCTGACTTAATTTCACTTAGCATAATGCCCTCAAAGTCCATTCATGTTGTTGCAAATGTCAGGATTTCCTTCTCTTTTTACAGTTGAATGATACTCCATTGTATGTTTTAATCACATTTTCTTTAGCCATTCATCCATCAAGGACATTCAGGTTCCTTCCACAGCTTGGCTACTGTAAATAATTCTGCAGTGACACTGGGGGTACATAGGAAAAGGAGTACGTCAAGGCGGTATATTGTCACCCTGCTTATTTAACTTATATGCAGAGTACATCATGAGAAACGCTGGGCTGGAAGAAACACAAGCTGGAATCAAGATTGCTGGAAGAAATATCAATAACCTCAGATATGCAGATGACACCACCCTTATGGCAGAAAGTGAAGAGGAACTCAAAAGCCTCTTGATGAAAGTGAAAGAGCAGAGTGAAAAAGTTGGCTTAAAGCTCAACATTCAGAAAACGAAGATCATGGCATCTGGTCCCATCACTTCATGGGAAATAGATGGGGAGACAGTGGAAACAGTGTCAGACTTTATTTTTCTGGGCTCCAAAATCACTACAGATGGTGACTGCAGCCATGAAATTAAAAGACGTGTACTCCTTGGAAGGAAAGTTATGACCAACCTAGATAGCATATTCAGAAGCAGAGACATTACTTTGTTAACAAAGGTCCGTCTAGTCAAGGCTATGGTTTTTCCTGTGGTCATGTATGGATGTGAGACTTGGACTGTGAAGAAGGCTGAGCACCGAAGAGTTGATGCTTTTGAAGTGTGGTGTTGGAGAAGACTCTTGAGAGTCCCTTGGACTGCAAGGAGATCCAACCAGTCCATTCGGAAGGAGATCAGCCCTGGGATTTCTTTGGAGGGAATGATGCTGAAGCTGAAACTCCAGTACTTTGGCCACCTCATGCGAAGAGTTGACTCCTTGGAAAAGACTGATGCTGGGAGGGATTGGGGGCAAGAGGAGAAGGGGACGACAGAGGATGAGATGGCTGGATGGCATCACTGACTCGATGGACGTGAGTCTGAGTGAACTCCTGGAGTTGGTGATGGACAGGGAGGCCTGGCGTGCTGCGATTCATGGGGTCACGAAGAGTTGGACACGACTGAGCGACTGAACTGAACTGAAATCTTTTCAAGTTAGTATTTTCATTCTTTGAATAAATACCTAGAAGTGGAATTGTTGGATTTTATGGTAGTTCAATTTTTAATTTAGGGGGAATCTTCATACTGTTTTCCATAGTGGTGGCACCAACTTACATCCCCATAGCCTTACCTATACTTGTTATCTCTTATCCTTTTCACACCTATTCGGAACAGATGTGAGGTGATAACTCATTGTGGTTTTGATTTGCATTTCCCTGATGGTTGGTGATGTTGAATACCTTTTCACCTCCCTGTGGACCATCTGTACATCTTCTATGGAAAAATGTCTATTCAGATTCTCTGCCCATTTAAAAATCAGATTGTTTGTATTTTTGCTATAAAGTGTCTATTCATTCCATATGTCAACATACATTACTTATTAAGCACAGGTTTGGTATGCTATTCCATATCTGTTTTCTTAGGTAATCTTCACAACATGGTGGAGTGGGTATCCTCCTATTTCACAGATGAGAAAACGTTTTTTGCTCAAACTCCCACAGCTGGTTAGCGTCATTCTGCAGTTTCCCATGGAACGGGCCTCAACAACGCACCAGAAATCTGACTGCTAATCCCAGTTCTACTGCCGTCAGCTGTGTGGCCTCTCTAACAGGGACGGGCATTTATTCTTGGCGACCTCTCCATCAGTATTTCTAGACTTAATAGGTGCTCAGCAAATACTTGTAGATCTGGCTGTGGTAGGAGAAAAGTTATACATTAAAGTTTCTGACTAGGTCGGGAGGAAAAGGCTGCCTGGAAGGGTAGGGAGAAAAGGGGCCGTGGGCAAGGGACAGAAGGGGAATCGGGGGTGCGAAACAGGCAAGGCTCCCAGGAATTTGGTACGGCCGAGGCTCAAGGCGAAAAGTACGGGGAAGGCGGAGGGGAGGTGGGGGGACATTCCGATCCGGGGAAGGGTGAGGAGAAAGAGTTGTTGGAGAGGAGTGTGAGGCCCGACGTGGTGGGGTGGGGAAGAGGTGCTGGCGGAGGGGCGGGCGCGTCCCGGGCCGAGCCGAGGAGGGGCGGTGTCGGGGTTCGGGGAGACGTGTCCCGAGGGCCGGGGCGGCTCAAGGGGAACCTGGAGGGCCGGGAGGGCGCGCCTGGCGGCTGCAGAGTCCTAAACGGACCAGCCGGGAATGAGGCAAGGGGGCGCCGGCCCCTCCTCCCCGGGGGCGGGCAGGCGTGTGGGGCGGGGCCCGGGCTCGCCCGGCCTCTAGGCGGCGCCGCGGACTCTGCACTCGAGCTGGGCTGTGCTGGAGGCGGCGGGAGCGGGACCTGGTAGGCAGCGGTAAGTGAGCCGAGAGCGGGTGCGGGGATCAGGGGCCGAGGGGTCGCCATGGGCGGCGGGACCCGGAGGGGCTCGGGTCCGCCGTCAGAGCCCCCCCGCCGCTCACTTTGTGCAGCGTCTCCCTTGGGGCTGGAAGGTGCGCTCCAGGCTCCCGCGCGCGCGCCTGGCTGGGAGGCGTGCAGCACAGATGGTCCGGTTCCTGGGGGGCCCGCGTTGGGGCCCCGGGCGAGGGAGAGGCTCCGGAACCGCCAGGCAGCGAAGGGCGCCTGGCAGCCTTAGCACCCCCTGCCTCGACCCTCGGTCTTGAGTGACAGCTGCGAGTGAGCTAGGATTCCTCCCGGACCCAAACGAGCACCTCTGTCCCTGTCCGACCCTGTTTTTCCTTTATTTCGGGGCGTGCTGGTCCCAACCATCCCTCGAAAAGAAAGGGCGGGTGGGCGTCTCCCTCTCCCTGGCGTTCCCGGTCCAGGCAGGTCGTCCTGAAAGCCCCCGCTTCGCGTACAGCACATATCCTAGCTTTCCAAGGGACTTTTCCAAGTTGCATCACTGTTTGGCCTCTTCACAGGTGCTTGGCTGTCATGCTGGAGTTAGTTACACAGGATTTTTAAAACTTTGTATATTTACTCGGTGTATACCCCTTCACCCCAAGGCTGCCGTACCTTTCCAACGCTGCTCGCAACGCGCTGTTCAAAACACGTTGGGAATTCTTTGGGGTATTGGTTCTCAAAGTTGACTGCACATCTGGAGAGTTTTGAAAAAGGGCTGTGCCTCTCTCCCACCTCTAGAGATCCTGAGCTGGGGCGCAGCCTGAACAATGGCGTTTAAAACGCCAGGTGATTCTAATGTGCTTTGGGGGCGTGCTTTTTGCACTACTACTGCTGCTGCTACTGCTGCTGCTAAGTCGCTTCAGTCGTGTCCGACTCTGTGCGACCGCATAGACTGCAGCCCACTAGGCTCCCCCCTCCCCCCCCCTCCCCGGGATTCTCTAGGCAAGAACACTGGAGTGGGTTGCCATTTCCTTCTCCAATGCATGAAAGTGAAAAGTCAAAGTGAAGTCGCTCAGTCGTGTCCGACTCTTTGCGACCCCATGGACTGCAGCCTACCAGGCTCCTCCGTCCATGGGATTTTCCAGGCAGGAGTACTGGAGTGGGGGCCATTGCCTTCTCCTTGCACTACTAGAGGAGGTCTTCTCAGCTGCTCTTGATTCCGTCTTCTGTAAACCACCCCTCTACCTGAAGAGCCTGTGGGTTGGTGCTTTCCGACTTTAAACTGCAGATGGTGCCTTTTTCTGGAGTTCCCTTTGCTTCTGCCCCTCTGTTAACAGAAAATACTGCTAGTCCACTTTCTGCCAAGGAGATGGGAGTGTAGGGATTAAAGTCATGAAGTCCTTGCAAGAGTCAGCAGGGTTGTCTTATTCAGGGAAACTAAGTGATAGTTTGACTTGTCCTGTTTGGAAAGGATTTCAGATTAAAAGGAAGAAACATAATTTAAGAATCTGTCAGCTTTTGGAGATCCTCTGGCACAGATAATGATTCTGCATAAATGTGGGGAAATCTTTTAAGAACACAAGATCCGTATTTTGTAGTTGACATGGTGTTAATATGTGTGTTAGGCTTCATTGTGTAGATTGGGTTTATTCCCAGTATGTGATTAAGCTCAGCAGATATAAGTAATAACTGTATATTTCTTGTTGATGGAATAATAACTGAGTTAGGGAATTGGTGCCTGCAGTAGCATGATACATCTGAGGTGAGACCTTCACCACTTGTCGAATGATTGTAAAAATGATAGGGAAATAGGACTAAGGAAATATTGAATATATGTATACATTGACTGCATTTGAGCATCTGTTTTCTTAAAGTGTGTTTGTTATTGTGACAGTCTCCTGGGATCTTGGTTAATTTACTGTGGTACCTAAGTATGATGTTTGTATGAGATTCCCACCTGTCTGCTACCTGGCCACAAACCAGTGGATTTTATTTTTTTCTTAGGCACTGTCCCTCTATATTACATTTGTATTTGTAGTGGTGTGACGTCCTTTTAAGATAATGCCCTCCAGAGTTGGGGGAAAGTTTGTGTTCATTTCTGGTTTCCTAACGTGAGTCAAAAGAGCATTCATTTTGAAAAATACAAACTGTAGCATTGTTTTTTCTCTTTTTCCCACCTTCTTCCACCACCATGCTCTGCTCCTATCTCTGCTCCTATCACTGTT
Organism: Bubalus bubalis; assembly: GCF_019923935.1. Lineage (NCBI taxonomy): Eukaryota > Metazoa > Chordata > Mammalia > Artiodactyla > Bovidae > Bubalus > Bubalus bubalis. Next base: position 50,376,529 of record NC_059167.1, read on the forward strand.
CATTTGCAGCAAGTGGGGACACTGTGGCAGCCGGCTTAATTGTCTTGTCTTGAGAATAGAGGTTATGTGGAGTGCCTAGTCTCACAGGGTGGCCCCTGACCCGAAACCTCAACCTTTGAGGGAAAAGGACCATATGGAAAGTGTTTTCCTACTGTTGGATTTTTTTTTTTTTTTTGACCAGGCCAACAAAATGAAGCCATGTTATTGACTGGTTTAACTTACTAATCTTGTCTCCATTTGGGGGGGTGGGGATGTTCATTTGAGGATACTGTTGCAGTCTTAGTGTCTGCAAAATTGCACCCGAACAGCCATAAACTGACTATAATGGTACATTCTGGAAAAAAAGAAAAAGTATATGTAAATATGGACCTAAACAGATTTATGTAAACATTTCTCCCTTTGGAGTAGCAGCTCTGATATTCTAGAGATTAGAAGAAAGTAAGTGAAGAAAGAGGTAGTGAGGGTCTTCTTTATTTAGAGAAAGGATATGTGTCATTTCGGAAGAGTGATCTTTGATTTGTGTTAGGAATAGACTGCCCTATTAGCTTCTTTTTTCTTTTCCCTTCAAGTAGGGACAGTTAATTTGCTTGTGCCATGGGGTAGGAGGTCGTTAAAGAATTTAATGGCCTCCTTAACTTCCTCAATGGCCCCCCCACCCACTGCAACCCATATATCTAAGAGATGCCATTGACACTTTTAAAAAACTCAACTGATTTTGTGCTTTTCCTTTCTTTTCCTCCTCTGATCCTGGCACTAAAGGGCAGTGAACTGGCTGAGAGGTTGGCATTAGAGAAGAAAAACAAAGTTCAAGGGGAATTTAAAATTGGGTAATTTCCCCTGAATGTCCAAGTACTTACTTTATTCTGTCACATGACATTGCTGCTATCAAGAAACAAATTATGCCATGAAAATCCTGAAAGTGGAAAAAAAATAAAAAGGGGATTTGTTGGGACCAGCACCAGGATTTCTGGTTTTCACATGGGGGGAGTTTATTGGAGTTTTCAGTCAATCATCCCAGTCCAACTCCCCTTTCCCTTTCTTCTTAGTCACTGTCTTCTGTTCCTAAACCAATATCCCTTGGGAAGAGAGAGCTTCATCTTAAATTTCATATCAAATTTTTGTTTTTGTTTCATTGCTTTATTCACTCTTTTAACAAATTTAGTTCTTACAAAGTCCCCACTCTTGGCATAGCTCTGTAGTGCTTGCTGGGTGGTAGGTAAACAGGGTACAGTACATGACTTATGGAGCTTGAAATCTGGTGGAGATGTAAACCAGGATTGATAGTGAGCTGGGCACTCTTACCCTCACGATGAGTGTGAGGGCAGCTGGGTACCACCTGGCTGACACCCCCTGGGTAAATAGATACCTTCTCAATTCATTAGCACAGCAGGCACAAGAAAAGTTTTTCTTAGGTTTCAGTTATGTTAAGTCCCTATGTCAAGTTTAACCAATTTCAGATACTTTTCAGATGGACGAGAGGGAAGGGTTTGTACACAGGTCATGCCAAGGGGAAGTGAGAAAAGAGGAGGCATGATTCTGGCGGATGAGATTTGCTTAAGGAGTACTTAGTTAAGCAGTGTGGGGACGTGATCTGGGTGGTGAAGCTGGCGGAGAGTGTTACTGGATCCATTTTTGGCGTGTTGGTAATGGGCAGCCCAAGCTTAGTGAGTAGAGGCCTTCTGTGCACAAAGCTGGGAGGACTGTACAGCAGCCATTGTAAGGCATTACAGAAAAACTGGAAGGAACTTTTTGGCCAGCCTAGTCTTTTGCAAGCAGGTGGTTTGCTGCTTGTCTATGGCTCTGGCCAGCGTGTAGATGTTGGTTCTTTATCATGCTCTTGTTCCTTTAGCTCCTATTTCCTGAGACGGACAGGAAGTGACTTCACAGTGTTCCCTTTGGGAAAGTGATTTCCAAACTGCTGACCCACAGGGGTAATAACCCCAGGGTTGAAGAGGAGTCACATTTGTTGACTGTTTGCCTTTCACATGTCAGGTAGCCAGCTGGCCCCTTGGGCTCTGTCTCTAAAACCCGTATGTTCCCAAGAGGGAGGTGGCAGCAACCTCATTTTACAGATGAGGTAACTGAGGCCCAAAAAGATCCCGGGGAGCTAAGATTCTCGGAAGACATGGTAGAGGTGAGGTTCGGGAACACCCAGTCTGCCTGAATTCAAAGCTGAGCCTTTCCACTGCTCCTTGTGCCTCTAAAGCAGAACTGACTGAGAAATTATGTTTCCTGTGCTTTGTTTTTCTAACACCACAGTCCACTTAGATCTGGATTGATTTACTGTTTTCCTCTATGAGACGATGTGTAATATTAGACTGAAGATCACTGCGGTCTCGTCATCTCAAGGGAAATTTTATGAAATCCTATTTTTTCTGGCTTTTTAAATGGAGAGGATAGATTAGGCTGTTTAGAAATGCTCTGAATGGATCCCAAATCCTGGGTTAGAGGGACATCGTCTCCACATTTCTTCAAGTTCTGCAAACCTTTGAATTTCTGGAGATAATTGGTTGTTACGTAAGAGATTAAAAACGAAATTCAGTGTTGAACATCCTGGAGCAAAACGAAGCTGTGGACATTCAATTCCTGTTTATGTGGTACTCGCAACAAAAACAAAACTTTGCTGCATTGTAATTACCTCAAGCTTTTAAAATTATAGGTGAAAAAGTTTTAGAGGTGCATGGAGCTGTAATCAGGAAAGGTGAGTTGAAAACAGGGTTACTGTGTGAGTGTCCATTACTACAGTGGGCTTTAGCTTTATATTTCACCCTAGGAAGGATTGGTTCGGTGGAGAGGGTCGTCTTGGAGTTAGTGTTTGGGATTAGAGCACAGAGCATTGGTTGTGAAGGTGGAATATTCCAGCCAGCCTGCCTGTAGCCTCTTGTTTATAGGGCAGATTCTATCCCTTGCTGCCCAATCACAGGACTTTCTGCTTGCCTTTGGAGTACATAAAGGTTCAGGCTGTTACTTTGTAGTTTTCTTGAATCTATAAAGCTCCTTTATTATTAATATTTTTTCACTCTTGCTTATCTCTTTTTCCAGAGGACTGAGGCAAAATGATTCAGATTTTCTAGTTTTGGCTTCAGTCATTCTTTTGAGTTTTACCTCTGATCTCCCCTGGCTTTCTTGCCCCGAATTTTGCTGCCTGTCAAACAGGCACTCTGTTTTCCCTTGCAGATTGGAGTCCATTCAGGGAGGAGGACCCCTGAGACTAATACTCCTTCCACAGATCCAGCGATGTTTGTATTGTTGGTCTCGTTTTTTTCCAGGTGAGGGACCTGGTGAGGTCTGGCGTTTGCAGATTCCAGTTCAAGAGTTTGAGCCGCTATATAATGGGTGCCCTGTTTTGATTTTATTTCAGAGGGAAAAGAAATGGTCCGGTTTTCAAAGTTATAAAGAGGTTCTAGGGTATCCTATGAACTAATCCATATCCTTGAGCTTTGTTTTAGCTGTATTACAGATAGCTTTTTGTAAAAAAAAAAAAAAAAAAAATGCTTCTCCACTATTTTTGCCTATGAGATTTTTATCCTCCTTATTAAAACAGTGACTTACTCAGAATTCCACAGCAGCAACTGAAAAGTTGATTAGCCTCTCTCCTTGCCCTAGTCAAATATCAAAAACCTGGAAAGTTTACTGAGAGTGGTGATTACAGTAAAAGGTTTCGGAGTCGGGGAGGAACTGATAGAGAAAGAATGGAAGGAAGGAGATAAGAGAGTAGTTTGCAAAGGTTGGAGAAGGAAATGACAACCCACTCCAGTTTTCTTGCCCGGAGAATCCCAAGGACGGGGGAGCATGGTGGGCTGCCGTCTATGGGGTTGCACAGAGTTGGACACAACTGAAGTGACTTAGCAGCAGCAGCAGTTTGCAAAGGGCTGGCTGGAGTTTACCAAATTTAAGATTTTTTTCTGACTTGTGAACTTTAGGATTGGGACTTGAGCACCTTTGTCCCACTTGTAGTCAGACCAGCTCAGCCCTAACTTGTCTGCATTGCCCTAAGCCACCCGTAAGCATTTTTTTTTTTTGGTGGGGGGGTGGTGGTGGAAGGAAGTGTAAGGTTAGAGGGAGAGAGGAAGTAGGGAAGAGGGGAGGATTGGAGCCACTAGTTACCTAGATCTTCAGGTCTGGTCTGCTCAGGGTACTACCACCTCTTGCTAAGGATCTGGTTAACTGCAGTGAGCCCAGTGTCCTGGATGTGAGGCAGCTGCTTCACATGTGAGACACGCTTCAGTCGTGTCTGACTCTGTGCGACCCCATAGACAGCAGCCTACCAGGCTCCCCCGTCCCTGGGATTGTCCAGGCAAGAACACTGGAGTGGGTTGCCATTTCCTCCTCTTTCCTGCAGGAGATCTTCCCGGCACAGGGATCAAATCTGAGTTTCTTCCTTCTGCATTGCAGGTGGATTCTTTACCACTGTGCCACCTGGGAAGCCTGGACTTCTCAGGAGGACTGCCCAAATCAATGATTTGCATAGTAATAGCAAATGCTTCTAGAGCCTCTACCTCCAGCCCTGTCTGAGAGTGTTCAACCTAACAACTCTGTGGGATGGATGCTATCATAAACCCACTTTACAGGTGAGGGAAGAGAGGCCATGAGAAACTGGGTCACTTGTCAGATTTGTGCACCTGCCAAGTGGTTGGATCAAGGGTTCAAACTCTCCTGGCCCTGAGCTGTGCTTCTCTGGTTACTGCATGGCCTCTTCATTCATCCCCTCAATTCGCCGCTCATTCATTTCTTCATAGACTGTTGACTGCTTGCAAATACCTTTATCTCAGCAATTAGAACATGGTCAGTGCCCTTTGCCAACATGTTGGAGGAAGCACCCTCCTGCCCCCCAAAAAACCCTGTAAACAAGCCTGCAAAGAGGAGGGATCTCTTGACTGACCTTGCATCCCTGTGTCTAGCAGGAAATAGACGCTTGATAAAGTTTTGTAGGAGGAAGAATGGATGTCACTCAGCCCATTGAAACGTGGTATCTTGTATTTCATGTCTCTCTACCAGTATCAGTGGTTTCTAAGCAGAAATACAGATGAGTGCTAAGAAGAGTGAGAATGTGGCGGGGGGGGGGGGGGGGTTGTTTCACCAAAATAATCGGGGAATTCTTGATAAAAGCATATTTTTAAAGTATTTCAGGCTCTCATGATCAGAGATATGCTGTTTGTGTTCATGCTTAAAGCATTTATTATTCAAAGGGCATGCCTACCCCCGTGTGGATTACTTTGTGAGTCAAGGAGGCCCTTCAACTTTCCAGGCATTGCTGAGACTGTTCTTGCAAGCAGAGTGTATTTTCTTTAGAGCTGAGAATCAAACCCTGGGAGCGTTCAAGTCCATGTCCATCTTCCTAGGGCAAAGCATAGTTTTAGTATTTTCAATATACAAGCCGATAGAAGATAGATCTGCCTCTGGTCTTCTCATTCTGTCTCCCTACTGTAGGGTAAGAGTGTAGGGGGTGTCTCATCTGCTTGACTTGGAAGTCACATTGTCCCTCACAAGGAGTGTGGTGTTCTGGGCAGGTTCCTTATCCATTTCAGGGCTATTACCTCATCTGTAAGATGGGCATATAACTCTTACCTTGTAGAGCCGTGAGGGCCACATCTCTCTGACATAGTGCAGTGGCTCTCAAATGCATTTGGCCGTATCTAGAGACATCCTGGTTGTCATGACCTGGGGTAGTGGTGGCTACTGGCATCTAGGAGGTAGAGGCCAGGGATGCTGCTAAATCCCTTACAATGCACGGGACGGCCCCCCAGTAAATACTTGTGTGTTAGTTGTCAGTCATGCCTGACTCTTTGCAACCCCATGGACTGTAGCCCATCAGGCTCCTCTGTCCATGGAATTCTCCAAGCAAGAATACCGGAGTTCTATTTCTTTCTCCAGTGGATCTTCCCAACCCAGGTCTTGAACCCTGGTCTCCTGCATTGCAGGTGGATTCTTTACTATCTAAGCCACCAGGGAAGCCCCATAAAGACTTAACCAGCCCCAAAAGTCAGTGGTGGGAGGCTGAGAGCCCTGGCAGGGTGGCATCTCTAAACCCCGGTGGTAGCTTTTAACATCTCTTATCAAAGAGAGCTGTTGACCAGAGGCAGAGTCCTGCTTTCTTAAGAGGAGTGGAGGGAATGGAATTCAACCTTTTATGGGTGCTTCTGGGTTACCCCATAGGTGCCCCCAAAATGTAGGAAGAGCTGCTTTTCTCTCCATTAAACTGCTCCTTAACTTCATTTGTAATTGCGTGCATCTATTTACATATAAATATACATATAGATTTACATATACATAACTTATATGCTTTAAAAAAAAAAAATCCCTGGAAGTCTCAGAGTAGTTAAACCTGGCTCCTCAGGAAGACAACAGCGTGGTGCACGGAGTGGAAGCTGGGCGCCTGCACCCACTGTGTGGCCTGAGGTCAACTACAGACCCTTGGCGGCCTGATTTTCTCCCCAGGAAAGGACAGGCAGTTGCATTGCCCTCCTGTTTTACCACGTTGTTCCAAGGACTAAGAGAATAAATCAGAATACATGAAGATAACTCTGTCCAAGTGAAGTAGTTCTACAGACATGTGATTTTGAATGTGGTTTTTCCAGAGAACTTGGTGCATAAGTGGTCACTTAGGAAATGCCACTGAAAAGGGATTAAGGCTCAACAGCCAAAGGATTGTCTGTGTTGTGGGCAAAGTGGGAAACCAGGCCCAGAAAGCATTCCGGTGGCAGAGTGTATGATTCTGACTCTGAGTTTGGGTGTAAACTCCCTGCTGTGCTCCCTCTGGGTTCATCCTTTGGCTTTTCCCCTGTTTGCCTGCTGACCCTGGGGCAAGCTCCTGGACCTCCTTATGCTTTGGTTTCCTCACCTGTAGCGTCAGGCTAATGTAACACCACCTACCTGAAGACAGGTGTGGGGGAAGTGATGTAGATTTCAGAAGTGCTTAGTGTACTTGGGAATTTCAGCTCAAAAAATGAGTTATTAGTAAAATAATATTATTTATTACTTTGCTTGTATATTTGCACTCAGGTGAGGAAGTGATTGCTCCTGGGTTAGGAGCTGAAAGAGGATTTTTCTGTAATTCCAGTTATTTTCTATTTTGTCATGGTAAAACTCATACAGTGTATAATTGACCATTTTAGCCAGTTTAAAGCGTTCAGGTCAGTGACGTTAAGTACATTCACAGCATTGTGCAACCGCCACCACTAATTCCAGGGCTTTTTCATCACCCGAGAGGGAAACCCTGTACCCATTAAGCTGTCATTTCACGTTCCTATCTCCCCGCAGGCCCAGGCACCGCCAGTCTAGCTGGCTATCTTAAATAGAATCATACAACATGTGGCCTTTTTGCCCTGGCTTCTTTCGCTCAGCATCATGTTTTCTGGGTCCATCTATGCACTGTAGTGAGCCTCAACTCTTCATTCCTTTTTTTGGTGTCTTTGTAGAGTAACCCAAGCCTCAGTTTCATCAGACCTGTTCTACCACATCATGTCCTTATTTCAAGTTCTAGAATATTTTTCTTCATTAATTTGGGTCCTCTTTGGCCAGCCTTAATTTTCCTACTTTTTCTGTCCAGTGATTCTAATAACCCTTGAAATGAATTTTGGAATTAACACTGCCATGCTGGGTTCTCCATGCTGCTGGGGACTAGGTCTTATTATTTTTTATTTCTGCTGAAGAATTAGCAGCCAGGGCACAGGCCTGCCCTGAGTGGTGCTTCATTTCCCCAGGACAGCATGGCAGATTTAAAAAAACAAGTGTCTGGAAAACACCCACCAGGCCTTTTTCTTCCTCCCAGTAAAAAGCTTTCCACATGAGAAGTGGCCCTCAATTAAGTCGTTTAATAAAAACCTCCCTCTGTTTTAAAGCTTTCTGGGGAAGTGTTTACATTTAATGCCACTGCAGGCTTCTAAATGAGGAGCTGTGGAGTGAGGGATCCTTAACCTGTGACTTTAATAATATCCTTCGCTTTAGATTTCCAGGTGGCGGCCCTGGGCCAGATTTGTAGCGTGTCATTGACCCAGACAATCTGGATTCTCTCCTCCCCCACCCGTTCAGCCACCCAAGATGGAAGGTTTCAGAGAAGCCCGAAGCCCCATAGAGATGTAAAACTAGCTCCTGGAGAGAGACTAGAGTGAAAGGAGATGGCGTGTCAACGCCTGCCCCCCACCAACCCCCCACCTCTCCTGCACTTCTGAGCTTAGTAGCGGGAGAGCAGCTCAGGGCTCTGAGATGCCGGGCCCTTCGGGCAAGGCCTCCAGCCAGGCTTCGGAGCATTCTTGGGTTATGGCTGTGGCTCTTCACTACTAGGGGGCTCTTCGTTTTGCTTTGTTTCTGGAGTGGTAAGCAGGCCCTGCCTAGAGGAAGCAGCATGTTGGCAGCTTTGGGGGTGGTTTACGAGCTCCTTTTGTGGGAAACACTAGAATTTATCCCAGAGGAGTGTCCAGGGAAAAGCTGTGTCCTGAAATAAAGGACATCTCTAGGATGGCCTTCTGTCTCTGCTTCTTTCCTGGGGATCCTCATCAAGCTGGCTGAGGACAAGCTGGTAGGGAAGCCCAGAGTCCCTGGCACATGTTGGGATTTGCAGAGGCTGCAGGGCCTGGACTCTGGCCCTGGACTGCCCAGGTCCACTCCTGCCTCTGGGGTTCTATGCTGTATGAGTGAATCTGTATAGAGTGCTTGGAACAGGTCTGCATAGACAGGGATATGCGTGTTTGGTCTTATTACTCTGATGCTTCCCTTTTGTGACTCCCGCTTAGAATCGGGGAATGCTCCTTATTTTCAGAGCTAATTCACCTCCATGCCCAGCAGGCTTCTGCAATCCATGGGAGAGGGTGAGATCACAGAACCCTTCAAAAAAGCATGACGTGCAGATGGGGAAATCATGCTTGATGAACCTATTACGTTCTTTGAGGGAGAAAGTAAATGTGGGAAGAAGGGCAAACCAGTGGATGTAATTTATTTAGATTTCCCAAAGACTTTTGAAGACTTCATGCCAAAGGTTATTAATGTGAGTCTCCCACACCTCTGTGTGTGGCAGTAATGTGAGGAGGAGTGTGGTCAAAACCCATTTTCTCTGTCCTCCTTGATAAAAGGAGAGGCAAGATGGTGAAATCGCCACATTTGCAGGTGAGGTGGAATTCTTCTGTCTATTATCTTTTAAAGTCTTTATTGAATTTGTTGCAGTATTGCTTCTCTTGTTTTTTATGTTTTTGGCTGCGAGGCATGTGGGATCTTATCTCCCTGACCAGAGATCATCCCTGCACCCCTGGAATGGAAGGTGAAGTCTTAACCACTGGATTGCCAGGAAAATCCCTAGAATTCTTTTAAAAGTAAAATTGAAGGAAGACATTGGAGTTAAACTATAGGAATTAAACCTATAGTTAAACTATAGGAATATATATTTTTTTTATTAAAAACATTTTTTTAGATACTACATGGAGCTGTCAACCATAATTTTAAATAATTCTTTTGTGGTCAGTGGGGCATCTGGGCAGCCAGGGGTTGGGGCTAGGAATTGTGTGCGTTGATTCCTAGCACAGGTACCATTCATCTGCCTGAAATATCATAGGTGCTCAGTAAACATATGTTGAATGAATAAATGAAGATTAATAGAACAAAGGAGTTCATTAAAAATAATTCAAGTTCTTGACAAACAAGTTTCTAGTTTCTGTCTTTAAGAATACATTTGTAGAAGGAAGTAGATTTCACCATTAATAAGTATGAGAATCAGATCCTTAAATACATAGATACTGAATTTCATCCCTTCTGTGATTTAACCCAGGGCAGTGAGTGAATGAATGAATGAATGATGAAATGAACAGAAGCTTTGTCAGCATGGACTGCTCTCCTCCAGTAGAATTTAGGAAGCTTGGGGATTTGCTAGACTGAAAAGGTACTTGTAGGAATGATTACTTTGATATTTTTCATTATGTTCAGCTTCCTGTGGGGCCACTGTGGTGCCTTATGTGTAGGAGTTCTCTGTACATGTATGAATGGTGAATGAATTAAAATTTTCTTAAAATAAGCACAAATATTTTATTATTGCTTGATTACTTGGTGCCAGGCAAACTTACCATTATATTTGCTCTTAAGATGTTTGTATTAGGTTACTATATGATGTTGCTGCATAACAAACAATCCCTGATCTCAGTGCCTTACAACCACAGGGATTTATTTTTCTACTTAGTTGATCATTTGGCTTGGAGTCTATTCCACATGTGCTTATTCTGGGGCCTAGGGCATGCTCACCTTATGGCAAATGGCAGTAGCCTAAGAGGGCAGGTAGAAATGCATGATGCCTCTTGAGGCTTTGGCTCATAACCATTAGTCAACAGAAATCACATGGCCAAGCCCAACATCAGTGCAGAGGGGAAGTATACTCAGGCCATTCTCATGGGAAGTACTGCAAAGTCACATGGTGCAGAAGGGGGACACATGACGCCATTATATAGGGGAGTGAAGTGCAGAAAACAGTGATTGAATCCATCACAATGCTCAAGAGCGAATGAGAGGGATGAGAAAAGCATGGGCCAAACTAACCTTCTGGAAGTTTGCTCAGAATCATACATGTTTTGCCCAGGTGCCAGTCTGAGCCTTAGTAATCATTGTAAGTGACCCTGGCACACACTGACTCTTGGCTGAACGTCATCTCATATTCACTGACTGTGATGCTGCTCCTGGGAGTTCAGCTTATCTCCGGGAGGAGTGGAAGTGGTTGGTTGGGTTTCCTTCTGGTTATTAGTCCTGACCTCACAGGCTGCCCACGGTGATGGCAGGAGTGACAGGGAGAACAGAAAGGGCTGGAGACAGGCGATCTGCCTGCCCTTGGGCTGGCCGCCCCTCAGCATAGATCTGTGGGGATCAGCCTTACTCCTGCCTCTAATAGTCTGTGACAGTCGTCACCTTCACATGCCCTGTCCCCATCTTATCCTAATAAGGACCCTGGGCCTTAGTTTCAGGAGCCCGCCTTTTACATTCAAAGAATGTGGAATGGGAGGTTGGGTGACATCTCTTCAGCCAGCCAGCTCATAAGTAGCAGATCTGAACTAGGTCATCCAGGTTCCAGTCTCGGGCTGTCCTTCCACACCCTGGTGACTGCCCCAGCCTAGCAGAGTCATGTCTGACTCTAAGGCATTGGGGAATGTATGGCCCAGAGTGACAGCGTCTACTCTTCTGAAGGACCAGGTGAGCCTGTGTCTCAGTGCTGTGCTGCAGATGAAGCAGAATGAAGTACTGGCCGTCTTCGGGTCACCTTTTTGCAATGTGTCCTTATTTGGGGAGAGAGCTGCTTAGACTCTCCAAGGAAGAAAGCACTCTGGCCATTAAGAGAAAATACCCTGAGAACACATGGGGACTAAACCCTGATGAAGCCAAGGCTGTGAGGGGATAGATGCTTTCGTATGTGCCCTGGGTGGGATTGTAAGTCCAGTGGGCTGCTTTTTAGAGAACAGGTGGGCAGTGGGAATACTTTCACTTGCAAGTAAACAAAACTCAGTTAAAAGTGGTTTAAAAAGTAAGTATCTTTATTATGTCATGTAAACAGAAGTCCAAAGTTAGCACAGTTTTGGGGTTCATTAATGAAAGGCTCAGCTAAGTTTCCTCTTTGGCAGCCTCAGTGTTTGACATTTGACCTCCAGCTTGGCTCCTTGTGTTCCCAACCACCATATCCTCGTACACAGGTGATGTGTGGTATCCAGAGGCAGGAAAAGAGGAAACCAGAGAAAACCTTTGCTGGGAGCCCCACCCCCAGAACTTCTCCTGTGCCCCATTGGCAAAACTGGGCCAGATGCCCACATCTCATCTGATGACTGGCATGGAGAGAGGGGGCTCCCATTGCTTGCTTAGACCAGTCTTAGGGCCCAGCTTTCTCAAAGCATGTAGGCACTGGGAGGAAAGGGGGCAGAAATGGAGCTTTGCTGGCCAGAAGGAAAGCGGCAGTTGCTGTGAGTAGGTAGCCCCTGGTGTTGGCCACAGCGTTTATTTTCTTTCTCTCTCTTTCCCTTCCTTCCTCCTTCCAGCCCTCTCTCCTTCCTTGCTTCCCTCTCTATTTCCCTCCCTCCTTCCCTTTCCTCTCTTTTTTTTCTAACATTATCTTTCAAAACTAAAACTTGTCTATACACATTCCTGTAGATAAACTACAGTTAGTAGTTTATCTTACGAATATACCTGTGGAAGTGTGCCGGCAAACATGCAAAGATATTCACTGCAGCGTTGTAATAGAGTAACAGTAGAAGTAGCCTAAATGCCTTTCAAAGGGACTGGTTAAATGCCATGTAAGCACATTATGGAATTGGGCAAATCTGTGAGTACTGATACAGAAAAATTCATAAAACAGACTTTTTTTTCTTAAAAAAAAAAAAAAGATGCACATTAGTTTAAGATCCCATTTAAAAAAAAAAAGTCTCAATTCTTGGTTTGCAAATGTAAATCTCTGGAAAAAATTCTAAGAAACGTGCTTATTTCTGGGCTGTAGGATTGATGGCATGGTTGGAAAGGAAATTTTCTTTTTCATTTCATGCCCTCCTTGACTGTTTGTATTTTATAAAAAAGCAGTATGAGTTAATCTTCATAATAATAAAACGATAGTTGTTCTCTAAGTATTCACGGGGGCTTAAGGAGAGTAAAACAAGGGCCCTAAATATGGTTGTGAGGGGATGGAAGTGCCGTTAGTCTCTGTTCGGTGTTTAGGGAGGCTGTAGAAAGTAAAGAGTCCGGGAGTGAAATAAGGTCATTTTTTAATCTCCCTTGGCACCTGGCATAGTGTCTTACACATAGTAGAGTCAAATACATATTTGAGGGACGACTGTTTCGATCAAGACCCAAAGCAACTTAATGAAATGCCAAAACCTAACCAGGCAGCTCACATCAGCAAGAAAGTAGACCCTGCTGGAATTTTTATTTTGCAATTAAAATATGGCTGCCATTACCTGCTTTTCCCTTGAGCTCCCAGAATCTAATTCATTGCTAGGAATCAACCTGAGTGTGCAACTTTCTCCTCCTCATCTGCTGACGTGCCAAGTTCTGGATAATAAAGCTGAACAAGGTTTTTCAGCTAAAGGTAGAGCAAAGATAGGCATCACTGTCACTGTCCTGTGTTAGCTGTGTTTGTAGGTGTTGTTCAGTGGAGAGCTATCTGGGTGTCCTAGAGTCTATGAAGTACAGAACGAACAGTTATTTCTTAAGCAAAATAAAGTTTTTTGATACTCTGGACTAGTGAATTAGAAAACTGCTGTCTTAGTGGGAGGGAGGCTCAAGAAGGAAGGGATATATATATGTATACTTAAGGCTGATTCATGTTGTTGTACAGCAGAAACTAACGCAACATGTAAAGCAATTATCCTCCAATTAAAAATGTATTAAAAAATAGAAAATTGCTGTCTTACTTACGTCACTCTGATAATAGAGAAAAACCACAGATGGTGAGATAGGGATTTCGGATCTGACTGGCTAGTGTTGGTAGAAAGGTGTAAATGTGCTTACTGGTGAAGTGAAAGAATTAAGTAATCTTTTCAAGCGGTTCTCTTCCACTTAGAAAAGCAGAATACCGTGGGTATTGAAAAGCTTTTTATTGGGAGAGGTGGGGGGAGGGTAAGGCCGGTGCTACCCTTATGTTTTGCTGGATACTCTTCATAATTCCCTCGCTTGAGGGTTCTCTGTCTCTGTGATTGATTCTTGCATATCAAAGAATGAATGTTGTAACTGACATTTCCACTGAGTAGCTTTTAACTTTTATACCCTTGGGTTTTAGCATTTAGTCCGGTCATGGCCACCGGATGCCCACTCGGTTCAGACAGTGATGATATCATTGAGCTGTGTTAAGATCATTTCCTTTGGAACAAAATGAAAAACTTTCTGTGCTCACAATTGGAGGAAAGTGTAAGGTTTTAGTAGGTCTCCTCTGCTACAGGTTGAAAAGAGCCCATGTTTGAATATCATCCACTCAGCTGTTCAAGTGTGCTACGGGAAGGTTCCAGTTTTTGAAATGTGAAAGGCAAACATGCCTTTTCAGTGTGTGTTCTTTTAATGGGCCGTTGGAAATATTTGGAAGAAGAGTAACATTTTACACCTTTGTTGGGATTACCTTGGGATCAGAAGAACTTGGGATCATTGGCACATTCTGCTCTAGAGGGACTGAAATTATCTGTGAGAAGAGGGAGGGGTTTGGAAGGGTTGGGTGTTTGCACGCGCATGTGTGCACCTGCAAACCACATGTTTTCATATTTACTTGACATGATCTTAGTGCACAGCTTCCTCTGGATATTAGACAGTCTATCCTATATCTGCACAGTCTGTGATTGAGTTTCACAATTTTAGATGAATTCTGTCTCTTTATCTGAAGATTAAGAAGTGATGGTAGGAACACTTTTATAGCACTCAGTAGTGCCTGGCACTTTTATGCACTTAATATCTGTTAACTCATTTACTCCTTTTAATAACATGATTATCATCCCATTTTCCAGTTGAGGAAAATGAGGCACAGAGAGAGTAACTTGCCCGAGGTGGTAGAGCTAGAAAGTGGTGGGCTTCAGTAAAGATCCATGTGCTCTCACTTGCCTTAGTTGAAAGCGAAAAAGAAGTTAATGGAAGCAAAAATTCATGATATATTGCTGCTGCTGCTGCTAAGTCGCTTCAGTCGTGTCTGACTCTGTGTGACCCCTTAGACAGCAGCCCACCAGGCTCCCCCGTCCCTGGGATTCTCCAGGCAAGAGTACTGGAGTGGGTTGCCATTTCCTTCTCCAATGCATGGAAGTGAAAAGTGAAAGTGAAGTCGCTCAGTCGTGTCTGACTCTTAGCAACTCCATGGTCGCTACCAGGCTCCTCCGCCCATGGGATTTTCCAGGCAAGAGTACTGGAGTGGGGTGCCATTTCCTTTTCTGCATGATATGTTGAGTCATTCCTAGTCTTGGTTGATCTTCTAAATTGGAGACTATTCTCCATTTATAGTGTTTCATTTCACTAAAACTGTCTTGTATAATCTGAGTCTCTTGCTTCATGACCAACATTTTAAATTACTTTTATACAGCAAGCCTATACTTTAAAAATTATTTTAGTTGTAAATCTGAAATATATTAAAGGGCAGTAAATTTAGCCAGTCAACATAGAAAATCCTTTAACAGAGAGTGAGTTGTCTCCTCTCTTTCCTTAGGAAAGAAAGATGAGCTCTTTCAGTTCCCAGATGACTCCTCAATTTAAAATGAGTTATTCCACTGGAATAAAAGTCTTTCTCCTCCTGCAGAAAGCAGCTACTACTTTCAGAAGCTAAAGCCATTTTTCTCTCCAATAGTCTGTGATTAATCCTGATGTGTACCTCCTGCCAGTTCCTTTCCTTGGAGACCTCAGCAGCAACATAACTAGTGATTCCTCCTCCTCCTCCTCAGGAGCAATACTTGTGGTTGGTGTCCTGCACAAACCATTTCTGAAAGCCTAGCTCACAGCCTGCCCTTCTGGCCTTGAGCAGTAGATACGAACAGGAACTGGGAGAGGTGGTGCAATGTCCGCTAGTGCATAGTAAGACCTAGGGGATGTTTGTCCAGCTTCTGTGGTTATGTATTGTGCTTTTGCCTTATGCTGGTGACTGTGTTAAACACTAAATGCATCGCCTTGTTCAATTCTCATCCCATTTACAGTTTAGAAACTGAAACTTGGAGAAGTTAAGAAATTTGCTCAAGGCCACACAGCTAGTGAGCTTCCTTGGTGGTCAGTGGTAAGGAATCTGCCTGCCAATGCAGAAGACCCGAGTTTGGTCCCTGGGTTGGAAAGATCCCCTGGAGAAGGAAATGGTAACCTACTCCGGTATTCTTGCTTGGGAAATCCCATGGACACCCGATGGGGTTGCAGAAGAGTCAGACATGACTGAACAACTGAACAACACCCAGCTAGTAAGCAGGTAGAGCTATGGTATAAATCCAATTTATTCTTCTTTTTTTAAAGTAGGAAGCACAGATATAAAAAATGTTTACTATCTTCCAGAAGTTTTCTCTTGCTTCCTCCCAGTCATTGTTTTCCCATAAAGGTAACAGTATCCAGTTTCTATCACCATAGGTAAATTTGACTGTTCTTGAACTTCATAAAAATGGGATCATAGTCATATAGTATGTACTTTTTTAGTGCCTGGCTTTTTTCTTTCACCACTATATCTGGAATTCATCGATGGATGTGCATATAGCAATAATCTGTTCTTTCTCATTGTTAAATACATTGCTAAATTTTCATTGTGTATTTCATTGTCTTACTATTCCTTGATAATTGATATATCTGCTGTTGATGGACTTTTGAGTTGTTTGTAGTTCTTGGCTGTTATTGATAGTGTCACTCTCTTGTATGTGTAAGTAGGTTCTTCAGGTGTATATCTAAGAGTGGAGTTGCTGGGTCTTCATGTATATGGAGCTGCCGTTGATCCGCAGGTGGTTGTGCCAGCTGACACTCCCACTGGCAGTGAGTGAGTTTCGGTGGCTCCAGTGTCAACACTTGGTGGTGTGTGTCATCTTCATTTGGTCATTCTGGGGAGTGTGTAGTGGGACTGTGTTGTATCAAACAGTTTTGACTCAGCAGATGCTTATTGTAAAACATTTGGAAAATACAGAAATGTATAAGATAAAAATTAAAAACTGTTTTCAGTTCTCCCATTAAGATACACAATCACTAATTTGAGGTGTATTTCCTTTTTATTTTCCACTACATATATGTATGTGTGCTAAACACACAATTGGAGTTGTTTTGGTGCAAGCAAGGTTCTGTTAAAGGGGGTATTTTGGGTGCCTCTGTAATGAAATAGGAAAGCAGTGAATGGAAGGCCCAGGAATAGTCTTAGTGGTATTGTAAGCATGCGTCATGTTGCCATTTTTCTATTATATTTGGAGTAAGGAGGAAAGGGGAAAGGAAGCCAGCATTTATTGCGCACCTGCCATGCCCAGCCCCTGTGGTGCTGGGGAGTGCTGCACACCTCCAGAGTGGACTTGAGTCTCATGAGAGACGTGTAACCCACCTGGCAGCCATATAATGTACATGTGGCATGTTTGAAATTGTCTTATTTCACACCTAGTAACTGAGCCTGTGAAATACTGGACTTGTGTTGTAGTGTAAATGGAGGTTAATTAAACTGGCAAATTGTTTGCACAGTTTTCAAAGCTCACAAACATCTATTGTTTCAGCTCTTGAACACTAGCACACAGAAAACAACACTCTGAATGGAGAATATTTATTTGGTGCATAGGGTCCTTGTTTATAACAGTTGTCCTTTTTCCTTCAAATGCATTAAATCTAGCAGTTTGTTGCTGTTCAACATGGAATCTAATCAGAATCCTAACTATAGTTCTGTATTTGAATAATTTGCATTATTGGCTGAAATGTTGGTTCATTAGTTTTTTGAAAAGTAGGACCTATTTCTTTGAACTGTGCTTAATCTCTTAATGACCCAGGATTGATTTTTATTGCCAATAAAAATCGTTTGGGTGACAAATAGAAAAAAAAAAAAAAAGAGGTACACAGTCAGTCAGTAGAGATCTCTTGTCTTTCTTGTAAAAGCAGAGGGTATGGAATCTTTCTGTTGTGGATTGCTGGCCTAAAGTTCTGAAGTTCAATTATATTAATGGATATTTAATCCAATGGTTTTAAAAAATAAAAACCAGAATTCATAAATGTTGTTCATTAAATACAACCTAAACATATTGAATTGGCCAGAACGTTTGTTCGGGTCTTCTGTAAGACATGGAAAAAAACGAATGGACTTTTGGGCCAAGCCAATAGATTACTTGTAGAACGTTTTGGGCAATCAGATATTTTACATTAGTTCATTTTCCTGAATTTCAAAGTTTATTTTTTCAAGTGCTAAGACTAAATGTTTAACTTTTTGCTTAAAGTTTCAATAGGGACACATTTCCCCGAACTACTAAAACCTAGACATGAAATACAGCTTACCATTTCATTCTTATTAATCTCAGTTGTCGCGTGGCGGTATGTTCAGAGGCTCTTAGTGCGTAAGACTTATTCCCACGCTGGATAGTGGTGGACATTGCTGGGCTTCTCATTCTGGTGACTGGTCTTTGTGATTCTTCTGCCGTCTTCTGTAACTGATGTGCTTGTTTGCTTCTGTAGCAGCTCACCCTTTTGTGTTATTGGTTCTACTTGACTTTGGGCAGGGATTTTAACTTTCAACTGTGTGTGGTTGTGTGTAAAAAGAGGAGGAAGGAGGAAGTTCATGTTGAATTGTGTTCTGTGTTGGGTGCTGGATTGCCTGTTGCCTTAAACGGAAACCATGGGCTTCCCAACACCACTGTTTTGCATGTTCAAAGGACATTTCAGCTTCCATTTCTTTTTATTTTTTTTTCTTATTATTATAATTACTTGTTTGTAATCAAAACTGAAGCACTACAGAAATGTATGACTTAAATGGAAAGCACCCTATTTTATCACCTCTAATTATAACTGCTCTTAAGGATTTGGTAAAATTTTTTTTAGATGTTAATGTAACTTTATACATACAAGTTATTTTTTAGAAGTGAGGCTATTCTGGTAATATCTCTCTCTATACATTGTTCTGATACATTTTAAAACAATGTATCTTTATTTATACTTTCCACAGCTGTGTATATAAATCATTAAAAAAAAATAGTTTTCTGATATTCCATGATATGGATAATTTAGCCAAGCTCCTAATTTTTTTTAAGCATAGTTTTTTTTAATTGAACTGTGGTTGACTTACAATATTGTATGAGTTTCAGGTGTACAGCAAAGTGATTCTTTGATATGTATGCATTCTGTTTTAGATTCTTTGCCATTGTAGGTTATTGGTAGCCAAGCTCCTATGAATGGACATTGACGTTATTAGAAATACTTGGTACATATGAAGTTATATATTTAGAAGTATGTTTGTGTAACTGCTCTGTTCAGGGTTAATTGCTAGGAGTGGAATTGCTGGATGAGGTGGTGTGTACACCTGAAGCTTGGTATCGTCTGCCAGAAGTGTACCAGTGTGTACTTTTGTTTCCCCACCCTGACAAGGCCGTTCCTGCGTATCTCCTTGTGATTTCAAAGCACAGCCAAGAGTGTCAGGTTTTTTTTGAGTTTTAGCTTCTAGACAAAAGAGATAACTTTATTTCTTGGATGTAACAGGCAAGAAAGAGGAGAAATGGATGCCTTTCTGTCAGGAAGGGAGGCAGACAAGACCAGGAGAGAGAGGAGGAAGAATGGATGGAAGAAAGAGAGGGCAGCAGAGGAGATGCTGGTCTCTACCCCATCAGATCCCCTTTGGGTCCTCTGGTCTCTGCCTTGCCATGCCTAGCCTAGCCTGAGCATCTTCCTTTAACCTTTGTCCCCCTTCCAGACTTTTGGTTATCCACTTATCCTGAGACAGATAACCTCTGGCAATCTGGAGCCCTCCCTACTTCCTTGAGGACATTAATCCTGGGTCTTTTATTTTTAGCAACAGAAACTAACCCTGGAAGATCTAAGCAGAGACCATTTATTCAGCACCGTGAGGATGCAGTAAGACTCACATGACTGGGGTGGTGGGGACCAGGTTGTGGAAATGGGCTGGGACCCAGGGAAGCCCAGGTAGGTAGGACCATAGCCTGCTCCCGCCAGCAGCCACAGTCAGGACAGAGGCGCACCCCCACGATGGTTGGGTCAGGGCAGAGATGAGAGTTTGGCTGTTTCATTCCTACCAATTGATGGTGGAACCTGCCTCATTTGGATTCGCCTACATGTGGTCGGGAAATCCCCAACACAGGAAGCGACTGCATTCGCATGCTGACTGAAGTGTGGCTCATTGCCAGCCTCTGTTCTTTATCCCTGGCTTGTGCCTTTTGCCTCCTTCCCAGGGTCTTTGAGGTGTCAGAGAAGGGGGCTGTAGATGTGGATGTGTAGAGCAGATCCATGCACATGTTGTGCGTACGTTCTCATTTTAGACCCCTCCTCGAGTTCCCCAGGGTAGGTGGTAGTGTAGCACCAGGAAGCATGCGTCTCCGAGAGTGCCGAGTCTGACCACAGGGGTGGGGATTCAGCTGACCGTTATACCATGTTTGCTGGTGGGTAGGTGACTATAATTTAGATGGATGGATCTAACCTGGAATCTAAAACCTCTGGGGGATGGTTGGATGGTCATTAGGGACCCTGGACGAGTCACATGATTGTTGTAAATTGTCTCCTCATATTTGAAATGAAGGTTTGGATGAAATCACTGTTTTTGAACCAGACTACCCATCGGAGGAATTACCTCGATTGCTTGTGTGTGTGTGTACAGAATTTTAGGCCTCAACTCTAAACCATCTATCACGATTTCAAAAAGTGGGGAATCTTAGGGATTTGGTTTTAAAAAGCTCTCTAGTGAGTCTGATGGTGTTCTAGAATGCCTAAGAAACTTCCCTTTGAGCTGTAATGTTTCATGAAGTATGCTCAATTCAAAGGTGGATAGTTCTGGAAAGTTGATTTTATTACTTGTTCATAACACCTCCAACTTAATAAAGTTTTTAGTTTCCCTGAAGTATAATATCACTTGAGCCTTCAACCCTCAATACCTTTTCTTTTTTTTCCCCCTACTACCAACTGTTAAACTTAGTAGACCTCCAGATTGGCTTATCTTCAAATTCTCTTTCTATGCGTTATGTGGCAAAGGCTGCTAATTTTACACCCAGCATTCTATCCTGCTTTTTCAGTAATCAAAAGCCTGACTTTTTGAGTACAGTAATGTGCCAAGCTAAAAGACTTTTTTTCCCAGACTCTCTTTCACCTGGCTATGGGCCAGCGACTTAAGCTTTAGTGAGTGAAAGGTGAAGTGACGTGTGGCTTATAAGACGGTTCCAGGGACTGACTTGTATAGACAGTGCGCCCCTTTGGCTTTTTCTCTGTCCTCCAACCTACTGCTTGGAACGTAGACACAGTGGCTGAAATCCAGCAGCCATCTGGGATCATGAGGTAACTGTAATGTTGGAAGCCCTGCTCTAGGTTAAGTGGAGCACAAAGAAAGGAGGAGCCTGGATCCTTGATGACCTTAGAGCCATGGTACCAGCCATGAACTACTGCTCTCCATACTTATTTCTTACTGTTTAAGCCAAAGTCGTTAGCTGAACCTAACCTGATTCCTCTGCTGTGTGGTGGCTTCACAGTATGCCCTCTCCAGCATCTTGAAGGTGACTTGCACACAGTAGGTGCTGTGTGTTTGACAAGTTAAATGCCCAGTGGCATTGAAGTGGGGAGTTTAAAGCCTCCAGCTCCTTCACTCTCTGCCCTTCCTATCTTAGGTTAAATTACTCATGGGAGCCTTTTGTTTTTTCCATCCCATCCCTCAGGAAGGTATTTCCCAGTCCTCAATGTTTAGGGCTACAGGCCCAAGTATTTTGACAAGGCAGTGGGTCTTTGAGATTCCAACTGCATGCCTGCATTAGTTTAAATGAAAATCTAAGGGTTGGGCACTTTCCTGGATCTACTCAAGAGATTGGAGGTGGTAATTCCAATGATGTCAGAAAAGGCCACCATGGAATCCTGTGCTATCATTTGGAGGCAGTTCTTTCCACTGTGCCTGCCAGGAACTTGATGTCAGAAGAGTCTTCTGAAAGTGACTCTTAAGGAGCCTTGACTGCCAGCTGTGGACAAGGAGATCTGCCTTCTCAGTGGCAGCCTCAGAGGTGGTCTTGGCCAGACCAACCTGCCCCTGACTCATGCTGAGCTCTGTCGGCCAGGCTGACACACCCCTCTTTGGGGCCCAGTACAACGTGCTGGTTTCCTGGAAGCCTTTAGGCCAAGACTCTGCTGCTAAGAAAACGATATTATTTTTGCAGTATGGCCTAAAGGGAGTATGTTTAAAACTCTCCTTTCAAAGTGAGGCTCCTTTCAAAGAAATACGGGGTTAACAAAAACAACCAAGAAACAAAAAGCCAAACCCAAGAGGTGAATTAATACTTCACTGATGCCAAGGGATTTATTTCAAACCAGATTTCACTGATGGTGGGGCTTTGGGGGCCCACCCTGTGGTGCGCCCACAGAGAGCAGGGGCAGAGGCGGACCGACACCCCGCTGTGGGAAAGTGAATTCCATGGCAAACCCTAGTGGCTCGAAAGTGTTTGCTTCTCCTGGAAATAATTATAGAAATACGCAATCCTTGAAAGGCAGCATCTGGCTGGATGGAGGCAAGCTGGCAAATACTCAGTCTAAATAGATGGGGGTGACGTTGTGCAGAAGCAACAGCCTGAGAAGATGGCCAGAGAGTGGTGGGGCCCCCTGTCCAGAAAGCCACAGTGCCCGGTCCTGGCCCCCAGGTTGACTATTCCCAGAGCTACAGGGCGGAGGGCACCTGCCTTTCTTGGAGGCAGATGCCTACACAGCCCAGGGCCCTGGTACCCGCCCCCGCCCCTTCTGAGGCCTCCATGGAGGCAAGTGGTCTCCCACAGCACTGGTGGAGCCCAGAGGCCAGATGCGTTTGCTGCCCAAGGAGTGCGCTGGACCCATCTCTGCGGTCAGCCTGGACTTCTCATCGGTTTCCATTGTGATGAGAGGTGTTGACTTCGACTGTCAGAAACACCTCTTCCCCTTGTGCTTTCTCAAGGCAGCCTGGGTGCTTGTTCTGTGCCTGGGATCCATGCCTGAGACCTCTGAATTCTGCTGTGCTTCCAGGAAAGGGGCTTACGTCTGCACTCCCTTCTCTCTGCTGAGTTTGGAGGGCCCAGCTTTGGACCTCTTGGAACTCCAGGAAAAATCCTTTGTTTTCTTTCTCTTAATTTTTGAATCTACCAGAGCAGCATCTTTTTGGATTTATGAATGTCAGAGATTTTTTTTTTAATTGCACATTAGATATTTTCAAGTAAGAATGCAGTTCTAATCAATTTAATGAACCTGCCATGCGTTTTCTGAACCCAAGTTTCCATGAGAGTGATGGTAATGGCATTTTGAAAGAACTTATTGAAAAATATGAGCCCTTATAACAAGTTTTTGCAGAGGGTGCATTTTCACATAAAAATACTTTCAGCAGCAGTTTTGTTTTATACTCTGCAGCCTCTTGCTGTGGTTTTGCAGAGCCCTGAGGCAACAGTTTTAAAGACCTGGGCTTGACTTCTCTGGGCTTTTCAGCTTTTGGCCACCTTAGGAAGGCTTAGAGAAAGCCAGATTTCTCCCAAGTCAAGAGAGTGTGGAATAAATCTCTAGAGGAATTTAGGGTGGGGTTTGTGAGGGGTATCCTGCTTTTGCATAGTTATTTGCATTCCATGGATAACGTCTTGTTAATCACTTATAGTGGGGCCTCAAGAATCAAGTTCGTTTGGAATTGAGGGAGTCTTCAGTCCTTGTAGCTGGAAGACCGTTTAAGTTCCACCTCCTCTGCTTGCTTGCTGTGGAGTTTTGCAGAAAAATCACTTGGCTTTTCTGAGCCTGTTTCCATATCTGTAAAATTTTACTGCTTGCCTTACTGGCTTTTATGTGAATCAGTAAAGTCACATTGTGTTGATGCTTTAAAGTATAAAATGGAGTGCAAGTATTAGTTACCAAAAGATGGCTGTTTCACTTCATCCATCCTATCGTTTCCATTGTCAATGGTGCCATCAACATCATTGCTCCCATGATCTCTGGGCTGGGCTACTTTCTCTCCTTCCTGGGCTGTGTGTATTGCTCCTGACTGTGTTGCTCCAGATTTGGGAGCTGTGACCTTTGCTTTTCCTGCTCTCAGGTAAGGTTTTCCTCTTCCACAGATTCCTCTTCTGACTCTAGGTTTTCTGTAGCATTCTTGTTTTTTGTAGCATCCATGTTTTCTGTAGCATTCTTGGCTTTGTAACTTGCATTCTTCAGCTCTTTCCTGTCTTTCAAGGGTGTGCCGTGGGCAGGGAGGAGAGGGAGCTGACTCTGGTCTCCTGGGCATGGGCTGGGGACCCCTGAGAAGGTGGTCTACTAATCTGACTTCTTCTGTACTTCTTCTGTGTTCCCTTCCCCCAGCCCAGACTTAGTGTCTTTTCCCAGGGTGCTTCAAAGACAGGAAAGGTCTTGGAGACTGTGGAGCTTTATCACCCCTGTAGGGGTGCAACTTATATGTAATGCAAGTGTTGTTTATTCATTCATTCACTTAATACAAGTATTTACCAAGAGCCCACTGTATGCCAAGCCCTGTGTTAATCCTAATGATATGGCAATATCCTTAGCAAAGTGCCCATTCATGGCAACTTGAATTCTAGTGACAGAGACCTAGCAGGGGAGATGCCAAGAAACACAAATAAACAAACTATAGCATATCAGCAGATGAGCAGAGCCAGAAGAACAGTACACCAAGATGAGGTGGACTATAAGGATGGCGGCAGGGGATGGTGGAAAATCCTACTTAATGGGAGTAATCTTTTCTGAGAGAGAGATTTTTTCCTATGAATTGATTACCAAGAAGTTGAGACCTGAAAGTCTGGAGCTTGGCTATGTGGGGGAAAGGTATTGGGAAAGAGGACAGGGACACCAATGGCCCTGAGGCAGAAGGCACAGGGGCAGGGGGGTGTTTGGCGTGTTCTGGGACCAGCAAGGTCAGTGCTAGAGGAGAATGAATGAAGAAAGTGTGTTCTGTCAGTTGGTGGTGGGGATGGGGGGCAGTGCTGGACTTTGCATGTCATCTTAAGGTTTGTTGTGATGGCAGCAGGAAGCCAATTGAGGCTTTGGAGAAGGGAGTAGGTGGGAAGTCCAGTTAGGAGCCCAGAACTCTGGAATTTGTTCTGCAGTTACAGCAAGGTGACCATGGTATGGTGACGTGGAAGAGTGGGGTCAGTGATGGGGCAGAGCCCTGAGGGTGGGAACAAAAGGTCTGCAGTGAGTACTTCAGGAAACCAGATGCCTACCAGGTGCAGAGGGTGCTCCTCTCAAGTGTGTTTAAAGATGCCGATTAAGCATAGGAGAGCATGCTAATCAGACTCACATGAAAGTGCCGTGTAAATCTAAAAGTTATTAGTATGCATATTGAACTTGCAAGATCTCCTGGAGAAGGGAATGGCAACCCACTCCAGTATTCTTGCCTGGAGAATTCCATGGACAGAGAAGCCTGGCAGGCTACAGTCCATGTGGTCACAAAGAGTTGAACATGACTGAGCGACTAACACAATGAATACTTTCTGAAACAAGTCATTTTTTCTTACATGCGTTTATTTATCAAACTATTAAGTATTTACCAAATAGTAGTAACCTAGTGCTTACTGTACCAGTGGATAGTAGAATTTGTGATTCTTGTCATTGCTGATTGGTCCACAGTATACTTGGAAGGTGGGCTGTCTTGAGACAGGAGGGAAGGGCACAACCTTGGAAAGAGTAACAGCTGTTAAAGGTATGACATTAAACTGATTAGAACCAGTCAGGCCCAAGATGGCGGAAGATTTGACTTCCAGTGGACCTTGAGCCTCATTACACGCTTATTGTCTAAATGACACCCACAAGTGCCATGACAGTTCTGAGGCCAAAAAGTGGACGATGGCCCAAATCGTGGAAATCTCGGCCCCTTCTCCAAAATACTTGGAATAATCCTAGCATTCATTAGCCTATGGAATCACCCAGCCCATGAAAGATAACCACTCCATATTTTGGGGCTCATGGATAGGTGAGAAGTTTCAAAACATTCTGTTACAGCAGTGAGAACTAAGATTTCGTGTTTATACAAGGTCTTGACTCACTTGCTATAATTTACCTGATGTCTGGATCTATTTTTTTCTTTGTTTTTAGAAACTATTAAAAGATTCCTCATCTCTTGTTTTCTGTATCACTTCTAGTCTTACCACACAAAAAATCTTCAACAGAATAATTGTGAAAAATAAGACTAGTGTGCATGAGATTTCTTATCAGAAAGCTCATTAGAATAATGTGTGGCCTTTTTGCTACTGAAAATAAAAGGTCCCTTTTGATAAAATGTAAATTTTTAAGTCCAAAAAAGGGGGTTCTGACTGTTCATTCCATATCTGAAAGTATTATTATTCTACGTAGTATCTTCAAAAGACAAGGAGCTGAGAGGGTGGGGTGGAAGTTAAGTGACCTGATTACATGTCTGAGTCCTGCTGAAGTCTTAGGGCGTGTGGGATGCTTGGAAAGAAAACTGACCAATCCCTGAAGTCATTTCTGAAAGCAACTGAGGACGGAACACACCCTATTAAACATTTATTTTGGTAACGGGGAAACCGTCCCCTGGGGCCTCAAGTGTCAGGGCTGATGAAAACATACATGAAAGGCTGAAATCATTTCCTTTGACGGAGACCTTTGTCCCGAGTGCCTCATTCAGAGGTGAGTCTCCTTTCTCTAACATGGAAGCCCAGTTGTTCTCTTTGGACTCACTGAGTCAAGATTATTCAGAAATGTGACTCTCAAACTTCAGAGCAAAGCTTGGGCAGCCTTCCTTGAACTAAATTTCTGGAGCCTTTGCTCTTATCCATCAGTCAGCTTGCGGTGTGCTCTTAACATTGCCCTTTGACCCTTTGTCACATGTGCATTCATTGAGGGTCATTGAGTACTAAACACTATATAGATTAAGGGGCAGGCCCTCCCTCCGGGAGCGCCCGCACTGTAATGGGGAGGTAGAGAAGGAAGTGGACAGTCTCAGTCAGTGTTCGTGCTGAGAAGGGCACTGTGGTGTGTGTGTGTGTGGTGGGGGGAGCACAAGACAGGAAACCTGGGTGGGGGCTCAGGGAAGATGAGGGTTGAGGAGAGTGGGGGTGGCCAGGCAGGCTTACAGAAGCCACGGAGTCCGGAGCCTTTGCAGACCATTGATCCATGGTCTGTGCCTATCAGGTGCCTGGCCTTCTATGTTGGGTGAAGAAGCTTGTATTATTATCCTGAACTCAAGGGAAGTAACTGAATACTTAAGCTGAAGTGCAAATGAATGGACAAATCTGAAAAGACCACACTGGTGTGTGGACAGGGGGTTGAGGAAGATAAGAGTGAAGGCTGCAGGACAGTTGAGGCCACTGCTGATACGTGGATGGGACACGCATATGGTCCCAATTAGGGGGCTGGCATGGGGAAGGGAAAGAGTGGCTGAGATACTGCGGGGCGGGGTTGAACAGAAGCAACCGCTAACTGGGGCAGTGCAGGAGGCGCAGAGAATCTATGATGCTTCCAGGTTGCTGCAAGGGGGTGGGGCCGGCTGATGCCCCGTTCCATGGGAAGCCAGGCGTTCATAGAGAGGATCGAATGGTCCCTGGAACATTCTTGCTGTTAGACAATTGGAAGGTACTACAGCAAGAATAGGTGTGGTTCTGTGTTTAATCCACTTGGGAAGTTGTTTTTCTTCTGAGAAAAACGTAGAGAAACAAGTCCAATAAAATGTTGTTTAGTTTGAGAAACCAAACATCCAGAAGGGAGTTAGGAACAGAAAATTCCCCAAGGACCATCTTTACTGTGTGTTGCCTGGCTTGGGCCTTGCCCTTTCCTAGCTTGACAGGTGGTGATGGCTCCCTCTGCTTTGAAAGACTCAAGGCACGAGTCATCAGCCTAGAACATGTTTTAGCCAAGACAGGCCAGGGTTCTGAGCAGTGTGTGCTCACCTGTTCAGGTGAGTGAAATTGCATCCTGGTTGGGGGATTCCCTATTAGAGGCATGCAGATTGTGTGCTGGGGAGTTAGCAGGGTCGGTAAGGTGGGCAAACATGGACTTGAGTGGGACAAACCTGGTGCCCTCAGAATCTCAGCTGTGTCATCTGTTAGCTTGTTCAGTTCAGTTGCTCAGTCGTGTCTGACTTTGCAAACCCATGAACTGCAGCACACCAGGCATCACCAACTTGCGGAGCTTACTCAAACTCATGTCTATTCAATTGGTGATGCCATCCAACCATCTCATCCTTTGTCGTCCCCTTCTCCTTCTGCCTTCAATCTTTTCCAGCATCAGGGTCTTTTCTAATGAGTCAGTTCTTTGCATCAGGTGGCCAAAGTATTAGACCTTTAGCCTCAGCTGACATCCGTCCTTCAGCGAATATTCAGGACTGATTTCCTTTAGGATTGACTGGTTTGATCTCCTTGTAGTCCAAGGGACTCTCAAGAGTCTTCTCCAACACCACAGTTCAAAAGCATCAATTCTTTGGCGCTCAGCTTTCTTTATGGTCCAACTCTCATATGCATACATGACTCCTGGAAAAACCATAGCTTTGACTAGATGGACCTTTGTTGGCAAAGTAATGTCTCTGCTTTTTAATATGCTGTCTAGGTTTATCATAGCTTTTCTTCCAAGGAGTAAGTGTCTTTTAATTTCATGGCTGCAGTCACCATCTGCAGTGATTTTGGAGCCCAAGAAAATAAAGTCTGTCACTGTTTCCATTGTTTCCCCACCTATTTACCATGAAGTGATGGGACCGGAGTTAGCTTGTTGTATGTCTGAATTACTGAAACTCATCATCCTTCAGTTTTCCCATTTTACTAGGTTGATAGGGAGATTAAATGTGAGCCTAGGCAGGGTGCCCCCAAAGAGCTCCTGACCCATGGTAGCCACTCGGTAAGCTGTAGATTCTTTTCCTTAGTTAAGGTGGGACCTGCTTATGTCACCATTGGATGGGAATCTTGGCTTTCTGCTTGTGACCTAAATGGTGCTTGGATCCCTGAAGAGAGAGCTGTCTTCTTTCTTCTCTTCTACTCCCTGCAGCTGGTTCGGCCAATAGTTGAAGGAGGACTTTGGGAGCCTTCCCATCACTTTTTTTTTTTCCTATTTTGGCTGTGCAGGCTCTTGGTTGTGGTGTGCGGACTTCTCTAGTTGCATAGCATGGGCTCAGTGGTTGTGACGCAAGGGCTTAGTTGCTCCATGGTATGTGAAGTCTTAATTCCCCGATCAGGAATCAGACCTATGTCCCCTGCAGTGTGAGGTGGATTCTTTAACCACACAACCAGGGAAGTCCCCATTTTTTCTTTCTAGGCAGACATTTCTGTGTGTACATGGTACCAACGTGTGTGTGTGTGTATGTGAACGTTGGGCAGGTCGGGGACTGAATGTGAGGCTCAGTAATAATAATTGAAAGAGAGAAAGAAATAAATCTGATCTAAATCTATCTGTTGCTCTATTAGTTGTTAAAAACTTATAAATAGCCTTGTTAACTACTAGAGAAACTAAATAGAACCTAGCAAAACTGCTTTCCCAAGTATTAAACCTTTGCTCCCCAATTTTATCCTGGTGTATGTGGGTGCTCTTCAATTCTTGCATGTAACATGATGCACTTGTGTGGCTTGCTTTTTCTCTTTTGCTACAAAGACAAAATACAGCCCTTTTCTTAGCAAAGCTTATTGTGTTTAAGCCTTCTCAGATTCAGAGGAGAAAATGAGATTTAATTAAAAATGACAGGATAACATATTGGTGAAAGTGAAGTTGCTCAGTTGTGTCCGACTCTTTGTGACTATATGGACTGTAGCCTATCAGGCTCCTCCGTCCATGGGATTTTCCAGGCAAGAGTGCTGGAGTGGATTGCCATTTCCTTCTCCAGGGGATCTTCCCGACCCAGGAATCGAACCCGGGTCTCCCGCATTGCAGGCAGACGCTTTACCATCTGAGCCACCAGGGAAGCAACATATTGGTGGACCTTATATTTTAAGAGTCTGAAAATAACCTGTGGCAGCTTAGGGAACACAAAGACACATTAAAAAACCCAATTTTTGAAGTTCACTGAAATTTGTTAAATGTGTACCATACTGCATGGTGCTGTTGGCAATGTTCTTCTCAATATCAAAATATTACAGAAGAGTGTCGTGAGTAGGGACTCCGTCTATAGACACAGAGACTTGTCTGACCAGAGGCAGTTTCTGAGTCTTCATGAGAATTTGAGTCCATCTTCTACCAGAATTGAGAGTCATCCTGAGCCATCTGGAGGCTCTCTTCATCCTCTCGAGGACTTGCTCACGGCTGGCTCAGCATTCATTCATGCATTTCTTGATTTCACCCACTGAACTCCCAGTGGGCAGCCCAGACCAGATCTGCTCATACTTCGCTTAAGGAGCTTTCAGTTTGGCAGTTGTGACATTTCTGCTGTCTCTTCTGCTCCCGCTGGATTTCTTCACTTTCCACTTCAGTATAGATACTTGCATTGGGCTTTGGCTCAGCTTCTATACACAGTTTCTTAGTATCTTGTAATGACTCCCTGAGAGCCCCCCGGTGCTTTTCTGCCTCTTCCTGAGTATTGAAAGGATAGATATTGTCAACCATGAGTTTCCAGTGCTTCTTGGAAAATTCCACCAAGGCTCATGTTTTCTGTATTTTCTGTCCATTGTCCAAAAGCATTTACAGCTTTTAATGTGGCATCCTGGGTTTCCTTTGGGGCAGGCTAGAGTTAGTTGATTTCCTTCCTCTGCTGGGTGGGCAACCAGCAAATGATGATTTGGAGTTTGTGTTGGGATGAGTCTGGTGTCAGGGCTGTGTCTGGGGTGACTCATTCACTTCCGGCCCAGGCTGGAGTCCCTCAGGCAGTGGGTAGCAGCCAGTGGGCCAGAGCACCTCCCCACCACCATCCCAACTGCAGGCAGGAGTGGCTGCACCCAGTCAGCAGGCTTATTCTCAAGTCCGTTCTGTACCTATGAAAACCCAGGATATGATCTGGAGAAAACCTTGTTCTCTGGTTTTCTGTTATCTTTTTCCCTCTTAAAGAGTGTGCCTAGCTGTTCTCACCTCTGTGCTTCCTGTCCCTGGGATGACTGTCTGATGTTTTCTCTGATATGTAAATAGATGATTGTTAGTAAATAGGAGAGGGAGCGGAGAAGGCAATGGCACCCCACTCCAGTACTCTTGCCTGGAAAATCCCATGGACAGAGGAGCCTGGTGGGCTGCAGTCCATGGGGTTGCTAAGAGTCGGACATGACTGAGCGACTTCACTTTCACTTTTCGCTTTCATGCATTGGAGAAGGAAATGGCAACCCACTCCAGTGTTCTTGCCTGGAGAATCCCAGGGATGGGGGAGCCTGGTGGGCTGCCGTCTATGGGGTCGCACAGAGTCGGACACAACTGAAGTGACTTAGCAGGAGAGGGAGTCCTTGACTCTCAGATTTGGAAGAGCCCTCCCTTGTTGATGGATTGACCCTGGAATCTTTTAAACCCATCTGTGAACTGGCAGCCCTGCCCTGTTTACATTCCTCCACTGAAACAGTGCTGTTTACCTTCAAGCATTGCTGTTAAAAAACTATTCCTCCCTTCCTTTGAATTGGAATCTGTGTCCCTGGCACATCTACTCATTGTTCCTTGTTCTAACCTTTGGAGTCACACACAGCAAGTTTAATCCCCTTTTCATATGACAGCCCTTCTGGTATTTACATTTGGTGACAGTTTATCCTGTTTGTAGCACCCCTTCTCCTATACCTGGTGCCTTCTCATGGGTTCTTCTCCTGAAGTTACCCTGGCTAAACATTTCTGACACTAGGCTCCTGCTGATCATCCCAAGCAGAGGGAGCTTCCAAACTCACCAGGGAGGGAGATATGATGGCACCACTTAGCCGGGCTCGTTTGGCTATGGTCACTGCTGGGTAGGTGGCACATTTGTCCTCAGGACTCGCTGCATGTTGCCCTGAGACTGTGTGCTTGGATGAAAAGACACATTTCTGCAGTAGTTAGGGGAAGTTGTCCTTAATTTCAGGGGTGTCTGTGGTATGGTTAGCTGCCCTGCCCTCCTGGATTTAGATATGTAATTTTCAGAGGTCATAGCCATCTTTTGACAGTCATCTCACAGTGAACGCGTTTTCAACTATGATCCCCAAGTCTTTTTTTTTTTTAAACTAGGTTTGCTTCTGTGCTTCACCCATCCTGCAGTCAAACAGTTGGTTTCTTAAGGGCCTTCAGTTCTCCTTGTTAAACTTGATTTGTTAGGCTTGACCCTTCGGTCCAGTCTGCTGACCTGCTCAGCTCCTTAAGTTTCCCACAGATGGTCTCTGCTTCCTGGGTGCCTGTGGTTTGGGACACAGGCTTTAAAGTGAGAGAGACATGGGTGTAAATCTCATGTCCCCCACCAGCTGGTTGTGTGATTTGAGGTGAGAGCAAAGTGAATCTTCTGAGGCAACTGGCAGAGCAGATGAGTGTTGTCTCAAGAAATTCAAGGACGAGAGGCAGCAGGTCAGGAAAGCAGAACTGGGGAAGCCAGGGAAAAAAATATCCTCTCATCCCTGCTATTCTCTGAAGGGTACCCCCCACCCCTCCCCTCACTGCGTGGTGTGTAGGATCTTACTCCTCAACCAGGGATCGAACCCACTCCCCCTGCATTGGAAGGCAGAGTCTTAACCATGGGACCTCCAAGGAAGTCCCATCCCTGTTTTTCTCTGAATATTAATTTTTTTTTTTCTTTTTTGGGGCCTGACTTTCCCTGCCCATTTAGGTGGTAGGCAGAATAATGCCTCCCCTGCCCCCAAGATGTCTGCACCCTGATTCGGGAACCTGTGCATATGTCACCTTACATGGAGAAGGGAGTATGACTAAATTAAGGAAGCTCAGGAGAGGGTCCTTATAGGGGAAAGAGGAAGGAGAGTAGGAATCAGAGGAGAGGCTGTGAGGATGGGAACAAAGTCAGAAGATGCTGCGTTGCTGGCTTTAAAGATGAAGGAAGGGGCCGAGAGCTAAGACCTGCAGGCCGCTTCCAGCTGGAAAAGCCAAGGAAAGGGATTTTTCCATTGAAGCCTCCAGAAGGAATGCAGCCCTGTTGAGACCTTGAATTTAGCCTTGTGAGATTTAACCTCCATTACAGTGAAAATAAATGTGTGCTGAAGCCAGTAAGTTCCACGTGCCTCCTCGACTTCACGTCTTCCCAAGGCCACCCACTGTCTTGTAGTAACGAGCTGCCCATCGCCTCTGGAGCCCTTCCCACCTCCCTCATCTGTTGTCTGCCTCAGGGCCCAGCACAGAGCCTTGGTGGGTTGGGGTCTTGGATATATCTTTGACACCAAAGCTGCCAAGAGAAACCTGATGGTGCCTTTCAGAAATCTAGCCGCGTGACAGTCGTTCTGTGACCTCGTAGCTTTGGCAGCCCTGCCAGAAAAGGAACAAGGCCAGTGTCCAGTGAACTCTGAGCAGCTTAGAGGCGACTTTCTTCGTGGCCTAAGTGTTCTTTCGCCATGCTTGGAATCTGCTCTAGAGCCCCTGTGTGGCTGATCTACTTTGGTTCAGAGGTTGAACTATTGCTATGTTTTTATACTTGTCAAATACCAGAGGTTGGATTAAAAAAGAAATCCACAGATATATGTTTTTGATACCTTCTACTGCATTAATGTGTGTGTGTATGTTAGTAGCTCAGTTGCGACCCCATGAACTGTAGCCCTCCAGACTCCTCTGTCCATGGAATTCTCCAAGCAAAAACACTGAAGTGGGTAGCCATTCCCTTTTCCAGGGGATTTTCCCGACCCAGGGATCAAACCCAGGTCTCCCAAGTTGCGGGCAGAATCTTTACCATCTGAGCCACCAGGGAAGCACCTATGGTTTTATACTGCAGTTGAATAAGTGCTTCCGTATTCATGGTCTCAGTGAAGCCCCAGGGTGGCCCCGTGGATTGACCAGTTTCTTTTCAGTTTAAGCTTTTTGTATGTGTGTGAGTGAGGGTGGGAGTGATGACATCCAGACTCTTTACATGGGCTGGGAATCCACCATCCCTTTTGATGGTCAGAGTCTGGGGTGGCGACATGCCCATTCTCTGCATATGTGGGCAGAAGATGTTTCTAGTTCCTTTTCCCAAGGCTATTGGAACCACAGCTTACCACTCCTTTATAGTTGTGAAAAAGTCTCGTTTTCCCCTTAGAATTAATTTTGCCCCTTCTCCTCACTGAAGCCAGTGTCCTCACCTGACTTCCTCTGTCCCTGCTTCTTTGCATGAGCTCCTTGCATGATCAGCTGGGTCTCCACGGGTGGTCTCCAACCAGGGAATCAGATGGTTTACTAAAGTTTATTTTGCAGTTGACTGAAACTAGAAGGCATCTTCCTGGGGATTCAGTGTCATAAATGGTGGCTAGATTCTAGGCCCCACCTGACATCTGTTGCCCCTGTTACGTAGCTAAACTCTGGAGTGGTAAAGAGAAGGGGCTTTGGAGTTAGACAGGCCTAGATGGCTTGTGACTCTGTCACAGCTACCTGGGTGACTTTGGGCAGGTGACTTAACCTCTCTGAGCCTCAGTTACCTCACCGGCAAAAGAGTGATAAGAAATAACTACCCTGCAGAGTTGCTGAATAATGTCTGAAAAGGGTTTAACATAGTAGTTGGCACTTCGTTAATGCTCAGTGATTGCTTGGTATTGTTTGCTGTGCGAAGTCACTTCAGTCGTGACTGACTCTTTGCGACCCCATGAACTATAGCCCGCAAGGCTCCTCTGTCCATGGGATTCTCTAGGCAAGAATACTGGAGTGAGTTGCCATTTCCTTCTCCTCCTTTCCAGTTCAGGGATTGAACCTGCATCTCTTAACATCTCCTGCATTGGCAGGTGAGTTCTTTACCACTAGTACCACCTGGGAAGCCCTGGTATTATTTATTACTGTATTACTAATTATGTATCTGGTTTGTTTAGTAGCCCAGACTCTTCATCATTATTTATATCACCATTTCTATCGGTAAACTGACTCCCAGGTCAAACTCTGTACTAGTCACTTGGGAATTTTTTCTTTTTTTTCTTTATTTTTTAAGATTAATTGTATTGGAGTATAGTTGCTTGGAGAAAGAAATGGCAACCCACTCCAGTTATTCTTGCCTAGAGAATCCCATGGACAGAGGAACCTGGTGGGCTACCGTCCACAGTGTTGCACAGAGTCGGACACGACTGAAGTGATTTAGCATGCAAGCGTGGATACATAGTTGCTTTACAATGTTAATTTCTACTGTATGGCAAAATGAATTAGCTACACATACCACGGTGTATTAGGTTGAGTTCCATGTGCTCTTCAGTAAGTTCTCTTTAGTTATCTACTTTATTGTTTGTTTTTAGTCACAAAGTTGTTTCTGACCCTTTTGTGATCCCATGGACTGTAACCGGCCAGGCTCCTCTGTCCAGGCAAGAATACTGGAGTGGGTTGCCATTTCCTTCTCCAGCCCAGGGCATTGGCAGTTGGATTCTTTACCACTGAGCCACTGGGGAATCCCCATCTGTTTTATACATAGTATCAATAGTATGTATGTGTCAATCCCAATCTCCCAATCATTTGGAATTAAAATATCCTCTTTTCCTTCTGAAGGTCTCAGATTGCTTGGGGGAGGGGTGGAGAGGGATCCATCCATCCATCCATTCATTCATTTAATTCATAAACAGTTGCACTATGTTAGGCCTGCTGTGGAGCCCTGGGGCAAAATGATGAGAAAGCCAATAGAGTTCCTGTTCTCATGGATCTTACAGTCTGATAAGGGAGACAGACATTAATTAAAAATTTTTTAAAAATTGTAGAAATGTGGAGGTGGAGCTGCTGTGAAAGAACAGTGCCTGGGAGGGTCTCAGGGGCGTTTCCCGGGTGTCTGGCAGGTCTGTGGGTTGGGTTGATGTCCTTGGGCGGCACACACTGTATTAGCTGTTAGCTTGGGACCTTGGCAGCATTGAAAGAAAGAAAAGAAAGTGAAGTCCCTCAGTCGTGTCTGACTCTTTGCGACCCCATGGACTGTAGCCTACCAGGCTCCAGCGTCCGTGGGATTCTCCAGGCAAGAATACTGGAGTGGGTTGCCATTTCCTTCTCCAGGGGATCTTCCTGACCCGGGGATTGAACCTAGGTCTCCTGCATTGCAGGCAGACACTTTACCGTCTGAGCCACAGGAAGTTCCTGGTTGACAGCATTGGGTTCAGATCAAAGCAGGGGTGGTGGTAGCCTGGGTCCAACAGGCTACAGTGTAGGGTGTCTGCAACATCCGAGACTCTGTCAGGGTCAAGAGCATCTGTAACAGAGGAGCAGCTGGGGAGCAAAGGAGCCTTCCAGCTCTCGGGTCAGGGAGTTCATTCTTACTGGTGCTTATTAAGGGATGTTTGAAGTGGAACTTTAATTTGGTCTCTTCTTATATTCAACCCAAATAACACGCCAGTCCATGCTTCCTGTCACTGTGGCTTCCTGTGGCCAGACAAATTGAATTAATCTTTCTCCCTATAATTGGTCCCATCTCATTGCGTTTTTCACTACTTCTTTCTTGCTCCCAATCCCTTTGTAATTCCTCTTTTTCCTCTTGTTTGGTTTCTCCCATTCTGCTCTGTGACTAAATCTGCTCTTCTGTTTTTTATCCAATTAACATCCAATGACATTGTCTGAGGTGGAAGAGGAAGGGAGTAGAGCTCTGTCTTTATAAGAAGCATTGGTGCACATGTTTTTTTAATGCTCCCACTTAAA
This sequence comes from Bubalus bubalis, assembly GCF_019923935.1. Taxonomy (NCBI): domain Eukaryota; kingdom Metazoa; phylum Chordata; class Mammalia; order Artiodactyla; family Bovidae; genus Bubalus; species Bubalus bubalis. The sequence goes on from NC_059167.1 coordinate 50,412,718, forward strand.
CGCTGCTCAGATGCTACCTTCCCTGGGGAGTGTGTTTCTTCTGTGTTTGCCCAGTATGCTAGTTGTTTCTTCTCCCTTCCACAGCATGTGGTTTGCAAGTTTGTTAGTCAGTTAGTTCTCCTCTTTGGCTTGTGGGAAACTGTCCACAGCTCATACATTTTCACCATGTAGATCACATTCTCACCCCAGCTTGCACAGGACTCTGAGGTCATGAACCGGCTGGATGCCTCTTCGGGTAACTGTGATGTGATGCTCTGCGTTCACTGGGTCTTGGAGGATTGTTGGTCCTGTTCTTCCTGGCAGGGGGATGATCCAGAAGCAGTATTTTGAGACCTAACCAGGATGCTGTGCCCGGTGACTGAAGGACACTGGCCACCCAGCAGGCCAGAGATGGAGGGTGAGTCAAGTATCTCAAGTGTTGACTCTGGAGTGACCACAGTGACCACAGCCATGAGTCAGACCAGTGTTTTTTTTTTTCTTTTAATTTACTTAAAAAAACTTTTTAGAGTAGTTTCAGATTTATGAGAAAATTGTAAAGATAGTACAGAGAGTTTTCACATGCTCTCCAGTTTCTTCTGTTAATGTCATACATTTGGTCTGTCACAATTAAGAAACAGATGCTGATAAACTATTAGAGTTCATATTACTACTAGTTATACAGTAGTCATGTATGGGTGTTAGAGTTGGACCATAAAGAAGACTGAGTACTGAAGAATTGATGCTTTTGAACTGTGCTGTTGGAGAAGACTCTTGAGAGTCCCTTGGACTGCAAAGAGATCAAACCAGTTAATCCTAAAGGAAATCAGTCCTGAATATTCATTGGATGGACTGATGCTGAGGCTGAAGCTCCAGTACTTTGGCCATCTGATGCAAAGAGCCAACTCATTAGAAAAGACCCTGATGCTGGAAAAGATTGAAGGCGGGAGGAGAAGGAAATGACAGAGGATGAGACGGTTGGATGGCATCACCGACTCAATGGCCATGAGTTTGACCAAACTCCGGGAGACAGGGAAGGACAGGGAAGTCTGGGGTGCTGTAGTCCATGGGGTCACAGATAGTCGGACATGACCGAGTAACTGAACAACAACAAGAGTTCATACTTTATTCAGATTTGCTTAGTTTTATCTCAGTTTTTATCTGTGTTCCAGGACCCCATCCAAGATGCCATACTACATTCAGTTGTCATGTCTTATTAGGCTGTGATAGTTTCTGAGACTGCTTGTTCTTGATGATTTTGACAGTTTTGAGGAGTACTTGTTGGGTATTTTATAGGATGTCTCTGTATTAGAATTTGTCTTTTTTTTCCATGATTACACTGTGGTTAAGGGTTTTCAGAGGAAAACCACAGAGGTACAGTGCCATTTTCATCATTGTATGATGAATCTTTTTTAAAATTTTATTTATTTATTTTTTTCGCTATTCTGGGTCCTTATTGCTGCATGCAGGCTTTTTCTAGTTGTAGTGAGCAGGGCTTCTTTGCAATGCATGGGTTCTAGGCTCACAGGCTTCCGTTGTTGCATCTTGCAGCAGGAGGGTTCAATAATTGTGGCGCACAGACTTAGTAGACTTAGTTTCTCTGCAGCACGTGGGATCTTCCCAGACAAGGGATGGAACCTGGGCTGTCTGCATTGGGAGTGCAGAGAGCTAGCCACTGGACCACCAAGCAAGTCCCCTCTGCCTATCACTATTGATCTCAGTAAAATAGGGACCTGGCTGACCGGTCATGGTTATTTATCTCTTTCTCCTTGTAAAGTTATTCCTTTTTCTCCTTTCCATACTGTTCTCTGTGTAAATTACTATGTGCAGTCTATACATAGGGAGTGAGGAGCTATGCTCTCCTTCCTTTAGGACAGAGTATCTAAATCAATCATTTTGAATTCTGCATGGGAGATTTGTCTGTTCTTTCCCATTTATGTCCTGGAGAAGGGAATGTCCTGAAGAACCCACTCCAGTATTCTTGCCTGGAAAATCCCATGGACAGAGGAGCCTGGTGTGCTACAGCCCATGGGGTTGCAAAGAGTCAGATATGACTGAGCATGCATGCACGTCCCATTTATGTATTTATTCAGTCACTTGCTTATATCAGTATATGCTCAAAGATATTCATTTTCATATTTTGAATTAAAAAAAAAAATTGGCCCATGCTGCACATCTTGGGGATCTCAGTTCCCCAGCCAAGAACTGAGCCCAGGCTACAACAGTGAGAGCAGCAAGTCTAACACTAGACCACCAGTGAAAGGGTTAGTCATTCAGTCGTGTCTGACTCTTTGCGACCCCATGGAGTGTAGCACACCAGGCTTTTCTGTCCATGGAATTCTTCAGGCAGGCATACTGGAGTGGGTAGCCATTCCCTTCTCCAGGGGATCTTCCTGACCCAGGGATCAAACCCAAGTCTCTTGCGTTGCAGGCAGATTCTTTACTGTCTTAGCCATCAGGGAAGCCCAGACCACCAGGGAACTCTTTAACTTTTATACTTTGGATTTTAATCCAATATTGTTATTCAGTTGCTAAGTCGTGTCCGATTCTTTGTGACCCCATGGGCTCATCTGTCGTCCACTATCTCCCATTGCTCAAACTCATGTCCACTGAGTCTGTGATGCTATCTAACCATCTCATCCTCTGCCGCCCCCTTCTCCTTTTGCCTTCAGTGTCTCCCAGCATCAAGCTCTTTTGCAGTGAGTTGGCTCTTCACATTAGGTGGCCAAAGTACTGTGGAAGTTTCAGCATCAGTCCTTCCAATGAATACTTAGGATTGAGTTCCTTTAGGATTGACTGATTTGATCTCCTTGCAGTCCAGGGGACTCTCAAGAGTCATTTCCAGCACCATAATTCAAAAGCATCAATTCTTTGGCACTCGGCCTTCTTTTATAGTCCAACTCTCATATCCGTACGTGGCTACTGAAAAATCATAGCTTTGAATCCAAGACCACTTTGTTTATTTTGTTGCTCAGGGTGTTCTAGCTTTGGTCCCTAGGTACTCCAAAGTCTCTTTGACATACCTTCATCATTGTGGCTTTTTTTTTTTTTTTTTTAACATTAAAAGCCTTTTCTACTTTTTAACACCGCAAGATGCTCCAGGCTTAGCTTATATATTTCCTACCCCAGTCCTAGAACCAGCCATTTCTTTAAGGAGCTCTTGTTCCTTTAGGGGGAAAATTTACTGATATTAGAAACCAAGATTTGGGCCTTAGGTATGCTCACTGCAACAGAAACATTACTGCTCCTAAGCAATCTTGGCTTACAGAGCAGGGAAAAACGTGTGTATATTGTGTATAAACATATTTATAAATATGTAACCATCCATCTTTATTAAGCTAAACATGAGTTTATACTGTTATCTATGGTTCTAATCTCTTATCACAGGGATCATCCTAGTCTTCTCACCTGGCATGTCTGTAACTCTCCACTCCAACAGTGAGAAACGGGGCTCCAACATCTGCCATCCATTTACTTGTTCAATTCCTGTGTATATATTTAGTGGTTTCAGAATTGCTAACCCATCCCTCTGTGGGAAGCAACTTTATTGGCAACAGTAAAATAGTATGGTATTGTTCCTTTTGCTTTTGGACTTGGAGACTCCACTCGTTTCCAGAGTTTCTTTTTCCTTACATGCTTTAGTGAGGTGGTTTCATATATTTGTAATCCAGTTAGATTCTTTTAATCTTACGACTTTTTGAAAGAGAGAAATTGGAAGATAAAGACTCGGCCTTCAGGGTCCTGAGTTAGAGAAGGCTTGTGAACAATTCATTTTCTTATATCTATCCACTGTTTGGTGGCTCCACGCCTCTGGATGATAAGGTTCTTACAATCTTTTCTCCCCTCTGCTTGCTTTGGTTCTTACCTGGTTGGTATGGACTGAATGTTTATGACCCTGCCAAAATAAAATGTTAAAGTCTTAATGTTTAATGGTATTTGGAGGTGGGACTTCTGGGAGGTAATTAGGATTCGATGAGGTCATGAGGGTGGGGTCCTCATTATGGGATTAGTGGCTTTAAGAGAAGAAAGAGTGAGAGATCTCTCTCTTCATACACACACATGTGCTGAGATGAGGACGAAAGAGACATTCTCCATCTGCAAGAAGCCTGGAAGAGATCTCTCATCAGGAGCTGAATTGGCCAGCACTGTGATCTTGGAATTCCCAGCCTCCAAAACTGTGAGAAATTTCTGCTAAGCCCACTTACTCCATGGTGCTTTGTTACCATAGCCTGAGCAGACCAACACACCATTATATGTAGAAATAGGAGAGGCACCCCTGGGCTGTTGAGGGGCTCTTTCTTTTAAAATTTATTTATTTTTAATTGGAAGATAATTGGTTTATAATTGTGTTGATTTCTGCCCTACATCAACATGAATCAGCCAAAGGTATACATATGTCCCCTCCCTCCTGAACCTCCCTCCCATCTCCCACCCCATCCTGCCCCTCTAGGCTGTCACAGAGCATTGGGTTTGAGCTCCCTGCGTCGTACAGAGAATTCCCACTGGCTGTCTATTTTACATATAGTAGTGTGTATGTTTCAATGCTACTCTCCCAATTCGTCCCATCCTCTCCTTCCCCTATTCCACCAAGTTTGTGCTCTATGTCTGCATCTCTCTTTATTAAACCGAGTTCCGCTGATTCCCTTTCTACCTTTAAACAACAAAGTGAAAGTGAAGTCGCTCAGTCGTATCCGACTCTCTGCGACCCCGTGGACTGTAGCCTACCAGGCTCCAGCGTCCATGGGATTCTCCAGGCAAGAATACTGGAGTGGGTTGCCATTTCCTTCCCCAGGGGATCTTCCTGATCCAGGGATCGAACCCTGGTCTCCATCATTGCAGGGAGACGCTTTAACCTCTCAGCCACCAGGGAAGCCCTTTAAACAACAAAGGGATCCCTCTTTCTCCCAGTGCATCTGGGATAGGAGTTGGGTCCAGGTAAGGTTCTTAGTGGTACTGCAGGGTAAAGCCTCTCCCTTGGAGTTGCCTGAGGATATCTGATGGGATACCTTTGACAAAAACCAGCAATAGAATCAAAGGAATGCTTGTCAGGGGAAGGATTATAATTACGATCTTTGGAGGAAAGCATAACCTTTTTTCCCAAGCAGAGTGAGGCCAAGTGAGAGGAGGACCTGGTTTTAAAAGCAGGAAGCGGATTCATGTCAATGTATGGCAAAAACCACTACAATATTGTAAAGTAATTAGCCTCCAATTAAAATACATTAATTAATTAAAAAAAATCAGGAAGCATGCTGAAAAGTGTTGTGGTGTGCGCTCATAGGTGGTTCAGAGCTGGAATCCAGTCCAGCTGTTGAGTGCAGTTGGCTGTACTGCAGTGTGGGCTGCTCTGTTGACTGGTGGGATCAGTGGCAGGTCCTGTCTGATGAACCTGGAGGCACTTTGTCAGTCTTAACCTTGCAGTGTGGATGTGAATGACGGTCCAAATCTCCAAGTTAAAAGCCTTGCCTTCCTTGAGGCAGGTTTTTCCCCCAGGATGCTGAATGTGTGTTTTTAGCTGCTTTAGACAAGTCATTGTCTTTGCCCTAGAACACTCTAATCACTTTATACAAATAGAGAAGTCATAGGAACAGTCACTAGCATAGGAAATAGAAAGAAGCCTGAAGCTTGGGAGAATGTGTCACCCTCGATTTTTTTTTTTTTTAAACCCCTTAACTTCCAGGGAGGGACTTCCTTTCATTGTCTCCCAGCTGTGTTTCTTCCTTTTCCTCTTTATTTTTTCTCTTTTCTTTGTAGTGCTTTTTTTTTTTTTTTTTTTGGTAAATCATGTCTAGGAGTTAAAAAAAAATTACTTTTATTGCCTGTTTCATTTCACAGTTTGGCACCTGTTTTGATATGAGTGTCTGCTTCCTGCCGCCCTCAGGACAGTTGAAGGGTGCGGGGTAAATTTATATAGGGCTTGACACCATGAATTCCACTGCTATGACCCAGAGAGTCTCCCATCAGAGAGATCTACCCAGAAAACAAATTACACTTTGGTATTTAATGCAGAATCTTTCTAAATTGAGCCCCTAGGAAAAAATGAAAACACTCAAGTACTTTCTCTTTTTGCTCTTTTGTCCTATGTGGTCATCATTTTAAGCACCCAAATTAAAGTGTATGTGTTAATGTTCTACATTAGGCTAATGTCTGGAGGTTCATTGTGGACATTACCATTCAGAGTAGCTTAATGTTTAATATACAAGCATCTAGAAGAGTTCTTAGTACATAGTCCGAGTATTTAAGAGTTAATTAGATCATCATTATTATTTTTTAAAAATGTTTTTAATTTGTTTATTTGGCTGCACTGGGCCCTGGCTGTAGTATGCGGGATCTTTTTTCGTTGCAGCTTGTGAACTCTCAGGGTTTCCCCGGTGACTCAGACAGTAAAGAATCTGCCAGCAATGCTGGAGACCTGGGTGAACTCTCAGTTTCAGCATGTGGGATCTAGTTTCCTGACCAGGGATCGAACCTGCCCCCTCACCCCCACCCCCGCTAGGGAACCGGAAGTCTTAGCCACTGGACCACCAGGGAAGTCCCATTATTATTATTATTACTACAAACTAAAGAACTGCTCCCATGTTGCATGTTGTGGGGCAGTAAGACAAAGATGAGGCTTGAGACTTAATACCAGTATTCGGTGTAGGTGGAGGAAATAAACTGGAATTGCTGCTGTGTGTTACTGGCTTGGGAGATGTGATGGTGGGCATGGGAATGATTCCTGAGCAGAGATTTGGGTTCTAAAAACTTGGAACTAGGGAGCTTTGAAAGTTTCTCATGTAATGAAAGTCAGGGTATGTTAGATGGTCTCTGAAAGCCTCTCTACCTTTAGAATGTGATTCTATGTAACTTCCCCCCTACTTGGAGTAGAAGAAGGAGGGGCTGGAGGTGAGCATTGGGAGGTTAAGGCAGCAGCCCCCAAAGTTTTTGGCATCAGGGGCCAGTTTCATGGAAGACAGTTTCTCCACTGGGGGTGGGGTGGGGATGGTTTGGGGATGATTCAAGTGTGTGACATTTACTGTGTACTTTATTTCTGTTATTACATTGTGATATACAATGAAATAAGCATACAACCCACCATAATGCAGAATCAGTGGAAGCCTGAGCTTGTTTTCCTATAACTGAATGGGATGGGAGACAGTGATACCCCAAGTATGTTGTGCTCCTGTGAGAATCTAATGCTGCCCCTGATCTGACAGGAGGTGGAGCTTAGGCGGTAATACAGATGATGGGTATTGGCTGTAAACACAGATGAAGCTTCACTCTGCTGCTCGCCTCCTGCTATGCAGCCTGGTTTGTAATAGGTCATGGACTTCTATTGGTCTGTATCCCAGAGGTTGGGGACTGCTGGGTTAAGGGATTTTGTAGAGGAGAAGGAAAAGGAGGGACTTTTTCTTCTAGGTTGGTTTCTTTTCTCAATGTGTTTTCTGGCATTCTCAGAGTAAAAGGAGTTTCCATATGCTTCTGCAATTGGTGTTAATTAAATGCAGACCATACCTCTTCAGCCCTTCTTGGCACACCCTTATAGGTTCAGCTGCAACTCAGGATAATGGGTGACTGCCAGAGGGAGGGAAAAAAGTAATATTCCATAAAATTAGGTAAGGTCTGGCTTAGAATTCTTTGAACATAAAGGCCAGGTTATCCATTTTTATTTGCACTCTAGCCCCCTGCCCCCGCTGCAAACACATCCTTGGGGAGAGGAAATCAGCACAGCAGAGATTTTGTACAGGGGTGAAAGGGAGAGAGTTGAAGGTGAGCAAGGGAGGCATCTCCGTTTTATCTTTGTGTTTTAATTTTTGTGGTAATTAAGACTCCTTGAAGGGCTTCCCAGGTGGCAATAGTGGTAAGAACTCAGTGGTAAGAACTCGCCTGCCAACGCAGGAGATGCGGGTTCCATCCCTGGTTTGGGAAGATCCCCCGGAGTAGGAAATGGCAACCCACTCCAGTATTCTTGTCTAGACAATCCCGTGGACAGAGGAGACTGGTGGGCTGTAGTCCATGGGGTCACAAAGAGTCAGACACTACTGAAGTGACTTAGCATGCACACACGCACAACACTCCTTGAAGGAGTTGACCTTCCTCCATTATCTAGTTATCCGTTTCTGGTTGGGCTCTCTGGCCTTCCGCTCCAGTGACAAAGTTCCCAGCAAGGCCACCTTTGATCTCCATCCTGGTCTTCCTCTGTTTATCAGCAATGTTTGGCTTATCTGAGCACTCCTTCCTTCTGGAAACATCAGCCTCTCTCAGCCTCTCTCAGCCTCCGGGCCACCATCCTCTCCTAGTCTCCTCCTGTCCCACTGGCTTCTGCTCCTTCTCTTCTTGACTTCTTGGTGTTGGAGTGCCAAGGCCTGGACCTTCCTGTGATCTAAAGGCAGGTGATGATTCAGTGGATCTGGGGTGGGATGTAGGATTTTGCATTTCTTTTTTAAAAACTTAACTAATTTTTGGCTGCATTGGGTCTTCACTGCTGGGCACAAACTTTCTTCCGACCAGCGGGAGCCCCTCTCTAGTTGTGGTATGCGGGTTTCTCATTGTGGTGGCTTCTCTTGCTGTAGAGCAAAGGCAACAAGAGAAGCCTGGCTTGGAATAACACCTTGACTCTTTCTGGTGAGTTTTCACCCCACTTGGGTTAAGACCCAGAGTCTTCCTGAGGCCCACAGACCCTCATGGTTTTTGTCCTGCCCTCTGCTCTGCCCTCCCACCCTCCTCTGCATATCTCCACTTGTGTTATGCCCAGGTCAGCTTTCGTGCTGATCCTCCGATGCACCCAGCACATCCCTTCCTCTGTGGCTCCAGCTTGCCCTCTACTTGGCCCTAGCCTGCCTTACAGAGATCTCTTCCTCTTTCAAATCAGATGTTCCTGTCTCAGAGAGACCTTGCTTGCCCACTGTATCTGATGACGGACCTTCACCACCACCACCTTGCTCTCTCTCCTCACCCTGCTCTATTTCTTCATGGCACGGGCCACTGTGAGTTACTTGCTATCTCTTCCCTCCCCCTCAGCCCCCTGAATGTAAGTCTAAGAGGGGACTTTGTCTCTTCTCGAAACTGTTCTAGGAGAGGGTCTAGCATGGCTCTTAATAGGAACTCATTAGAGATTAAATAAAACGTTAGTACCAGCATATCCTGGATGAGCTGGATGACCACTGGTCTCTACCTCTCATTCCAATGCCTCATTTATAATGGTTTAGGTTGCAGGTTATATTATAATATTTTAATTGTTGTAAACTCTTGGGAAAGAACTGAGGTGGACTGAGCACACAAGTGAGGCCGTTATACCGCGAGAAGAATCAGTGTTTTCGTGGCAGCCTGCACAAGGGAAGGTTTCTGCCCTGTAATGGTGACTGTTTCCTGTTCACAGCATGTATGGTGATTTAATTTCAGCAAAATTTACATTATCATGCATTTAAAATTCATGTTGTGAAGTTGGATTGTATTGGTTTTAAAAATCATATTTGTATTTAACGTGCAGATTTGTCTTGATTTTCTTGTGTCATAAGAACTAAAATTGTCTTATATTTGCATGCTAAGTGAGCACAAAGGGCCTTTCAGAATGTTTTTTCTTTAAAGACATATGTACATTATGCAAGCACATGAAAGACTAAGTAGGAATTAATCAGTATTACAAATGCAGCTGAGGACAGGGACACCCTGGAACAGGTCTTAACTTCCCAAAGTGCTTGTGAAAAGCTATTTTTGACAAAACAGGGATAGTATAGTCTCTGAGTGGGCCTTTAAATTTTAGCACGCTTTCAAGAGAGAAATTTTAAAATACTTATATTCATATGAATTCAAAAGAATATACATACTGACAAACCCTGAAAGGCTTGAATATATAACACTTTAGTTTGTTTATATAACTGAAACTTCAAGTTCTGATTACTGGTTCAATTTCTGGCTATTGAAAAACAGTATGAATTGTGAAATTTCTTACTGGAGACATCTGTATCAAGTATAGATATTTAAATATAAGATAGAGATGATGGAGTTGATAGCTTTTACCCACCAGTGCCAGGGCCTGACTTAGGAAGGCATGCAGGAGAAGCTCCCAGTTCTGGTTTCTCCCCAGACCTTTCTGCCATCCCCTGGCTCCTGGAACAAGAGCAGAAGGGATTCTGTACTTAGGAATGGGGCCCATGAGGGAGACAGATTCTTGCTCTAAGGAGAAGTGATGGTTGCCCCACATGTGTTTCATTTGTGTATATGTGTTCATTTATATCCTGATCACTTATGTCATAGTCCCTTTGGGCTGCTCTAATGAAACCCCAAGGCTGGTGGCTTATAAACAACAGAAGCTTGTTTCTCATTCTGGAGGCTGAAGGTGGCAGCATGTGGTGTTCTGGTGACGCCCTCTTCTTGATTCATAGCTGGTGCTCTTTTGCTGCATCCTCATGTGGTGGAAGGGACTAGGGATCTTGGAGTGGTGTCTCTTTTATAAGGCCACTGGTCCTATTCACAAGGGCTCCATCCTCATAATCTAAATATCTTCCCAAGGCCCCACCTCCTAATGCCATCATGCGAGTAGAGGGGATGTATGTGTTAGTATTTCAACGTTTAAGACTGGATTTTGGGAGGACAGACATGCAGACCATATGCACTTCCAGGTAGAATCTGAGGCTCTCATATTTACAAATGAGCCCAGTGATGTGGAGCTGTGAAGTCACGGAGACTAGGTAGGGCAGCAGACAGCAGAATATGAAGTCAGGGACAGGGTGGAAGTGCTTCGGGAAAGGAGAGAGGGAGCCAAGGATCGTGGAAATGTTCAGAGTATCTGAAACTTCAGTCAGCTCTTCAGTTATCTGAGTAACTGGTAAGAACATGATTCTAGTGGTTGGGGTGACTTTGAGGTCTGGGAGAGTTCCCCTCCCCCTGCTGCCCACCCAGGACGATTCTGGGGCCGAAGATTGCACTGGGAAACAAAATCCCTGGTGTCATCAAACTTTGGGACCATAACTGTCTTGAAGAACAGACCTGAATTGATACATGTGGGACTCTGCTGAGTTTCTATTTTGTGTGTTTATATTTTGGTTTTGGTCATACGTCAGGATTTTGGTTCCCTGACCAGGGATCAAACCCTGGCAGATGAAAGCTCCAAGTCCTAACCACTGGACTGCTAGGGAATTCTCATAGGTTTCTATTTTAGAAGGCTAATTTTAATTTTATTTTTTAATATTTTGGGTGACTCCACAGTATCATCATCTTTTTGTTTTTAATAGTCACACTGTATGATACTCAGGCTTCTGTGGATGGTTCCAGATGTCTGTTATTCCCAGTACAGTCTTTCTGGGTCCCATGCAAACGACTGTGATTGATACATTTTTGAGACTGGGTGGTTTGTGAATTCATGCCCACAGGGATGTCTCTGGACCCTTCTCTTCCAGGGGGCTCTGAATTTTGTAATCATTTGGACAAGTTTGTTCATGATGCCAACTCCCTCAGTCTTTTTCCCTGATGAGGACAAAGATGGACAGATTTTCCTGGTTTGATTTTTTTTCGAGGACCAAGAAGAACTACTTTGCAGAGGGTGTCACATACCTTCCAGGGGAGGATGTTTAGCTTTGGAATTCACTTTGCAGAAATCCTCTTTGAAGAGGCTCCAGGAATGAGGCTCGTTACAACTGGCATTGTTGAAATTCCAGAGGGTTCCTTTACTCCCTTTAGGAGATGCTTGATAACCCCAGGACCTAATTTCTACTTTTGGAACACACGCATCTTGTGTACGGGGCATCTGGAGGTGGGAAGAAAAGCCACAGTGATGCTGACAATTAGAGTTTAGTGTTTTAAACAGTGATACACATTCCAGTTGGAGGTAGTGGACTTGCGAGACGGGAAGGCATGGAGATTTGTTATGGAAACCCTTGGCTTTTTTGTTTTAATTGTTGAAGTTTTAAAAAGGGATTCAGAGCTGTTTGCATCATACATGATTTATTAATTCTTCCATTCATTTATGGGTGCTGGGATATGGCAAAGAGGAAGGCCACCCTGAGGAGTCACACATCCACTGAGTTTGGATAGACAAAAGACCCCTCTGCAGTGGGACATGGTGACGTGTTCTGGTTCACAGACATCCAATGACCATGTCAGGATAACTACCAGATGCTGTGAAAGTGTTAGTTGCTCAGTCGTGTCCGACTCTTTGTGACCCTAGAAACTATAGCCTGGCAGGCTCCTCTGTCCATGGAATTTTCTGGGCAAAAATATTGGAGTTGCCATTTCCTTCTCCAGGGTCTCTTCCTGACCAAGGGAATCAAACCCCGGGTTTCCTGCATTGCAGGCAGATTCTTTGCCATCTGAGCCATCAGGGAAGTCTACCAGATACTGTGGGAAGCTGAAAAATGAAAATGTGGTTCCTGCTCAAGAAAAGTGAAGATCTTAGGGACAGAAGGTCTGGGTCTTACTCCTGACACTGCCCCCAAGCCAGGTATGAGACCATGGGGGCAATTACTGTCTCTCAGAGCTTATGCATCTCCCATGGGAGAAATTATCAACAGACTCCCTCACAAATGGGGCTGCAAGGATCTGACCAGATAAGATGATGTAAGAGAGAGCCTGGCGTGGTTGCAGCCTGGCAGTCCATGGGGTCACACAGAGTCAGGCACGACTGAGTGACTGAGCACACAAACGGACTGATGGACAGTAACTGCATGTATGTGGTTTTGAGGGGGGCTTTTGAAGTTAGATTTGGACATAAAAATGCAATGACAATGCTGTATCGATATGTTTTGTGCTCAGGCTCCATATGGAAACTGTAGCACATATGTCATGGATCTGTTATGTCTGGTTAAGAACTTGTCTGTGGACCTGGCAACATAAAGACATGCGTTTATTCAGTCAATAACTATTTATTAAATTTCCACTCTGGACATAGCACTGTGCTTTAGATTTCTCAACCCTCTGGTTTCTTAATTAGTTAATAAATTATTTCAGGATGCTGGTGGTTAATGCTGTTTGGTTAACCAGTGGGGTTTTTAGCCTCTGCCTCAGAGATATTTAAAAATGTTTTATGATCAAAGTCAGCTTTCTTGTGGCCATAAATGCCACACGGCACTTCTTTTTCACTTATTATTTCCTACTTCATTTAGCATACGATCTGTGATTTAATCTTCCCAAGTACGTTGTGAAGTCACCATTAATAATCTGACTTTAGAGATAGGAAAACTCTCAGAGAAGTTAAACAACTTGTCCAGAGCTGGAATTTAATCTGAGAGCAGTGTTAGACCCATTTCTAGCCCCTGCACCTGGCTGTTCTCTCCATTATTGGTCTTCAGAATTGCAAACTTGGTGTCTTAGCTTTGCCTTGGTGGAAGAACTTTAAAATTTTTATTTATTTATTTTTGCTGCTCTGGGTCTTTATTGTTGTGCAGGCTTTTCGCTAGTTTTGTCAAGTGGGGGCTACTCTCTGGTTTCGGTGTTCGGACTTCTCATTGCTGTGGCTTCTCTTGAAGCTCTGCAGGCACACAGGCTTCAGTAGCTGCAGCACGTGGGCTCAGTATTTGTGGCTTGCAGATGCCAGAGAGTAGGCTCAGTAGTTGTGGTGCACTGGCTTAGTTGCCTCGTAGCACGTGGGGTCTTCCTGGATCAGGGATCGAAACCCATGTCTCCTGCATTGACAGGCAGATTCTTTACCACTGAGCCACCAGGGAAGCCCCGGAAGAACTTTTAGAAATAACTTCAGGGGTCAAGAGGGGAAGAAGGACGAATAACGTTTCTGAAACATTTTTTGGATGTGAATTCTGATTTCTTTTAGACCATGTGAAGTATAAAAGACCACTGAATTTTAAAGGTAAAGTGGGGAATATGAAAGAGGAGTGGGATCAAAACCAGAAGTGGAGCAGAGACTGATGTGGTGGGGGACCATACATGGGGTGGGGCAGTAGAGGGCTGCACCTCAGAGGTGAGGTGAGGATCCCAGGGAGGCCAGCTTGGTGTCCATGCTCTGCCCTGACTGTGATCCGGGTAGTGAGTCCCTGTGACCGCTGATCTTCAGACCCCTGGTTGATTCTTCAAAGTCTACAACCATAGTATAAAAGGAGCCTTCCTACAGGCTTTTCTTTTCTCTTTGCCACCCTCCCTTTTTGTGCAAGGTGACTTTCAGGGGAAGCTACAGCACTCAGTATTGTAATCTTCCCCCCCCACCACCCCAGGTAGAAAAGTTTTGGTCATCATGCTCATTTAAGGACATTCAAATCATACTTAAGTCTGTAAGGTAGACAGCCACTCTGCCATCATTTTCAAGCCTCAGTTTATTTCTGAAATTGTTTTCTCAGGGAATTCTGAAGACTTGTGTGTAAGACATTTCCTTTGAAATCTTATAAGTTTGTTTAGTTTCCTTTGTTGTTGTTTTTTTCCCCCTACAGAATGGATGGATGGAGGGATTGATAGATAGGAAGAAAGAAATAGAAAATAAAGCTTACTTTAGGCAAGGCTGCCTCTTTCTGTCCTGTTTGGGAGTACATTGAAAGACTGGTATGCACTTTGCTTTGTTGTTGACTGTTCCACACTTTGATTTTCACTTTTATGTTGTTGAGGGTCTAATGTGGCTACTCCTGCACAAAATTCATTCTTCCCACCAGTCCCACAGGCAAGTCCTTTTGGAGTGAACATTTTGTCCACTCATAAGAGGTGTTAACTTGTATTGTCAGACCGGCAGTGGCTTCCCTCTGAATGAGGCAGTCACCAAAGCCCATTCAGGGGAAATTAATTTTTGGTTGGTGGCTCATTTCTTGTTTTCTGGAATGAAGTTTATGACTGTACACGGGCTCATCAGCTCCCTGTGCCTACTTTAAACACTCTCTCAAATGACTTGCATGATCAGATAGAATTATTCATTCCAAGCAAATGTCCAAAGACAGAGTCCCTGTCCTGTGCCAGGTGCCCTACTGGGTGCTGGGGCCTGGCTGATGGGGACTGCTGTCCTCTGGATGGACGGCAAAGCACATGGGGAGGTTTCTCATCATCTGGCTGAATATCTTCAGTAGCCATGAGGGCCTCTGGGATGGGCCGGAGGTGGAATGGGCTGGAGGTGGCACTGGGAACTTGAGTTGGGGGGTGGGGGTGGGGGTGGGAGTTGTGGCCCGGCATTGTGACTAATCTCCAGGCTCAGCTGGTAACATGTGATGGCCCAGAGAGGAAATGTTTCTATCTGGCATATGTTCATAGTTCTGCCAAGTGCTAAGCTCTTTGTTCTTACACACACACTCATTGATCTTGCTAACTAAAGCAATTATCATCATTTAGCGGTCTTTCCCAAAAGCATTATTTCCACTCCAGAACACCTCTTTTATTTGCCAAGTGCCACAATGTTACATCCTGGCAGTTGGTCAGCATTTACTGCCAAATTATGTAAGTCCTCGGTTGGGTTTAGTCCCTGACTGAACAAGTGTGCTGTGGTAGAATGCATTAGGAGGGTGATACAGCCTAGTGGCTGAAGACAGAGATTAGCTGTCCTTAAATCCATTCATTAATTCAGTGTTTACACTGTGATTGGGAAGGAAATCCACATTTGCTTATGACACCCGTGCCCAGGTGAGAAATGTCATTCTGTGAAAATCCCGGATTGAGGTCTGTTGTCAAGGAAATGTAAATTGTGGACATTTCATGAAATTCACATATGCGGATTAATTTGCTAACAGGGAGCTAAGAATGTAATAAACCAAGGTAGCCTTACTCAAAGATTGAAATGTAATTAGTGTTGACTGTAGTGTAGCAGCTAATGAAAAGGACTACAAACCTTAGAAAAGAATTTTATTAATAAATATTAGGAGAAATATTTTCATAGAAAACTCAGCCTCAGTGTAAGAGGAGATTATGGGTAAAATGACTTCATTTAGTAAATATTTTTAAAAAGCATCACACTGAATAAATTTTTACAGAAGCTCTTCTGTTAAAAATAATATTTGTTATAAATTTTAATGAGTACGGACTCTACTAGAGATGCAGAATAAAACATGCCAGCACTGCTTGGAAATGAGAGATCAAGACACACCCCTTGGTCATTGTGGTCTTGGCCTGCGTGCGTTGTTTCATCTAAGCTACGTTTGCTGTTCTTGTTCTAGGATTAAGTGTTTTACAAACATTATTAATTTTGTCCAGCTGGATATGCTAGAAATCCCCTTTACAAAAATCCCACTCAGGGACTTCCCTGGTGGTCCAGTGATTAAGACTGTGTGTTGCCAGTGCAGAAGGCTTGGGTTTGATCCCTGGTCGGGGAACTAAGATCCCACATGCTATTTGGCATGGCTAAAAGAGTAAAAAAAAAAATCCCACTCAGAAGATAGTAAAGGAATAAAAATTAAACCTCCAAAGACAAAGAATGGCAGTGGAGACTTAGTGGAGGAGAGCTCTGAAAGCAAGTGGGGTGGTAATTATTAACAGCAGGGTGAGAGATGCTTCATCCTGAGGTACCTGCAGTGTATAAATGAGGTGATTTGCCTGTGGAGCTGCTGAGTGGCTCAAAAATGGAAGGCATAGGTTACAGTGGAAGGCAGGATTCAGGGCCAACCCGATACGTAGGTGCTTTGAGAACTGGGGCAGTTAGATTTCCAGGGTCTCCGCTTTGTACCAGATATCTGGGCATCCCCTGCCCTTTCCCTCACCCCCTAGCAGCAGATCAGAGCTCTCTTCTCTGGGGAAACTGAACTGGAATGATGTTGGAAGCAGGCATGGCTGACTGAAAACAGAAGGATGTTGGAAGCAGTCATAGGTGACTGAAAACGGCTGCTGAATTCATGCTGGGACCTCCATGTTGGCCCCCTGCCCTGTCCCAAAGGCCAGCAGCCAGCCCTGTTGCAGCCCCAGCAGTGGACTGGAGGATTCTTGGGAAATCAGTTGGCTCCAGAGAAAAATGACCCCAGATACTGAAATGTGTGAATCCTTTAGTGGAAAGCTCAGCACTTTCCCTTCCACATAACTTGGAAGTTTGCCAGTTAATAATTCCTCTCCATATATACAGATACTCCAACCTGCTTTTACTATTATATTAATATTTCCTTCTTAAATAGGATCAGGCAGCCAAAGATCCAAGTCATATTAGGAAGGCTTTCAACATGAAAGACGGGGGCCCAAACAAACCAGAAAGGAGAAAACTTGCAGAAGATGGAGATGTTGCAGACAGCAGAGAAACTGCATTTTTTGAAAAAAATTATAATATAATATACTATAATAAAGAGCTTCTCAGAGTGAGAAGCTGTTTTCATGTTCAAAATGCGAACAGCACTTAAGAAAGAAAAACAGTTAGAGAAGAATAAAGAAATAATGGAAATTAAACATGAAATACTTGAATTTAAAAGAATTTGAGGATGTATTTCTAAAAAAATTAGAAAAAAAGATGGAGCATAGGAGTAGATGAGAAAAGAAATATGAAAAATTGAAATTCAGTCTAGAAGACTCAACATTACTGATAATGCAAACACAAAGAACAGAAGAAAAGGATTCTCTGAACATTATCACAGAAATAATGTAAGAACATTTCATAGCACTAAAGTGAATTTCCAGATTGAAGGAATACGTTAAGTGCTCATGTTTTGTAAAAGCACCAGTTTAGTAAAATCCTCATGGGGTAATGTCATTTTGAAATTTTGGAACACCAAGGACAAAGAAAAGGTCATAAAAACTTTCAGAAAAAATAAACAGGGCACGCACAGAGGAAAGGATATCATAATAGCATCAGAATTCTTAATAGCATCCTTAGAACCTAGAAGATAATGAAGTAATATTTAAAAATCTGACGGGAAAGTTATAACCAGGATTCTAAATCCAGCTAGACTATCATTCAAAAGTAAGCATAGAATAAAGTCGTTTTTCACAATACAAAGTCTCAAACAATTTTTTCCTTTTCTTTAAAAGTTATTGGAATTCTCTGGTGGCACATCAGGCACAGGTTTGATCTCTTGACAAGGAACTAAGATCCCACAAGCTGTGGGGTGTGGCCAAAAAAAAAAAAGTTATTGGACTTGTGCTTCATCAGGACAGTTCAGTAACTAAGAAAGAGGCAGACAAAGAACTTGGGAAACAATGTAGCACAAAGGGAAGAGAGCAGCTGAAACCTAATGTTGGGGTGGAGGGTAGGTCATCACGGGAGAAGATCACCAAATAATCTGATACTTTTATCATCTGCAAATTAATACTGGAAAGCATCTAATGGATGTGATATAGCTGATGAAGAGATTTAAGGGTAGGTATATAGAAAACAAGATAAGCAAAAACAGCAGTTACTACCTCTAGAAAAATTAAAGTTATAGGAGAAAGGAAAAGTAACCAGAGTCTACCATTTGGCTGTTCAGTATATATTATTATATTATCACAATAATGTAAACACAATTGGCTCTTGATTTTATTGTTGGGAAGCTAACAGAATGAGAAATTCATGTGTTGTACGTGTGTGTGTCATCTACAATATGTAAAAATGATAGATTAAGAAATCGCAGCTAGGTATTTTAGTCAGCAACATGGAGGAGAAAGAGCTACAATTTGCAATTGGTTTCCTCTGAGGAATGTGATCAGGATTGGGGATAGGAAGCTGAAAAGTACAGGTTTTCATTATATCTTATTTTATGTTGGTTAAAAATTAAATTATTTAAAATGTTAGTAATATCACTCTGAAAATGCAAGTAGACATTATAAACTCATTGGAATCGGTGAGATGATGAACACTGCAGGTACGTGTATCGAAGCTGTTCCTATCTGTTAAATGAGAGGTGATATCTAACGTGATTTACATTTAAAATAACCATCAAGCAAACTGATGGTGCTAAGCTAGTGGTAAGAGACAAAATACCCAGGAAGGCCCGAGACAAATCAGAGAGACAAATGTGGACGGCTTCCCTGATGGCTCAGCAGGTAAAGAATCCACCTGTGATGCAGGAGACCCAGATTTGATCCTTGGGTTGAGAAGATCCCCTGGAAGAGGAAATGGCAACCCACTCCAGTATTCTCACCTGAAAAATCCCATGGACAGAGGAGCCTGGCAGGCTACAGTCCAAAAGGATTGCAAAAATTTGGACACGACTGAGTGGCTAAGCGTGAACGCATGTGGTATAATTGAACTAAATCATTGCTAAGGGTATATTAAATGGATATATATTGCATTGGCAGGTAGGTTCTTTACCACTAGTGCCACCTGGGAAGCCTGTACTTTGTAAATGCCATTGCTTAAAATAGAAACCACATCCAGCACCAATTAAACATTGACAAAAATTATCTATGTATTTGCCTACAAAAGAAATCTCAATACACTTAAAAAGAAAGAAAGAATAGTGACTTCACTTTGTTTTTTTGGCTGCTCCATGCAGTTTGCAGATCTTAGTTCCCCAGCTGGGGACTGAACCTGTGCCCTCAGCACTGCAGTCCTAACCAGTGGAAGTCACAGGGAACTATGGTGACTTCATTTTCTGACCATAATGCAGTGCAAATATAAGTTAACAACATAGATAAAGATCCCCCAAGCCAAAACAACACAGCAAACACACCAGATATGCAAAAACTTCCTCAAAAACAACTTTTTTGTCAAATAAATCAAAACCACGAATTGAAACTATCTAGAAAATAATAATAGAAACATTTCCATGGTGGAAACTACTGGCTGCCTTCCCAATGTCCATTCTCCTCTCTTTTTACCAACAGAACATTGACTTTGAGAGTGTCAATGACCAGCTTAAAAAAACAAAAAAAACCACCCTATTTCCCAATCCTTTCTTGTAGGTGGGGATGACCTACAAGTCATCCTCATCCCCATCCATGATTAAGTTCTCACCAATAAGGTGCAAGGGATTACTGGTGGGTGAGCCCTCCAAGAAAGCTCTTTAAAAAGGTTGACGCGTATGGCCTAATAAACTTGTGTGTGTGATGCTGGATCAGCTATCTTGTAATTATAAGTTGTCTAATACATGCTAAAAGTAGATGAGTAGAAAGATAAAAGAGGTATTCCTCAGAAATATCCTGGCATCTATTCCAGCTCTGAACTTCCTATCTCTGGGGGGAAAAATATCCTAATTCTTAAGTTGCTATTTGGCGTCTGTTCATTAGGAACCAACACTATTCCTGACATAGTCACATATCAAAATTTGTGGACTATGATGAAAGAGTGAAAAACAAATGAAGCATACAAGTCAAGAAACTGGAAATACAACAGAATAAAGGAAAGCAGAAGGAAAGAATAATTATCAAACTAGACCTCAGTAAATTAGAAAATTAAGAAAAAAAGAAATGATTGATAAGTCTAAGCTAGTTCTCTAGGGGAACAACAATTTAAAAAAAATATGTAGACGTGTATTTTACCTGCAAAAGTAATAGGTGAAGAAAGCACAAATGAAACCAGAAAGTAAGAAATATAGAGGAGACGAAGTGATTTATACATTGCAAAATTCTCTGCAAATATATTTGAAAATGTGGATCAAATAGATGATTTTCTTGGAGAATATGCTACTAGAGTGACACCAGAATAGAAAGAAAACTTAAAAATGCTGCTAACAGTGAAAAAAATAAGATAGCAGTTTTCTGTGACCAGTTGTTTTTGCTCTTCCTGCCTCTCCATGGCTGTTGGAGTTTTCAGAGTGAGAGTAGTGAATTTCTGGTGAGAGAACCTCTGAGTGTGGGGCGGCTGGGGCGACCTGCCTAGTGATCTGTATGCAGTCTCTTGACGAGGGTGGTCACACACAAGAGGGGTGAAGACAGTGATTCTTGGCATTAGGACCCATCAGAAAATAAAGAGACCTGAATTTTCAGGTTTTAATAGCATTTTTCAGGTCCTTATGTTCCTTAAACTTTTTTGTTTAAAAAAAAATTTATTTTTAATCATTACCGTTTGATTCCTTAAAGTAAAAAATGTTTTAAACAGTGTATCCAAATAAATAATTATAAAGCTTTCAAAGCAGCATTGTGCATAAAGAAGCTTGAAAGGGTTTTGACAGGAAAATTAAGTTTTGAAAAAAGAGAAATAAGCATCAGAATACCTTAGCTCTTATTAATTATTTTCATGGAAAAGTATCTTGTTCTCAAATGCTGGTAAGCTTGAACACCCTACTGGTTAAAAATAAATAGACAAAGTGTGAGGAAATGAACTAAGGAAAAAAACAGGGCAACCGGCACAGCTAGAGAGAATAATTAAGCTGTGCTAAAGGCATCAGTCATCTCGCCAGTCATCCCTCCTAAGGCCAGGGTTCATGCTCGGTGTTGACAAACACCACGGTCACATGGGCCCCTGGCATCCAGAAGGGCCTGTTTGAAAGAGCATTTGGTATTATATTAAAAGTGTTTTCTTTTCCCTGAACTTTGCAAGTTTTCTCTCATAATCTTTATTTAAAGAGATGTAATTTTAACTTAATGTCCTCTTTTTACCCCATCTTTTTCCCTGGTAGTGGGACCAGTGAACCATGGAGCTGTATTTTGGTGAATATCAACATGTGCAACAGGAATATGGTGTCCATCTGAGACTCGCAAGTGATGAAACCAGAAAGTCCAGGAATTCCCAGCATGCTAAGGCAGGCTCCTACGGTGTCAGTATTCGGGTCCAGGGCATTGATGGCCACCCCTACATAGTCCTCAATAACACAGAGCAGTGTCTGGCAGGCACGTCTTTTTCTGAAAACGGGCCATCGTTTCCAGCTCCAATGATAAACAACCTGCCCCTCCATCCCAGCAAGGGGTCTGTGGTGGAAGAGAGCAGTGCAGAAGAACTGCAGCTCCCAGAAAACCCATATGCCCCACCTGGCCCAGTAAGAAACCTGAAACAGCCCTCTGTCTTTGAGGGCAAGAATGGGGCTCTAGAGCGCAAAGAGGAGCCAAGGAAAGCATCCCCCATGCTGAACTTTGAGAGGCATCCAGAGCTTCTACAGCCCTATGATCCTGAAAAGAATGAGTTGAGCTTGAAAAATCACCAGCCTCCTGAAACCAGTTGGCTGAAAGCTTTAAGAGAAGAAGGGACCAACAATAAGAAGGCCTGGACTTGCATGCCCAAACCTAGCCATTCCCAGCCTACCAGCCCTTCCTCCGAAGACCCGGCCAGGTCCAATGTGACGGCCATCCGTCTGTGCAGCTCCGTGGTCATCGACGACCCCAAAAAGCAGACCTCGGTGTGTGTGAACGTTCAGAGCTGCAGCAAGGAATGTCTGGCAGAGGAGGCTCTTGCCCCTAGCGGGAGGCCCCTGCCCACCCCCAGCCTGCAAGCCCACCCCGAAGCCAAGAAAACCAGACCGGATGTGCTTCCCTTCCGGCGCCAGGACTCAGCCGGGCCGGTGCTGGACGGAGCCCGGTCCCGGAGATCCTCCTCATCATCCACGACTCCCACTTCAGCCAACTCTTTGTACAGATTTTTACTCGATGATCAAGAATGTGCCATCCATGCCGACAATGTGAATCGTCACGAAAACAGAAGGTACATCCCCTTCTTGCCTGGAACTGGGCGGGATATTGACACGGGATCGATTCCTGGCGTGGATCAGTTGATTGAAAAATTTGACCAAAAACCTGGGATGCAGAGAAGAGGCAGGTCTGGGAAGAGAAACAGGATCAACCCAGAAGACAGGAAAAGGTCCCGAAGTGTGGACAGTGCCTTTCCTTTCGGTCTCCAGGGGAACTCGGAGTACCTAACGGAATTCAGCAGGAACCTGGGCAAGTCCAGCGAACACCTGCTGCGGCCGTCACAGGTGTGCCCGCCGCGTGCGCAGGAGCACCGGGGCAGGCAAGGCGGGGGGCGCGCCTTCGCCAGGCTGCTGGGAGCCCAGCCCAGGCCGCCCCTGCAGAACAAAGACGGGAAAGTTCCAGAAAACAAAGGTGCTCAGGAAAGTCCGACTGGGCGCACATCCTCCCTCCCAGCACAGACTAAGAAGGAGGAGGAAATCAAAACAGCCACGGCTACGCTGATGTTACAGAATCGGGCGCTGGCGACTTCCCCTGATTCAGGGACCAAGAGGATTTCCGTGAAGACGTTTACTTCCACCTCAAATACTCAGGTAATTCTGGTGGGAGTCATTTTGTTTCCCTTCTAAACGATCTCCATCTATTCCTGGCTGAAGGAATAGGTATCTTCCATCTTGAATCAGTAATTGTATCATCTTGAATTAGTATTATTTTTTAGAGTTTTCCCCTACAGATTATGACCTGCCAATCATTCATTTTTCTAAACTAATTAAGTAACCCTAGATTCCTGTCGTGTTCTTGTTTGTGCAGTAACTTATCAAACATAATTGAGAGACTCGATTTTTCTTTTTGTGTTTGTGTAAAATCTGAAAGTATGCAGAATTTGTTTTCAAAAAACAAAGAGAGGCTCCATGCTTAGATTTGTTTTGTTTAGATGTGTTAATTTTCCTCATGACATTGAGTGACTGGATTAATTTCTGTCCTGAGAAATTAGGTTAATCCTAATTCAGGTTTATCCTGAAGTGATGGAATTTCTTTGAGTGGTACATTTAGTGTTTTGGTAGTAACAATAAAAAGATAATGATAGTGATAAGATCGATTATAAGGTTGGTAAGTGCCAGGCACTATTTGTTATGTATTACAGGATCTCACCAACCCCATGAAGGAAGGTGTTATTAACTTTTATTTACAGGTGAAAAATTGAGGTGAGGAAAAGTTAAGTACGTTGCCCAGGGTTACAGGGCTACTAAGTGGTGGAACCAGTTGTAATGAGCATCCTTACCTGAGGAATTCTTTCTGGAAAGTAGGAATGTGTTTGGAAGCTTCTGCTGTGGGGTGTTGCCTTCTTCCTGGAAGCTTCATCCTGTGATCTAATAACAGACATTGTGTTCCAGGCCACACCGGATCTGTTAAAAGGCCAGCAGGAGCTCACTCAGCAAACCAACGAGGAGACGGCCAAGCAGATACTTTACAATTACCTCAAAGAAGGGTTAGTGATTTTCCTTCAAGGAGCACAGTATTGTCCTTTATGGTGGGCTTCTTACTTTCCTCTTCTGAGACCTTGTGTTTCGTGCTTCCTTCCTGCCCTGTGTGAGCCATTTCAGGGTTCGGGCTCCGTGGCTGGAGTTTTCATAACAGCATTTGAGACTTGGGTGGAGGAGGGTGAAGAAGGGGAAGGAAATGTAGGGAACGACATCATACTTTAAAAGTTCAAAATGACTATGACTCTCCACTAAGATTTTAGGAAGACTGTCTATTCAGTTTTGAATTGAATCAGTCATTGACTTGAGTTTGCCTCTGTATACACAAATGTAATCAATCGTCCCTTATTATAAGTTACAAATAAAAACACCTCCTTTCCCCAGAGTTGACGTTGGCGGGGAGCCCCTGCTTCCATTATTTTTAAAGCATGTATGAGTCATTTAAAAGCTGTGCTTTCCACTTACTTATCTGGGAAGGTTGAGTTTGAATGATCTGGTTTTCAGTCCTTACTTAGATACCAAATAAGCTGGGATTCTAGGCCAGGAATTTGAAGTTTCTGTTTCAGTTCTCTCATCAGATATGATTAAAAAGAAGAAAAGCTTTATACTCTGACATGACTGAAAGTCACTTGGCAAAAATACTCATTGGTATCAGAACACTTCATAGTTTTGTATTGTGGCTTAGAATTTTCTGTCAGTAATGTAGAGCTGACAGAGTCATTCAAAATATAAGATAGGGGCTCTTTTGAAGGAAAAAAAAGTAAAGAGATTCTGCTAACTAAGAACTAGTTATTAGTGTCTTTCTGTGAAGGGTTTTACCATGAGAAAATTAAAGTAGAAGAACTTTTAACGTTTAAAATGGTTTCTCTACATTCTTTTGGTTTTTTTTGGCCCTTGATTTACTGAGAGACTGAGACAGACTTTAGTGGGAGACACTTATTTAAGGAAACTTATTAACTTAAGTGTCAGGTATGTGTGATAAAAGGTGCAGGGTGCCTAGCTGTTAATAGAACTTTATCTGACCATTACCTGTGAAAGTCTAGACAGAGGGCAGCCGTGTTGACAACCTTGGCTTGGGGGATTTATTTTTTTAAACAAAGGCTAAAACAAATTTAATATCATTGTGGGGCATTCATAGTGTCACACACATATAGGAGAGATTCCGTGTTGGAATAAATATTTGTCATTTAATTTAGGCAAGAAATAGATGACTAAATGTTTATTGGATGTCATCTTCAAGCTTATTTAGTATGTACCTGTGTCTCTTTCACATGTCTGGAAATGAAAACCTGTCTCCCAAATCAAGTGTTAAAATAGAACCAATTCTTTGGGAAAAAATGCCCTATCCATCCTGTTCTCCTCACATGGGTTCTGTCTGAACCTTAATTTGTTCCTCTTGCAGTTTATCTTTTTTTTGGTTAAATTTTATTTTTCGTTTTTGTCTGTGCTGTGCTGGGTCTTCATTGCTGCGTGAGGGCTTTCTCTAGTTGGGGTGAGCCGGGCCTACTCACTGGTTGTGGTGCCTGGGCTTCTCTCGTTGCAGAGCATGGGCTTTAGGCATGTGAGCCTCAGTATTTGTGGCACATGGGCTTTGTTACCCTGTGGCATGTGGAAACTTCCTGGACCAGGGATTGAACCAGCATCCCCTGCATTGGCAGGCAGATTCTTAACCACTGGATCACCAAGCAAGTCCCAGTTTATCTTCTTAAAGGGCTTATTGTTTGTGTGTTGTGGCACATAAAATAGTCTGAGACTAACGGTTATGCCTTCATTTTTTTAAATTTTTTTCTGCTGTGTCTTTTCCAGAAGCACCGATAATGATGATGCTACTAAGAGGAAGGTCAACCTGGTGTTTGAGAAAATCCAGACTTTGAAATCTCGAGCAGCAGGGAGCACGCAAGGAAATAATCAAGTAAGGAGAAGCTTGGTGCTTTGTAGAGGGCATTTCACATGGAGCATGGCAGGCAGATTGCTTTCTTCAGTCTGTACTTTTGGTTGCCGCAGGAAGTGGGGAGTTTGCCGTGTAGTAGGCAGTACCAAAGATGGAACAGCATGCTTTCACTGTTGGTAATTTGCATCTGCCTGTTTTCTAGAAAGGTTTTAAGAAATTTTACTTTTAAAAAAATCTGTAAAATAAAACAGGACAAAGTGATAGGTGGTAAAATTTAGAAAGGGAAAAGAAGACTAGGAAAAATGAAGCGTTAGATGGAGAACCCTAGCATTATAGTAGGCAGGTTTGAAAGGTAAGTATGAATAGGCTTGGACACACATTCTCAAACTTCAGAGAATAAAAAATTAGAGAATCAAACTAGAGAATATGAAAGAGAGACTGATGGGCTGACCCGTGTGGGCTGAAGGGAGAGGAAGGAGTGGAGTGGGGCCAAATTTTTTTTTTTTTTTTTTTAAGAAAATCTGCCTGTTTATAATTTATTATATTGGGGACTTGGGACTGTTGAGTTGGGACTTGGGAAATTTTTTTGGTTAAGGGAGTCATCTCTTATTTAGTGAGCATCTGCTAAATGCTGGACATACTTTGTGCCACGAAGGGAAGCAGGATTTATGAGGGAGGACTAAAATCTTGTCTCTCAATTCTGTGCCACCTTGACTTGGGCCCATTTCTTGCTTGGGCATCTTCCCTTTTCCCTTGTTGAGGGGGTATTCTGCACTGGAAGGAAAGAGGAGATACCCAGAGGCAGGCAATAGGGAATATGTCTATAGCTTCTTTTTTAACTTTGGCAACATATGAATGAAGAATATTTTAAGGCATCAACTATCCTTTTTGCTCTGTTGTTCTGTATTCCCATGACTGCTGCTCTGGCATCAAATAAAAACATTTAAAAATTTAATTGATTAATTTATTACATATAACTGTTTATAGTTACAGATTTATATATTATATACTTATTTTTCATATATTCTGTTATATATTATGTATTGAATTTGTAAATATATAAGTTATATAAATGCACACAGGCACACAGTTCCCACTGGGGAACCGTTAAATTGTATGATTTGCTTGTAGGCAGGCTTTAGGAACTGAACAGTTTTTACAATTAGGTTAGAATTTTTTTGCTGAAACTTTTACATACAAATCATCACCACGACTGTTGCTTTTCATTTACCTGCATGTTCTCTTGGAGAATGCATCCTTTGGTCTTGATGTTCAGATTGTCATTGTGGTCCCAGATGAAGGGTATCCAGCCTTAACTGGGGAAGTCGGGGTAGCCCTTCTGGAGTCAATAACTCTAATGCTGTCTCAAAATATCATAGAATTCTCCCAGACAAGGGGGAAGGGCAGGGCATTCTAGGTAGAGGGAACAGCACAAAAAACATAAAATATAAAGAAATGTGCACTTGTCATGTTTAGGGGACTGGAGGTAGTTTAGTGTAGCTGGAGGAGGGAGCTAGGATGTGGGGACCAGGCACCAGATAGGAAGGACCTTGTAAATCATGTCAATTTCAGGCAGAAGGTGATAGGTTAACACTGATGGACTTTTAAATGGCCATGAGTGGTGGTGTGTTTGTAAAAATTCATTCCTTTGTAGCTTTTGGAGAGAGGTAAGATTAGAGGAAGGGAGACCAGTTAAGAAGCTGCTCCTTCTTAATCAAGCCAGAGATAATGAGGTGAACTTAGGCCCTTAGACTTCTGGCTCCAGTCAGAGTACTGTGACTGCTTAATTGTCCACATTTTTCTACTCTCTGTGTCTCTCACTTATGAATCTGATTATTTGCTGGCAAAGGTTTTGGAATTTTATATTTTGGTGTCAGTTAAGTGACTTCCTGCAAGAGAACCCTCTCCCTTAATAGGCTGAAACCATACTGGAAAGCAGAGAAGCAGGCAGTTTTTATTTGGAAAAGAACAACCTACAATTTTTCTCCTTGGGTTAGGTTTGTATTTCTGAGATGGATTGTTCTCATTTTGCCTAAGAAAATAGGAGGGCCTCTGTTTTTGTTGATTGTTGGTTTCCGGTCTGCTTCCCAGGAGCAGATGAGGAAGTACATCATTCTAGGTTCACACATGGCTCACACCTGGATTTGGGTGCATGAGAGCCAAGACACTGCCTTTTCTGGTTTTCATTTCTGCTTTCCCCTTCCTTTTATTTGTAATTTTCTAACCACTTTGCTATAGGGTTTTAGCCAACTCCTTTTGAGAGTGTCATCCTGTTAAATCTATACAAGAAAAAAAAAATAAAGCACCTTGAACATTTAATATCTTTGCAATTGATTGTAGGCTTCTAATTCTTCATCTGAAGTCAAAGATCTCTTGGAACAGAAGAACAAGTTGACCACAGAAGTGGCTGAACTTCAGACACAGCTTCAACTGGAAGTCAAGGTACCTGTGATTTTTCTTTGTACTATTTTATTCTTTTCTATCTTGATTGATAGAGTATTTTAAGTACCTTGGGTTGTCCAAGTGAAATGAAAACAAGTTTTTTCCCAAGAGAAACTTTCTTCCCATAAACTGAGCAAATTCCTGTAAATTTAATTCCTGTTTTCTGAAGACTTTTTTTTTTTTGGTAAGTAACCAAAATCATGGCTGCAAATGGTGACTGCAGCCATGAAATTAAACGATGCTTGCTCCTTGGAAGAAAAGCTGTGACCAACCTAGACAGCCTATTAAAAAGCAGAGACATTACTTTACCAACAAAGGTCTGTCTAGGCAAAGCTATGGTTTTTCCAGTAGTCATGTATGGATGTGAGAGTTGGATTGTAAAGAAAGCTGAGCACCAAAGAATTGATATTTTTGAACTGTGGTGCTGGAGAAGACTCTTGAGAGTCCTGTGGACTGCAAGGAGATCCAACCAGTCCATCCTAAAGGAAATCAGTCCTGAATATTCATTGGAAGGGCTGATGCTGAAGCTGAAACTCCAATACTTTGGCCACCTGATGCGAAGAACTCATTGGAAAAGACCCTGATGCTGGGAGGGATTGAAGGTGGGAGGAGAAGGGGACGACGGAGGATGAGATGGTTGGATGGCATCACCGACTTGATGGACATGAGTTTGAGTAGGCTCCTGGAGTTGATGATGGACAGGGAAGCTGCAGTCTATGGGTTTGCAAAGAGTTGGACACGACTGAGTGACTGAACTGAACCAAAGCATGTAGAGAATGTTGGCTTTGACAGAGTAACAGAAATGCTGTTGGATTCAGATGGGCAAATTGGAAACTAAATGTATATAAAATGTCTGGACTAAGTAGTAGAAATAGCAGAATGTGATTAAGATGTGTTTGTTTTTCTTTTAGAAGTATTACAATTCATTAAGTGTTCAGTATTCTTTCTAGTTGTGAACTCTTATGCCTTAATTTGGAGAAGGCAATGGCACCCCACTCCAGTATTCTTGCCTGGAAAATCTCATGGACGGAGGAGCCTGGTAGGCTGCAGTCCATGGAGTCGCTAAGAGTCGGACACGACTGAGCGACTTCCCTTTCACTTTTCACTTTCATGCATTGGAGAAGGAAATGGTAACCCACTCCAGTGTTCTTGCCTGGAGAATCCCAGGGGCGGCGGAGCCTGGTGGGCTGCCGTCTATGGGGTTGCACAGAGTCAGACACGACTGAAGCAACTTAGCAGATGCCTGAATTGCACAGTTCCATCAGGTTGTTTAATAATCTAAGTGCAGAGACATGGAGTCCATCTGAGATT